>NC_050591.1:6585000-6891875 GCF_013368585.1 Megalops cyprinoides
GCGCAAATGCACACATGCACATACATGTAGGCACACAACGCACACTTGCAAATACATATACACATACTCATGCACAAATTAAAATACACACATGCACATGCAAATGCAAGGCCATACATGGACACACGCACACGCTAAGAGATGCTTACACGTAGATGCAAACATCTTGATCAACATTCATGTCCATACATAAGCACATAAATGCACACCACAGCTCAACACACACTCTCACAAACACATACACCGAAACACAAACACACACATAAGCAGATGCACTCAAATGCATTCCTGCATTCACATTCTCACACACACACACATGCACAGACCCGCATACACTCAAACACACCCATTCAGGCGCAAACACACTCATTCAGCACTCACAGTCATACACACACACACAGACGAGTGCTCTAAAGATGGTCGCGCCCAAAGAGAAATTCAGGTTGTGAACTGCAGGGCTGGGTGTGAGCCAATCACAGCTCCCTGAAACAAAGTGCTCGTTCTGAGGAGTGGTGTTCCTGTGTTCGGCACTCTGTGTAAATCACGCTTTGTACTGGGGGGGGGGCTGAATAGAGGAGAGTGTTGAAGATTCCACCTATCTAAGCACTGCCCGGCTCACATTCTGTTTACCCAAGGCTATCACCTTACTCTGGATAATAGCCCTCCTGTTGTCTTACATGTGGCTTCTTCTCCATCATTGTGTTTAGGTCTCGCACACACACTAAACAGAGCGGCTTACTGTCCGCCTTCTCACATCTTTCAGTGCTAAATATGGCTCCATCCACATGCATGCACACACACAAACACAGACACACACACACACATGTGCACACGCACACACACAAATGCACAAAGACACACACACAGACACACTCATACACATGTACAAACACACACGCAGACATACGCGCACGCACACACACACACACACAAAATACAGCAGTTTAGCGTCCACATACACGTTATTCTCGCCATTCTCCTTGAAGGAAGCAGTTAAAATGCTTGTTAATACAGGCGGCTTCATTTAAACGTGACCCATGGCAGACTGTGTGAGTAAGTAATTTGACCACTGAGAGTGAAACAATATGTAACACAAGCTCCCAGTGAAATCCAGCAAGGGACTTACTTAAGAATCATCTCCTTGAGCTACACTGTTGAACACTCACACCAGCCAATGTGAAAATATTGTGTAACCAACGGCAAGTCCCACTTAAAATGAGACACTACTACACTCAGCTGTAATGTGAACATCCCATTTTTAATCCCTCCCAGCTTTGTAGGGTAATGAAATGACTGGGCTTAAACTCTGGCCCATAAGGCTAACTCTGAAATTATAACAAGCACAGCTGCTGACTAAGCCACTCGGAAGCCCAACACACATTCATTTAAAATACGTAATACACACAACTGAGATATAAGCATAATTATATCATTCCTGATTAATACTGTGCACCATTTTCTAATCATGAATTTTGGGAAAAGGGTCAACAGTAGTTGAGTATATAATTGCAATTACCATTGTGAACGCAATTACACTGTGAGTTTTGTTTACTGGATTCAAAAACTGCTTATTTGTGCCATTACTCTACCACCTATAAAACAGATCTATCTGGTTATCTCTATTATATTCAGCTCTTTCGATTTGAAACATAATGTCTTTAAAATCATTTTTATTTAATAGGAATTAAGTGAAAGTAAGAAGTGTTTACAAAATTAAAGTTTGCAATTAATATTACATGTACCACCAGGTATATTTGGGATTATCTCTCCTCAGTGATAGTTTGCCTTTGGAAAAAGCTGCCTATAAAATCCTCACAGCACCACCGTACAGAGCTGCAGGGAAAAGTATGACTTCATCTTGGTCAATACAAACTTGTTCTGCATTGAACACTGAACCACTCCAGCTCTCCCAATCGGCTTTTGCTGTATTTGGTTTGGACAGGTAGTGTCCACATTCAGGTGCTACACAGTGTGCATGTACAAATATATGCAGGAACCAGCTGCTGGAGGCAATGTGGTAGCTGTGCGTGTGAACACAGCTATAGCTACAACACTGTGAGGACAGAGAAGTGTAACTGAGGGGACGTTGTGCTCTCGTGTTTCTGGCGGCTGGTCAGTTTCCTTCAGGCTGTCTCCTGCGTCACAGAAATGATGGGAGAGCCCCGTTTCTTGACGTCAGAGACTTTGATCCACCCCCACCCTCTGAAACAGATGACCTCCCCCTCACCTTTGTCACAGAGGAGCCCGCCCCAGTTGGTGTCACAGACGCACTTCCAGGGTTCAGTGCAGCTGCCATGAACACAGCCCGGGAACGTTACGCACTGGTCACACAGAGGGCCCTGCCAGCCATAGTGACACCTGCAGAAACAGAGGGAGAGGGAGGGAATGAGGGAGGGAATGAGAGTTTTATATTATTTTATCACTTATAATATTGTTATTATTATCCTTACTGTTATTACAATTATTATTGATCGTGGTTAACGTATCACTTCTAGTTTTAAGTTGATTGTAAATGTATTGAGTGTCAACTGTTTCGGCAATATTCTGCTTTCAACAGTCATGCCAATAAAGCACGTTCGAATCTGAATTTGAATTTGAAGGAGAGGGGAGAGAGTTGATAATTGAAATGAAGGGTAGGAGAGAAAGCTTTTTGAATTGAAATTCGACAGCCTTATTCAAAGTCACATGTAATAGCTTGGGAAGTGAGCTACTTTACGTTCAGTTGAATTTATTTAAATTGAACTGAAATGAAGCGAGAACGAGAGTGAGGCAAAGAGAGGTAGTGTATGAGTGTGTGATCAAGAGAGATAGAGGGAGAGAGAGGTAGCAAGGACAGGAGCAGAGGCGGGGTTTCTGGAGCTCTGGATTCTGAAATAGATTGTGCCTTGTGTTATCTCTGTAGTGTTATTATTTTGTTGGCAGGTGTGAGATAGTGGCATTAGCTGCAGCAAAATGACTCACTTGCACTCTCCAGGTAGGCTGCAGGAGCCGTGAGCCAGGTGACAGCCCTGCCTGCAAACCGCTGGAATGACAACACAACATCATCATCAGTCTGGAGAGCACATCCCATAAAACAACACACTGTCTCAATCACTGGAGAAACAAGCCAATACAACCCACTGCCGCTGTCAGGTGAGACATAGCCACACATGTCACATGGCTGTGCAAGTTACATAACAACATATTGCACAGTGACACATATTGCAATAACATGAGCCCCATCACCCCCACCCTCCACACTCACCACGCCCACACTCAGGCTCCACCCCTCCATGGTCACCTCGCCCACACTCAGGCTCCACCCCTCCACGCTCACCACACCCACACTCAGGCTCCCCCCCTCCATGGCACCCTGCCCACACTCAGGCTCCGCCCCTCCATACTCACCACGCCCACACTCAGGCTCCACCCCTCCACACTCACCATGCCCACACTCAGGCTCCCCCCTCCATGGCACCCTGCCCACACTCAGGCTCCGCCCCTCCATACTCACCACGCCCACACTCAGGCTCCACCCCTCCATACTCACCACGCCCACACTCAGGCTCCCCCCTCCATGGTCACCACGCCCACACTCAGGCTCCACCCCTCCACACTCACCACGCCCACACTCAGGCATCGCCCCACCACATTCACAATACCCACACTCAGGCTCCGCCCCCTCACACTCACCCTACCCACATTAAGACCCATCCCTTTACATTCATTAATTTAACACTTAGAACCTCCTTGCCCCACCCACACTCAGGCTCCACCCCATTGCACTCACCATGCCCACACTCATGCTCAGCCCCTCCACACTCACCCTGCCGACACTCAGGCCCTGTCCAGCCCTCCATACACACTTTGCTACCCGCTGCGTCACAGCCAAAGTGGCCAAAGAAGTCATCACGGGCGCGGCAGAACTTGTTGCAGAATGGGCCGTAGTAGTTTACATCACAGCGGAAGCGCAGCCGGTACTCCAGAGTCAGGTGTCGGCCGTGGTGCTTGAAGGTCTGCCACTGCTCCCCTGGGTTCAGCATGGATGACAGCAGCACCCTCTCTATCAATTCCTCCTGGCCTACAGGGGGTGACAGAAAGGAGAGAAATGAGGTGGACGGGACAGGAAAGGAGGCAGAGAGAAAGAGGTGGTATGTGAGATTGTAGAGGTGGATGGGACAGGAAAGGAGGCAGAGAGAAAGAGGTGGTATGTGAGATTGTAGAGGTTAGTTTCACAGAGGGGCAGAAGGATTACGGGTGAGAAGACAGGGGGAGAGAGGAGAGGGAGCAAGGAAGAAGTGAAAAAAGTAATAGTAAAAAGTAAAGTAAAAAGAAGTGTCAGGGTGGTGGGGAACAGGACAGGGAGAGAGCAGAGGGAGTAACAATGGAACTTAACAGATGGCAACCCAGGCCACATTTTCACGGTCTCCCATTTCCTGACTGAAAACAAGGTGGCCATGCAAACAGAACAGAGGGAGAGATTCCACAGAAGGGACACAGTGGGGCCTGTCACCCGTCATGAAGAGACGCTGCTCCCGAGGAGGAGGAGGGGGGGTTGGTTTAGACCAAAGAGCCTGTCATCTCTGACTCGGTTATAATCCCTTCTGACAGGGAATTAACTCTCACAGCGCAGTGTGTGTGTGTGTGTGTGTGTGTGTGTGTGTGTGTGAGGGACAGAGAGAGAAAGTGTGGGAGAAAGAGGGAGAGAAAGAAAGAGACAGAGAGGGAGAGGAAGAATGAGAAGAAAGGGAGAGTTAAGTGGGTCAGGGAAACGAGGTCTTTTAAAGGGACAGTATTTCATTTGAGGTTGAGTTTGACAGAGTCCTGTGAGGAAAGAATAGCGGGACACAGTAAAGAAATAAACAGAGAGAGACAGAGAGAGAGAGAGAGAGAGAGAGAGAGACGGTGAGAGACTGTTTAAGCAAGCAAGACAGAGGAAGGGAGGGAGAGGCCATGTGTGAGCTAATGCGATCGAAAACTCCAGATAGAGAGATGAGATCATCTAGGTTGAAACAAAAGAATGAAAACAGGCAGTCAGAGGAAAGATAAAGGTGGGAGTTTTGGGGGGGATATCGTGTTCACGTACAAAAATGTTGCCTTCAGATACTGGGGTTAATGCTGAGGTATAAATTCCTACCACCTACTGCTCCTGGGAGCAAACCAAAACTGACGCTTGAGTGCAGTCTGTTAAACACAGTCATGTTCCCGGAACAAGCAGAGCAACTTGGTAACGCTTTACTGCACCTTCATAATGCATACATAACATTTCACAAGCAATACATAAGCAAGACTAGCATGACAGGCATTACATTATATTACATTGTTGTTATTTAGCAGAGGCTCTTATTCAGAGCAACTTACACAGTTCATCTAATCAAGTAGTATGAAAAAGATGCACAAACAGGACACCACTCACCACACATGAACAAGTTTTAGTGTCAAATGTAGGACTAAACTTTTAAGTTGTACTTTCCAAATATAATACTACCACATACTATAGCCATGCAAATGAATCTCAATATACCCACTTACATAAAACCCTGAAATACCCCTCCATACATACAATTGCACGTAAGAGGAACAAAAGATCATGCTTGGGTTTGACGGTTGAGGTAGAGCATTGAGGTGGGTATTCAAAAGATGGCCAGTGTTTCAGCTGTTCTGACTGAAACAGGAAACTTGTTCCACCACGTGAGGTCAAAGACAGACAGTGGACATGACTAGGATGCAAGGTTACAAGACAGGGGAACAGCCAAGCATCCTGAAGAAGCTGGTCTGGCCAGTGTGTTGGGTCAGGCAATCCACTGAAGATAAGAGGGAGCCGTTCCCCTCACCGCTCGGTCAGCTAACACCAGCATTTTTAAGCAGATGCAAGCTGTTGCCAGCAGCCATTGAAGGGAGATCAGGAAAGGTGAGACACAGGAGAACTTGGGGATATTGTGGACCAGTCGAGCAACAGAACTCCATATAAATTGGAGGAGAGAGAGAACCAGGGAGATAACCAGGGCTTGCACCAGGAGTTGTGTTCAGTAGATGGTGAGGAGGGGGAAAATCCTTTTAAAGGAGGAATCTGCAGGTCCTGCTGACTGTTGCTATGTGATCAATGTATGTCAAATCATTATCAAGTGTCTCTCCAAGGGTCTTGACAGTCCGGGAGGCTAACACTGTGGTGTTTTCTAAGGTGCTGATCAAATCTTTGAGTGGAGTCATCTCCATTCTTCTGGAATATGCAAAAATTTGGTCTTTTCAGCCAATTCTGGGCAAATTGAGTCTCAGGGGATGTTTACAAATCCACAATGAGACATCAGCTTGGCAAGCTGCGATGCATGACAGGAACTTGGGAATAAGGATGAGGAAAGCAGGACGAGGACAGCAGATTGGAAGGTAGCCCTTGTAGAATGAAAGGCATTAGTGACAGACAGCAGAGCCATTTCAGCAGAAAGTTGATTGAAGGCAATACATTCAAGGGGTTTAGATATAGGGTGGTAGTTTTAGGGTGGTAGTTTTGGGTAGCAGAAGGGTCCAGCATCCAGGTTTCTTGAGCAGATTTGTGACCCAAACCCAGTTGAAGACAGGAGACACGGCCTGGTGTCACAGAGTTGTTGAGAAGTGACATTATGAATGGGAGAATGTCAGGTGAAATCTTCTGGACAGGAGGAGAGGGAATCTGATCCCAGGAACAAGTAGCTGAGCAATGAGACATGAAGAATTCTGAGGTCTCTGTGTTTTAAAGTGGGGTGAATGTGGAAAGGGCAGGATAAATAACGGACGGCTGGTGGCAGTGTGTCTGTGTCAAGGGTTGATTGAAGGATTTGCAGCTGGTGGCAACTTTTTCCTCAAAATAGCAGGCAAAGTCATCAGCAGTGAGAGAATATGTAGGAGGGGGAGAGAGTGGTGAGAGCAGGGAGGAAAAGGTGGAGAACAGTTTGCGGAGGTTAGCAGATGACCCCTGGATTTCTTGTGGAAGTAACATGCCTTAGCAGATGACAGCATGAGGGAGAAGGCAGAGAGTAGAGACTGGTAGGCACAGAGCCACATTAAGCAAGCTTTACAGGACACATTGTTAATAAAGTTCAGTATGCTTCAAATTATTTACAATACTTGCTGCCATATGCTCTCAAGAAGGTTATGACTTTTTATGACTTTACATGGCTGTATGTCCTTACATAGCACTTGTGAATATGTTATGCGTGCATTATAGAGAAGGAGCTAGTGTGAAGCATTATCAGTGACTTCTTTATCTACAGGGCCTCTGGTCCCCTGTACTCAGTTCCACACAGGGAGGACTTGTTCATTTTCAGAGATCCCAGAATCCTCCTCTCTTGCACCGACTGCTCAGAGTCGCCAGAGAATCCACGTTCCTGAGGAGGCACAGTGTCTGCCAGCCCCGCTGCTCGTTACACAATCAGCTGGATATGCCCAATTAAAGGGTCATTTAACATCAGCCCCTGTGAAAGTCACGGCCCAAACTATGTCCATCCGCTTGCACAATTTCATTAATGGTCTAAGTAGGTCTAAGTAGGAGGAAATAAAGAATTAGTCAGTCAGCAAAGAACTTGGGCGTCATCCTCAACAGCAACCTGGACTTCAAGGAGTACATTGCTCGCGCGTCACGGGCCTGCCAATCCCTCTCCACAACGTCAGGAGGATTCGTCCATTCCTGACAACATACGTGACTACACACCAGCCCGACCCCTGCGCTCAGCAGCAACTGGACACCTCGCTCCTCGTTCTGCCAGACATCGGCGTTTCACCTACATCGCTCCCCAGTGGTGGAATGAACTCCCTGTCCTGCTACAGACAGCTCCTTCACCCCATTCCTTCAGACGGGGCCTGAAGACACACCTCTTCAGACTCTACCTGGACTGACCCAGCACACAATTGCTGCCCCCCCCCCGCCCCCCCCCCCCCCCCTATCAGTGCTGTTGTAAATTGCAGTGCTTTTTAAATTGTTTCTTGTTGCCGCCTTTACCCTGACACTCATTGTGCCGTTTGAAGTTGTTGAAGTTTGCTGTTTGAAGGTGTATCGTATTAGTTGCCCTATACGCTGTAGTTGTACAAATCTGATAGTACTGTGTCCTCAAACAGATCTTGCTCTCAGCTGAGAACTGTCTCATTGTGGAACTGTACACATCCTGTCCCCGTACTGTCGCTATACTTACTGCATGCACTATTGTAAGTCGCTTTGGATAAAAGCGTCTGCTAAATAAATAAATGTAAATGTAAATGTAAAATGTAAGTTACGGGGGAAAAAAACAGCATGTTCCGGGGAAAATGTTGGACACCTCTCTATGTCTCCCACACCCTGAAATACATGCACCTGCACTCACTCATGCTCATACCCACCAACACACTTTTCAGCCACTTGTTCACACACATATACACACTCACCAATAGTTACACACACACAAACATAGCCAGACAGTTACACAGTCATTTATTCACTCAAATAGGCACACAGACAGACACATACACACACACACACACACACACGC
Source organism: Megalops cyprinoides (assembly GCF_013368585.1). NCBI lineage: Eukaryota > Metazoa > Chordata > Actinopteri > Elopiformes > Megalopidae > Megalops > Megalops cyprinoides. The sequence continues at coordinate 6,593,475 of NC_050591.1, forward strand.
AGGTTGTGTCCAGTACAGGAGAAGGTGTCGTGCTATCTCCTCGCTCTCGCTCTTTTGTAACCTCTCATCTTTGTGACGATCCCTGTCTGGGATCGTATCCAGTTGCCCTTGACTGCAAGTGGGAGCATGCTCTGGGGATAAGCGCACTTTTCTACCTCTGCATTCCATAGCACCCACTGCGAGGAATCAATACATTGCTAAAGGTAAGAACCGCATGTCAGCGAGGCCTACGTGAGCCGAGGGCGTGCCAGGACCCAGGGTGCAGCACGGGCCGTCACCATAGAGACCAGAGCACCACACGTTCCCCTCCATAATACATTAATCAATAACTGCATTCACAAGCTATTAAGATGCTGTTTTCCTATTATTCGATTAGCAGAAACCCTTTTCTAGAGCAACTAATGTACCCATTTGTACAGATGAATGTTTTCACTGGGGTAATACACGTTAAGCACCTTGCTCAAGCATAGGAATTGAACCAGCAGCCCTTGGCGAGAGTGACAGAGCATTTATGCTCAGCCGCTGAGCACCATCGACCGTCACTGAATTTTCTCAAAGCGCCAACAAGGTTTTGACAGCATTGGGTGTGACTTCAAAGGGCAGGAAATGGCCACAGTACTGTCAGAACAATAGGAGGATCAAAACGTAGCATGATCCCCTAATCCGAGCTGTGCCGTGAAAACGGGCAGGTAACGCTACCCTCATTGTGGCTCGGGAGCCAGTGACTTCGAGGCTCCCAGGCCATGCTGTGAGGGGGGACTTTGAGGACAATGTAAAAATCACCTAGATATTTGAGGAGGCGGCTGAGTGAAACAAAGCAAACAAGAGAAAGAGAATGAGAGGTGGGAAAGGAGGTCCCTCTAGGGTGGGGGTGCAGGAGGGTGGGGTAGGCGGTGGAGGCGTCTGCACTGCGGTTTGGTTCCCACTCCTTCATTATCTCTCTACTCATCTTTGGGTGAGACTGCCGTTACTCTGAGCGGTGGGGCGGGGGGAGGTGGGGCAGTGAGAGTAAGGGGAGAGAGGACGAGGGAAGGTTGGTGAAGTAGAGAGGACGAAAGAGGTGGGGCAAAAGAGTTTATCAGCCTATTAAATGTGCTAGCACGTATGGATGTGCATGACTCAGAGTATATGTATGTCTCTCCCTCACTCTCTTTCTCTCTCTCTCTCAGTGACTGGGCACCTGTAAGATGTGGCCCCACATGCTCTGTCACAACAGCCCCGCCCCAGTTATGAGGTCACAGTCAGTGGGCTGGGCAGGAAATGATGTGGTCACACCGTGCTACCTTATGAGTGACCCACTGCTGCATGGTCCTAGTGTCAGAGACCCTGCTGAGGCCAGGGAGCTGCACACCCGAGGTGCAAGGGAGGCAGGAGGGGTGGGGTCAAGGGTCATTCCAAGGGTCACTCTGTGGCTCTCTGCCTCCCTGCACTCTTCCACCTATCTCTGGCAGTGAATATGTGGTGGGATTGCATGACTGCTGCACTCAAGCACTTCTCTTGGCCTCTCACAGATCAAACGCAAATGTAAGTTCAAATACACTTTAATGCCATTAACCATTAACCCCATGGCAACAACACACGTCAATAAAATAGCTGTGGATTCCCAGCTCAGTAAATATTATTGCGAATATTAATCCCACTGTTTTTTGGGTAACACAATCTACCAGCACCTCACCATAGACATACACACACAGGAAGTCCAAGACTTACCTGGCTCTGAGGTCTCATTGTCATGGTCCAGGGCCTCAAGCACCAGGGAGAAGGATTTCTAAGACAGACAGACAGAGAGTTGGACAGAGAGATGGACATTAACCCACATTAATGCTCTTAAAAGTCCTCCTTTTCCCCCATGATCATAAAGCCATTTATGGCGTATTTTGCAAAAGCTTTAAAGACTGTGCCAGTTGTGACTAGTTCAACACAGCTCTTTCTTCAGGCAAGAGCAGCAGGGGTGGGACTTGTGCATGAAAAAAAAAAAAACTTGTGAAATCATAAACACTGAGCACTAAACTGAAAGTGGTGAAAATAAAACATGACAAGGCTTATTCAAGCAGGCATCGTTACTGGTACCAAAGGATAAGGTATTCACTGCTCACTACTTTCATTGTTTGCCTTAAATCTTCAAAATAATGTGTGAGGTATCACTCATTCTGTCTTTGATCCACACATACACGCACACAATAACATAAACTGACTGACAAAAGCCACAACACAAACAAAAAAATGTGGCTCAGTAAATCACTGACTTTCATTTTTTGGGGTGACTTTGAGAGGTGGGGCAAAAAGGATGTTTTTTTTCTCTCGTTGGATTTTGTAGGAGAATCAGCGATGGAAGATGAATAATTCAACCCCACACCTTCCATCTCCACAGAAGCCCAGCGTGTCCTCCAAAGCAGATAACGCAGCAGAGACAAGCAGGCGCTGAGGATTACAGCGAGGGCCTCCTCATACACCGTGCAGATGTACAGTCACGCCTTCCACACGCAGGAGGAGAGGAGAGAGGGAGAGACAGGGGAGCGCAGAGGAGAGGAGGGAGAGAGAGGGGGATGAGAGAGGAAGACAGGCAGAGCTGGAGAGGAGGAGAATGAGAATGAGAATGAGAATGAGAGAGGCAGAGAAAGAGATGGAGAGAGGGAAAGGGCAGAGTGGGTGAGAGGGAGGGGTTGAGGGCAGTGGATAGAAAAGAATGAAAGGAGAGACCAGAGGATGAGAGGAAAGAGGAAAGGAGAGAGATAGAGTGAAGATGAGAAGGAGAAAAGAGAGAGGGAAGGAGTGGCCACGAGGAAAACATTGCCATTACATTGTACCAGTAAGACACGTTTGATAAGTAATACCTACTCTTTATAGTGGTTATTTATCCCTACAAAACATTAACCAGCAAGTGAAATGTAGTCCATGTAGTAAATCCAAATGTAGTCCAAATGTAGTAACATTATTCAGGTCTGCTCTCTTGGACAGCAGGGTAAGGCCAATCACTCTAAGCTTTCACTAGATTTAGAATCTTGAGTATACACTTGAGAATTGTCATGATAGCTCCACAATGGATTCTGGGAAAATGTGGGAATGGAAGAAGGTTATTGTCCATGTTACAGACAATAATATCCCCTGAAGGGATATTTGCAGTAGAACATCTACAACTAAACTTTGTGTAAAAGTCATTATAAATAATTTTGCTATAATCCTTTACTTATAAAATTAATATGATGTGCAATATATCAGCAGCTGATTAATATTGGATCATATTGTTGTTGTTAGGCCTGATTTACTTTTCTGGCAATGTTGTTTGCTTTTGAGACCCTGAGGTTTACAGACTAGTCTGACTCATAGAAATACAACCATACCGAAAAGAATTTAAACCTTATCTCGCCACTAAAGGAGAGAGAGGGGTGGTGAGAAGAGAAGAGACAGGGGGAAGAAAGGCTGAAGGAGGAGAGGAGTGAGGGAAAGAGGAGGAAAGAAAAGAAGAGAAAGAAGCAAGAGAGGTAAGGAGAAAGAGTATGGAAGGAGAGGAAAGGAAGAGCAAATGAGACTGGAAGACTAGGGCATACACGTCCTTGCACGCTCCTGCCGATTTACACACACACACACACACACATGCCCTGTCTGCTGCTCTGCCTCCTCTCAGCTTGCCCAGGTCGTGCCCAGCTGCTTCGGTTAACAATACGGACACACTCACAGTGCTATCTCAGTCGCCATCACTATGTTTGCAGTCCACCCCTACACACACACACACACACACACACCCTCCTGCTCATCAATACGCTCGCACACACACGCTCACACACACACATACACACAGACTCAGAACGCATGAATGGGTTTCATTTCCTTTTCGCAATCAAACAAGCAGATCTAGAGCCACAAAAACACATGAACACAAGAACATCATGTCTCCCTAACTACATCTTCCTCAAACCAAATGCTTGTTCCTCTACCAAGATATCTGTTTCTCTGTCAATCTTTCTGACCTCTCTCTGTTTCAGTCTTTCCATCTCCATCTCTATCATTTGCTCCTTCTCCATCCCTCTCTCTCTCCTTCTCTCTGCAGTTCTCCATCCCTCTCTCTCTCCTTCTCTCTGCAGTTCTCCATCCCTCTCTCTCTTTCTCTCTTCAGTTCCTCCCAATGGTGCTTTACTGACAAGACAAACCAATGCAGTCACAAACAATATAACATGTAACTACAAATACATCTACTCTATGATATAAAAAGTGAAAATATACATAATATACAAAATATATGAAAAATAAGAGTATTGATAATCTACCATCCAATTATCAAAAGATTCTGTAAGAGTAATACCTCTGAAACATTTTGAACTACTCTTGACAGTGTGCTCAGATACCCACATATCCTACTCACATGCACACAAATGCACTCACTCATTCACAGACACACACACACACACACACACACACACACACACACACACACACACACACACTCTCTGTTGATGGATACCTCCAGTGCTGGCCTCTCTCCAAACCCTCCTCCTGCTCTGTCCCTCTCTGTCCCCTGCCTGCCCCTCTCTCCCTCAGCTGAGGGGAGGTGGGGAGTGGTGGAGACTCAGGGGCCCGCGATGGGGGCAGTGGGGGGGGGGGGGGGGGGGGGGCTGGCCAGGGAGGAGTGTACCGAAACCAGCTGCTCACATCCTACCATCCCAGGTGAGCTGGGGCTTTGGGGATGGGTGTAACGCCGGCGGGTCAGCCCCAGAGCGCCTCGGGTCGTAACTGCGGAGAGGGCAATTTCCTCACCCGACACGCCATTTCCGCCTTGCATAATTTCAGCCTGGCCTCTTCCTCCTTATCCTCTTCCTCTGCCCACCCTCCCTATCTCTGGCATGGTGTTTAAACCTTTCTGCAATGGTTACACAACAGCTATTCCCTATGCGAGGCAGCGTGTGTGAAAATTTGGCAGTTTATCCAGGTTCACTGTGGGAAATTTGTGCTAGGTCTGCTCTCATTGCTGTCTGAGCTTGCCCTGTGCCTCTGTACCTGCCTCTGTACACGTAAGGGTAGGATTCAGTTGAACATTACCCACAATCCCTCGCATTGGTTTATAAATCTTTAGAAATAGGTCACTCTCATTCATAGGTCCTTCAAAACTATTCAGAAATCCATAGAGAGAGCGGCTGCTTGATGCAGGGGACTGTGTCCTGTCTTATAAGTATCTCTGTTCAGTTTTCCCACGAGGTATGCTGTTAGGTTGCGCTGAAACATTAAATGACACTTTTATCTTGCTCTACTCCTCTTTCCTGTACATCTTGTTCTTTCGCAAGTTCAAGACTGAGCTTTGAAGGGTCTAGAAAGAGTTACAATGGCATAACATTACTAAACTGATGCGAATTCCAACACACCCCCTTTCATCCCTCAGAGTCAGAAACACATGCGTGTACACACACACAGACGCACATGGCCAGGCACAGAGACACACATGCGTACATGCATACACACGGCAAAACAAACAGACATATGTGCTCACACAAGCACACACACACACACCAAAGTACACACACCCAAGCACACATTCACACATAAGCACACCTACACAATGAGGCAGATACACACACACACACACACACACACACACACACACACACATACTCTGCTGCAAGGTGCAACTTAAAGAGATAGCATAATCATCCCCCCCCACCCCCCCCACCTTGAACTGAGCACGGCATGATTAAGACCTCAGACGCCGCCAAACCCGCCGCGCACGAGCACCCGAAGGCAGAGCTGCACAAAAGGCAAACGGGTGCAGATGGGAAGGGAATCACGCTGGCCGGCACCCGCCTTTTCCGCCGGTGGCAAACAGCAGTGAGAAAACGGCGGCGGGCCTGATAAGATCGTCCCGCAACAATGCTGCAATATTTTTACCCCTGACAGCAGCAGCGGTGTTGACAGAGTGGTGGGGGGCTGGGGGGCGGGCGGGGGGGGGGCAGATAGGGCCTGAGGCCGGAGTGCTGATTGTGCCCCCGTGTGTGAGCGACCCAGCCACCAGCTGGAGTCCAGTGTCCCATTATCCCAAGGAGAGGGGCTGCTTTTCCTCCTCCGCCCTTTCGTGTCCTGTGCCCCTGCGGTACAGAGCACTACTTCTCCGTTCGTCCGATAGCTTGTCTTAACAAGGCTCACATGCCATTGCCATTACCAATGCGTGCTGCATTACCCATTTACCCATTTCACTAATGAGGTCATCTCTGTGGGATTAACGGAGGGGAGGACTGTACCGTACTCAAGGGATCAACGCCTGCACACCTTCTGGGATTTGACCCAGCAACCCTCTGGTTACGTGATTGGTACATACTCCACTCCACCCTGTAATTTTTTCTTTGGATAAATTCATCCAGGTTTGCCTCTTGCTTAGGATGTGGTCAGTCTGGTTAGGACCTGGTTTGGTCACAGATGGCCCATTCTTTAAATCATAGGCGGATTTTTATCATTTTTTTACCTTTGGACAACTGCAACCATGGCTGCCTTTCTCAACAGGTAGGCTGTGGTCAATGGGTGTCCATCTGGTTCACTCCTGGTTTGGTCACAGTTTCCAAATGTTTTGTACCCTCTTACGTCATTTAGGCTGTTTTGATTGATTGGCAGGTCATTAGCGTATGCAGGTTGTCAGGACAATACGATGGAAGTGCACAACAGCAAGCGGCTCTAAGCTTCGCCAGGCTATGTCAGTGAAGCCAATTTCCCATGCCAATTGAGAGAGGTGATACTGGCATGAGAATTTCCAAGGAATCCAAATAACAAGATGATTAAACTACGATAAATCAGACAAATAAGACTGCTCTGTCCTCTCCTTCCACTTATGGTCTTTCATCAGTAAAAGATGACTTGTGTTTGGATGAATTACAATGTCATTATGAGTGGTGCTCCCTCTCCTTCCTCTCCCCCCTCTACATCTCTCCCTGTCTCTCCAGTCCTCTCTCTCCCATTCCCTCTATCCTTTCCCTCCACTCCTCTTATTCCTTTACCTTTCCTGTCTCCTACACACTCTATCCCTGTCTTTCTCTCCCTCCCTCTGTAGCTCTCTTCCTCCCTCTTTCCCTCCCTCCCTCTCTCTGTTTCTGTCTTTCAGACAGGGGCAGAGGAGGAAATCCTGGCTGAGCCAGGCTGTACAAACACAGCGCTCTCTAACAGGAAGGACTCCCATCCCACAGAGAGGAATTTCCCCTCTGAACCACTCTCTCTCACACACAGACTCTAATAACATATTCACTATCTCTCTCTCTCTCACACACAGACTCTAATAACATATTCACTGTCCCTCTCTCCCATGCACACACACACACAGATACAGACACATGTTAATAACATACTGTCTCTCTCTCTTTATGCCTGCACACACACACATACACAAACACACTCTAATAACACACGCACACACTCTAATAACATACATTATCTTAATTATAATATTCACTGCCTCTCTCACACTCTTTCCCTCTCACACACAGGCACAAATACACACCAATAACATTAACTGTCTCCCACACACACCCATATATGTACTATGATCATATGCATTAAAGCCACACTAATATACATGCAGTTCTGTTACTCTCTCTCTCTCTCCCTCACACAGGCACACACACAAACATTCACATATGAGATATATCCACAGTCCAAGACACACATACATTAGCAGTAATACCTTACACAGGTGAAGTTATAGTGTAGCTGCACAGAACAGCCTGGTGTGTGTGTGGACACACACCACCCAATGTAACATACCTGTGCAAGCACGACAGCAGTACCTCAAAGCTGACAAACTGTCCCCCATTATAGACTTTGATCATGTGATCTCATTTCCATCAATTAAGAATGGAAGTGTGAATACGTAGCTGCACTTCCACTGACCGGCCTTACCTGTAGATAAGCTATTACTGAGGACATCCTAAGGAGCTTCCATACCTTACACGACCCAGGCTTACACTGTGCTGGCCAGTGCCAGACACAATGGTTAGCTGGCCCCATGCCCAGGTGAGTCCAGTGAGAGTAGGCGTGTTTATCCTGGGTGAAACAGCATGGCCAGAGAGAGCTTTTTTCAGTGCTTACTCCTGGCTAAACTATGAACAGTCCACCATGAAAAATAAACAAACATGCAATCAGCATTATTTGGCTCAGACTTTTTGTTGTGGTCTCCACAAACGGGAAGCAGAAAGCATCAGGATTTCTTCCCCTGTCATAAGCTGCCAAGCCAAAGCACAACCCTGTCTAGCCATCTTGCTCATCTACTTACTGGATGTGGGTGGTACACAGCTGTACTAAGACACATATCATAACATACTATATCACAGCATACTATGATATTATGTATATAATACTATACTGTTATAGTATGGTATACATAGTAAAGCCTGGTATTGCCCCGGGATGTCCATGGGTCGGCAGTAATTGGCCACTATGTGAGTCTCAGTTGCTTGAAGAGCAAACCACCCTGTTGTACCACATTATGAAGGCACATGAATGGCCGAGATGGGGTGAAAGACACGAGGCTTGTGACCACCCCCTGACTCAGTCTGGTCTGTGAGAATGGGGGTGTGCTGTTCAGGTGAGCACAAACATGTCCCGTCCCAAATGGAGGAGCGGGGCTTGTGATTAAGCAGATGCCCGGTCACACCATCACGGTCCCAGTCAGTCACATGGGCACTACATCTGGGACACACACAGGCATGACAGACCTGTATGACAGCCCCCCCCCCCCCCAAGCCCCCCTCTTATCCTGAACCACCCACCCCCCACACCCCTGCCCCAGAATTTCCCATAATTAAAGACATGGCCTCCCTGCTCTCATATTCCATTTATTTTCTATGTCTATGAGAACACATCACCCTCCACATCCACATTCCACATCGCCCTCCCCCACCCACATCATGCTACATTCTTCCCAGTCCTGATGAAATGATGTGCTTATTGCAGCTCTGAAAACACCAGCCCATCAACGCCCCTCCCCAGGTCATGGCAGACCCCCTCCAACTTCTACAGGAAATTACCTCGTCTGGCTGGCTGGTTGCATACATGCCATGCATATATCTTTATATTTACATTTATTTACATTTACATTTATTCATTTAGCAGACGCTTTTATCCAAAGCGACTTACATAGGTTACAGTTCTTACAATGTTATCCATTTATACAGCCGGATATTTACTGAGGCAATCGTGGGTTAAGTACCTTGCCCAAGGGTACAGCAGCAGTGTCCCAACGGGGATCGAACCGGCAACCTTTCGGTTACAAGTCCTGCTCCTTAACCACTATGCTACACTGCCGCCCCATGTGTACATATGTGTATGTATATACCGAGTATGCTGTAATGGTGTGTGTATCTAGTCATTATTACTTTTGTTGTCTAGTCTGCACAGTAACCTCAACATGACACATGACAGTATTTGAATATGTGTATGAAAGTGTGGGAATATGCCTACTATACAAGGATTTTTTTGTCATGTCTGTGACCACACCAGTGCACTGTGTGTTTGTCTGTGTCTGTGACAGTTTCTTTGCTCGTACGTGTATGTCTGTACGTGTGTCAGCGCTTTTGTCTGTGTCCGTGTTTTTCCTCTGTGAATATCTGCATTCAGAGAGGCTGGCCTGTCCCAGTCTTCTGTTTTTCATTTCTCAGTAAACAGGATTTGAGGTTGTGGAAAGTGCAAGAGCAATTACACTGCTCATCACTGCCCCACTTACTGAGAGACAAAAGATCAGGTCCTCTCCATGCGCTGACGTACACACACACTGATGCAGACCTGAACAGATAAACACACACACACACACACACACACACACACACACATAGAGGAGACTGGCCACTCCCTGGGCTCCATGGAGACCCATTTTAATGAGAGAGGTCTCTATAAGAGCAGTACAGTGCACACCAGCAAACACGTCTGTCATTATACCTGACAGTTATTCCCACTCTCATCAGGACTGAGTGAGACTCATGCCCATGAGACAGTCCCTGCTCACTGCAACACCTGCTCCACGCAGTACTCACACACACACACACACACACACACACACACACACACACACACACACGCACAAACGCACACACATGCACGGACACACACATGCACGTACATACGCACATGCACACACACGCACATGCACACGCACGCACACGCACACACATGTACAAAAACAGACATGCACGCACATACACACACACTCTGCACAATGCCACTGCTAAAGAGAGAAGCTTTCACACAGGATTACCTGCTCTTTGATACAGAAGTGCATGATTTTGTGTGTGTGTGTGTGTGTGTGAGAGAGAGAGAGAGAGAGAGAGAGAGAGCGAACAACACAAACAGTAGGTGGAGTTGAACTCCAAAAGAAGGGAATAAGGAGAAAGACTTGGCTTTACAACTCTGTGAGTCAGTCTGATGCCTGTGCTTAAGCCAGAAAGATGGACAGTGAGTCAGGTAGCATCCAGATAGTACCCAGGTCACACGGTGAGTGAAGCCAAAGGAGAGGGGAACAGAGAGAGAGGGGATCGATCTGACAATAGAAGGGAATAGAGACAGTGGGAAACAGAAGAGTACACAGGGGATTACTAGAGATGAGCAGGAATGCATCTATATACTCCATAAAATCCTGGGAGATATTGGGGCAGGACATCTTGGACCACACACTCCTATACATTCCTGGGTATTACAAGTGCTGTATTACACCCATACATAGAGCATGTACACACACACACACACACACACACACACACACATACACACACACGCACACACACACACACACACACACACTCGCGCGCAGATCGTGTTTCACACTCCCTGCAGTGTTCTTAGGTGATCCGTTCTGGATCTCCCCCCACCACCCGGCTTATTACAGAAACTTCTATTTCAATCCAATTTGCACACAAATTAAATCATTAAACCGATGAATCCCAGGGGACCCTTTCCCCTTAGGTTATTAACTTATCTCCAACAACCAGAAGGATAAAGCCTAAATGGATTTAACACCATTTCTGTACCTATCTATGCGAGTGTGTGTGTGTATACGTATGTGTGAATGTGTGAGTATGTGTGTGTGTGTGTGTCACTGAGCAGGTATGTGCGTGGGAGGGCTGCAGAATGACAAAAAAGAAAACGAAAAGGGCGTGGGGAGGACGGGGGGAGAATGAATGAAAGAAAGAGAGAGACAGGGAGGAGGGCAGAGAAGAAAGACTACGCCGCCTGTGTTCTGCGTTCTCGGGTCCCCCAGTGACTGCAGATGCCTGGTTCCCAGGCAGCAGGAATGCACAGGTAACAGAGCAGCGGAACCACACTGAATAGAGCGGGAGTCGGGTTACAGCCCTCTGAGGTTCAAGCACACACACACTCTCCCACACACTCTCTCTCACACACACACATACATATAAACATACACACACATACACACACACACTCAACCAGGTACAAGCACATACAAATCTTTATACATGTACCATGCACTCAAAGATTTATACATGCTCACACACAAGTTTACACGTACAAACATCACACATACAAATAACACACACATGTAACAGCATTCTTAATGAACATACAGTTAATAACTTACATTCACGCACACACACACACACACACACACACGCACACACACACAGTGTGGATTCCATATTTATGTATACCCTGAGGGCTGAGATTTCTGTGACATTTGGATCTGCGCTGTTTCCCAGTTCTTACTGCACTCTCTGACCCGAGGCCAGATTCAGTCAAAACTTATACACACCCTCTAATTAATCATTACAAGCACAACCCAATTAGCTGTCCCAGTGAACACTCTGAGTTCGAACAAGACCTTTTGGTAAGAAGGGGAGGCGGGGAGGGGGGTGTCAAAGTTTCAGTATAATCGTACAATCGCTCTATGCTATTCTTCCACAGTGCTTTCCCAGTCAGTTCCATAAAGTTGCGCCTATAGCCTTAAAGTTGCAGGGTGACATGTTTAATTTCACGCCATCCTACAAGCAGCCCTGACATCTACTACACTTCACCACAGCCCTCTAGCACAGCATGCTAACCACAGGAGCTAATGCTACACCATGCTGCACTGGCTACGGTTGTAGAAAGGAACAGGAACAGTATTCCAGCACGTCCACATGTTGTCAAGCTAAGCAGCAACAGACCATGATATGTTATCACTGGGATGGAAATATGACAAAATGTATCACTTCTACATCGCGGTTATAATGCTCCTGAAGGATGCACATAAGGTGGGTAGTACAAATAGAATTAATCTAGGCAAATACAGATGATGGAAAAGGAAGGTCAACTCTATACAAATTAGAGTGCATTCAAGCGCTAAAAGAAGGAAACTATTGATTCTCAGTGATAATAACCTGTTGGTAATTTACCATGGAAGCCGTTTCCAAGAGAGAGAGAGAAAGAGGAGGCCAGGGGGAAAGGGGGAAGATCACACACTTAGTCACTCCTGTCACACCCACCATACCCCTCATTCTCAATATTCTACTGAAGCACTGACCCTGGAACAGTTTTATCTTTTAGCACAAAGAGTTAGAGTTAGGGTTACCTGATTCCTAGCACAGGGGCACTATCTACCTGGAGTGTCTGCATCAACTGGATGGTCACAGCAAGTTATTCCTTTGCCAGATCCATTTATCAGATCAAAACCCTTCAAATTCCACCAGCAAGAGCAACAGCAACAAACACATGCCGGTGCTGTATATATCATGGCATCACTGCTATAACTGCAGCCCTGCTTCAATCTTATCAATCTCCTCCATCACAGATCACATCACCCGCTGCTTTCACACACTGAACCTGCAGCCAACACCCAGCTGAATCAATCAAACTTACATCCTCTCACTCATCACTGCACTGGGGAACCAGGCTGAAGCACACCCACATATCCACACACACACACATATACATATATACAGTACACATGCACATGCTCACACACAATATACACATGAACTCACATACACACACAGACACATGCACACACACACACACACACACACAATCACACACATCTCCCCATCTCCCTGAAGAGGTTAGAAGACTAACAGACAGAGAAACTCACCTGGAGCTGTGGAATCATGATACCCTTTCCACCCCCCCCAACACACACACACACACACACACACACACACCCCAGCCTTACAAAGATAGCCAGATAATGCCAGTCTTTCAGTTCCCCCATTCCCCATAGAGATCCATTCATTCTCTCTTTCTCTCAATCTCTCCTTCTCCCATTCCACCCCCCCCCCCCCCCCCCTCACGTCACCCCCACCTTCCCACCCAGCCCTGAAACCGATCCAGATTGGCTTTCTGGGAGAGAATTTTCTCACACTCAGAGCTGTCAGTCACACACTGCCCATCTATCCGCACTTAGTGCGCACACAAACATGCATATTTACGTTTGTGTGTGCATGTGTGTGTTATGTTACATTTGCGGGTGCAGTTTTATAGACACGACGGCTCACCTGGTCTTCTTAAGTGCTCTGAGTTTTGGTGAATGTCATGTCACTTATTCAAGTACAGTATCGGAGCTCGTGATTTTTGATAATCTCCAACAGGATTTGCAATGCACTGAAATTATTAACAGTAATATTACTCACATCCTCATCATTATTGTGATACGTTTCCATAAAAAGGTCGCACGATATTTCAGAAAATACTAAAAAAAAAACAGTCATCCTTAGTGACGCTGCCAGCACAGAAACAAATACTGAATTCAAACGCTACATTTAAAAAATGCTTCCCTTGGATGTGCAGCCAAATCATTTTAAAGGGATTCTGTTCTCTGGCAAAAAGGCCTTTCCATGACTCCAGAGAGCAGACGTTAATTATTCTAAGGGAAAGCCAGCAAAATGCTTTTAATGGGTGTGCATAAATGGATGAAATGGCCCTCTTTAGCGCAACTGGTCATATCCCTCAGCTAGTCTCTAAGAGCACTCAATTCCCCCGTCTCTGTCTCCACACATAATGACAGAGAATTAAAACACTTTTTTTTCAGGAGCACCATAGAGGCCCCGTTTGCCAAAACCAACATGCAGAGTTACTGTCAGATGGAGGGCATTCTGTAGCTGCGACCCAGACCTCTTGGAATTCCTTCCACATCTGTTTGTTTTCCTGCTCATCCTGTGTTATGCTAGAATGATACATTTTGCAGAGAGGGACTAATGATCGATGCACGTGTCTATTCCTGTCTCTGAGCATGTCGCCGCCGAACGGTGCAATTAATAGCCCTGTGCTGTAATCGAGACACTGCCTACCCCCGGCTCAAAGTCCAATAAAAGACACAGGGCTGATCGATAGGGCCGGAGGAGGGGAGAGGAACCGTTAATCGTGTAACACTCGGCAGGTGAAAGTTTAGAGGGAGGAATGGGGAGGGAGAAACAGGTAGGAGGGAAGGGAGAAGGGGAGAGGGATGGAGAGGGAGAGGTATGGAGTAGGGGACAGGGGATGTGGGAAGGGAGAGAGACAAATGTGTGTGAGAGAGATGGAGAGATAGCAAGAGGGAGAGAGTGAGAAGAGAGGGGGAGAAAATTAAAGGGAAGGAGAGAGAAAGAAATAGAGGGCGTACAGATGGGGTGCAGGGCAGGGAATGTGGGAGGGGAGAGAGAGAGAGGATAGGGAGAGAGATGGAGGAGGAGAAGCAGGGAGAGAGAGTGAGACAGGACAAGAGAGAGCATGAAGAAGAGAAGAGGTATATGTTTTTCCCTTCTGCCATTCTGACTAGAAGGGGTCCATTCACAGGGGACCTGTACATTATAGGTCCCCTGGTGTCCGCTGTACCACTACAAGGCTGAAATGTGCTATACTCTTTTGCTCTGTGCAGTAGTGTGCCCTACTGTATGTAGCTTTAGTGATCCATATTGTGTCATACACACTACATTGCACTGTGCTGTAGTGCTCTGAACAGTATGTTATTGTACTGTAAAAGTGCTATAGTACGCTTTACTGTGCTGTACTGCACCATGTTGCACTTTGTGGTCTCATGTTCATATATTTAACTGTGCTGTAGCTTACTTTGCTGTGTTATGCTATTATGTGCTATGCTACAACGTCATATATGCTGTTCTGTTCTATAATCTGTGATGCGAGTCTGTTTCACACTTCATGAAACTTTAAGGAGCCACGCCGCCACCCCTTATTCCCTATCTCATACACCTACACACACGCTGCAGTAAAGAGCCCTCCGGCTCCCAACGCTCTCGCCGGCAGCCTCATCCCATCTCTCAGTCTCTCAGGCTTGGACCCAGTTTCTCTCTGCCCACTCAGATCAATGAAGCAGGGCTTTTATTGAATCAGCTTCAAGATTGCAGGGAACCAGAGACCCAATCACCCAAATCCCACCACACCTCACTGTGGCAACCCACTGAGTCGGTCAGCAAGCAACTGGCACGGAGGGGGTTTCATGGAGGGAGGGTCTGAGGGTAGGTGAGGCACTGCTGCCTCCAGCCTGAAGACTGTTACTCAAGGCCCAGGGGGCTGCTATCCCCCCTGCTCCCCAGTTCAGCGCAGCCACTTCTCCAGTGGTAACTGCAAGACCAAGAACTAGGGATCAGAGACGATAGCCAGGAACTTACAGCACAAACTCAAAAACTGCCAGTGTTTTTCCGTTATCGTTCTGGAATGGGCACTCATCGTGCCACACAAGATCCCGCGCCAAAAGAAGCGTAACACAGAAGCTCGCTGTGGGGACAACATGGCTGAGCTGGAGCTAACTGCCTGCTTGTTTTCGCTTCCCTAATCTTGGTGGTAAGTTCAACTTCTCCTCGTAACACTCCCAGCTAGCCAATTTGCTACTGGCTGGAAAAAAATGTGACTGCGCTTGACAATTTTGTTAAAAATAGAGACGATGTTGTATTACATGGTCTCATAACTCTGCCCTCGGCTCTTGTTAAAAAGGTCATGAGCTACACTTAAAGGCCTAAGTTAACCTCTCTTCAGTAACACCCAGTTTGGGAAAAAAGCATACAGCTTGTCTTAGATCCTCCAAGTGTGGTTTCAGTAGTGGGTAAGAGCCAGCAGCTTTGCGCAGTGCTGTACCTACCGGCCAGGCGTACTTGAACGGAATGACAATGCGTCCGTTGCTGCTCTCTCCAGCTCCGGCCCCGCCCCCTCCGTGCCCACGGTGCCGCAGGGAGAAGGAGTTCCCGCCCAGGACGGCGGTGCTGCCCGTCCCGAAGGTGCAGGTGCCCGTGGGCGAGACCCGCGCCTGGTACTCCTTGAGGCAGGCGCGGAAGAAAGTGTTGCACTGGTCGCTGAAGGAGCAGCGCTGGCCTCCCGCTGGCCCCTGGGAGTTCTGCACCTGCCGGATCTGCAGCTCGAACATGCCCACTGCACACACCGTCTGGGAGGGGAGAGACACAGGAAGACCTGTTCACATGGGGGTCACACAAATGCAGACACAGACACGCATGTGCATATATACACACACCCTCTTGCTCTCTTTCTCCCTCTCTCATACACATACAAACATGCAAAGACAGAGGAAGTGAAAGATAAGACGAAGCAGACGGTTACAGTGTGAGGGACATATGAGAGAAATTCATTTATGAATGAAAAGAGGAGAGGAGTGGAGGTGAGGAGACGGACTGAAAACAATGCTACAGTCACTCTGTGCCAAGACAAACAAAATTTACCACTCTAATTGTGCATGCCTAACTTCAAGTTGTAATGATCATGTCAATATTAGGCTATTCTACATAATCTTGGTCAACAGGTTGTAGCCTCCTTTTGAAATATGCTGAGAGTGAGAGAGAAAGAGAGAGAGAGAGAGATGGACACATACACAGAGGAACAGAGACAGAGACATAGAGAGAGAGACAGGGAGAGGGAGCGAGAGAAAGCAGGCATCAATATGCAACACCTTCTACACACAGAAAGGAGGATAAATCAAAATCCTCCATCCGACCGACACATCCATCCCCCCGTTACCCTGGTGTCTCTCTCAGTGTGGGTGTCTATCGCACTCAATCTATGTCTCAGGCTTTCCCCTCCATTTCACTTGGTCCCTGCTTTATTCTCCCCTTTAGCTCTATCGCTCCCTTTGTTTCTCTCTCCCTCCATCCCTCCAAACCCGCCACCTCTACTTTGTCCTCTGTTTATCGCTCCATCAGTTCCCCCTCCCTATCTTCCTCTCTGTCTCTGGAGAGCACAGACACCGCTGATAATTCCATTAGTGGTATTAGAGTTGGCTCTTGAGAGTTGATGTGGAAGAACAGTAAGACAAGATCAATGGAAACAGGTGTATTTCAAATTTAACTCAGAGCATTGGCTTCCCAAATGCTACTTTCTAAGGGAACTTTGAGAGTGAGTGCACAAGCACTTTCTTGGTGTCAATCTCTGTCAGTGTGATGGATATACAGCCATTGACAACTCTCTCCTGTCCCCCAGCCTGTTACCTTTCTTTCTCCCTTTCTTTATTTCTCTATCAGATTCCCTCCCTTTCTCTCCAGGGAGGGCAAACACTAGGAACTCTTTTCCTCCACATTCCCATCCTGCTATCTTTCCTTCTTTCTATAAGTCTTTATTTCTTCCTTTCACTCTTTCATTCCCCATCCCTCCCTTTCCTTTCTGTCTGTCTCCAGGGAGGAGACACACTGTGAAGAGGCTCCTGTATCTCCGATCTGCTTCCTTTCACTCCACTCTCTCACTCTCCCTCCCTTTCTCTCAGTCTCTCTCCCGGGAGGACAGAGGAGCCTGACCACAGTCTTCTCTCTTTCTCCCTCCCTTTCAGTGCCGGCTCCTCTTCGCCACAATGCTCCTTTTCTTCTTTTCATCTCTCCATCCCGCTCTCCTCTCTCAGCGTGCCCGACCTCCCTCCCCCCGACGCAGGATGAGGAGAGACACACCTGCCTGCTGCTCGTGTTAACAAGCCCCCCAGAGGGAGAGGCGAGGACTGGGTGAGCACTCCTGTGGAGCCAGGGTGGGGGGAAACAATGGAAAGATGGTGATCTCTTCCTGCTGTGGTGATTGCGCACACATGCGCGCGCGCACACACACACACACACACACACACACACACACACACCACATCAAGAGTATACCTGTTCACACTACTGGAAAACACACATCACACGCATACACACAGACACCACATGGAGAGTAATACCTGTTAACACTACTGGAACACACACACACCCTACATGAAGAGAAATACCTTTTCACAATATTGAAACATATACACACAACACAGAATGGAATACCTGTTCATAGTACTGGAACGCACACACACACACACACACACACACACACACACACATGCTGAAAATGAGGAGCGATAGATGTCCATGCACAGTAACACACGAGTTATCTGTCAGACAACATCGGAGAAATGTCAGAGAGCATGCACACTATCGGCTTATTGTCAGAGCATGGCATCTCAACCCATTCCAGGTCTTCCACCAGGGGCCTAAACACTTATACATCAAAGGAATGATGGAGACAGACAGACAAGCCTCCCCTTTCTCCTCATCCCTTTCTTCCTTCACTTTTCCTCTCTGTGGCCATTCCGAGCATACCTGTGTTTCAGCGCTCTGGGAGAGAGCTCAGAGAGACGCATCCTCCAGCGCAGCACCACCGCACCCGGTTACTCAACCCCAAACACAGGCCAGGCCCTCTGCTGCCGCTGCTGCCCTGCATCGACTCCAATGAGCGCACTGCACTGCGCTCCACTGAGTGAAAAACACTGTGCTGAAATACACTGTGCTGTTTCACATTGACTCAAATACACTGTAGCAAAATACACTGTGTTGTTTTACACCGACTCAACAACACTGCACCAAAATACACAGTACAGGTTTATACTGACTGAACAACACTTCACTACTGTACGCTGACTCAACAACACTGTATCCAGATATACTGCACTGCCCTGGACTACGCTGAACTAAATATTGCTGTTCAATGTCATGTTGCTCTTCTCTGGGTAAACTGGTAAAACTCTGTTCTGTGCTTCACCGTGGGGAATTGTATTGGATCAGAGCTGTGTTGCATTGTGCTGCTACTTGTGGCTACGCATGCTTTACCTCCCCGCACTACACATGTGCACATTACCATCACGGCCTACAGGCCACACCCGCCACACACCTGCCTTAGCCCCTGACTCCCTCCCTCACCCACGCCTCACCCTCTGCACCCCCACCCCCCTCCCCTCCAGCCGCCCAACAGGAAAGGTGGAGAGCCGCCCAGACAAACACCCTAAAGGCCAGGTGGAGAGAAGCACACAACCAATCAGGAAACACGCTTTCCCTGTTTGCTTATTTTTTAATGACAACACTCTTCCAATTCACACGCACACATAATGACAGTGTCATCTCAGCTACCGTGCTGTACAGAGCCACATCTATCAGTCTCTACATCTATTTCTCTATCAGTCCCTATTTGTACATGCTGTGTGTGCATGCTTATATACTTGCATTAATGCGTATGTGGTTGTTCATGCGTATGCATCCATTCTCTGGTGTGATACAAACACAAAGTCAGAAATAACCTGCAGTACTGCCCATTTGTACTGTCCAGCTGATACAAAGCTATGAACGCTCAAAAACTGATACTGCTCTGAATGACCGTATAGAAAATTTCAAGAAAATGAAAAATTGCTTTGGAACAATAGCACGTCTAGGGCACTGTGCCAAACAAGCAAACCCAATAAACTGCAACAAACCACAAGGAGGCCAGCCATGAACCAATTTGCTGATTCCACACCAAATCCATGCCATCGATTTTAAAATGAAGGTCTTGGTCTTGGTGGACATATTGCCCTGATGTAACTAGAGAGACAGACATTGAAGGGCTGGTCAGACACTGAATGTTTTCTGGAGTCGAATTTCAGAAGAAATAAATCAGCAAAGGTATATTTTCATATATACCTTACACGGGTATGTGTACAGTATCAACACATATCCTTTAATGTATAATACATGAGTGTATGTTATGTATATTTATCTAAATGTATGTGGAGAACTGTGTTGTTTTGTTTTTCAATTTTCATACGATTTCTACTGATATAACGACAACCGGATTAGGAGGCTAGGACACGCAGACTGTTCTGTCATGGACATCAGCACGAGCTACTGCTTCGTGAGAAATGCACTTAGATAAACCGTGCTGTCCACGCCGCTTGGCCCTCAGCCAAATCCTTTGGCTGGTTCACTTAAGAGACCGGGAGTCAAAGACCAAACGCATTCATAGCGGACATCATTAAGAAGATTGATTCTGTTCACGACAATCAGAATCAATTATGAGAACGGGAAAGCGGAGAGTGCATGTCACAAGCACACAAAACGCGTGCGCGCCGCACACAGGTACCCAGATACGCTCACACTCAGAGAGACGGTCAAACAAGCAGACGCTACCCTTCCCACCGACGGCCTCACCGCTGCAACTAACCTGCTCAGTGTAAACAAAACAGTGCGGGACACTGCTCCTCTCGCTACACTCTTCCTTCACATGACACTGACGTGTTTTTCTTCCTTTACCCCTACAAAAAGGTTTGTTATCTGTTCTGCTAGCTAATAAACAGAACCCCATCTGGTGCACGCAATGTCACAGACGGAAAGACCGTGCTTTGCTCTTTTTCATATTTATTTTCTTCTCCCATTACAATTAAAACAACGACATGACCGCAGTCCCACCTCCATTGCTTGGGAAAGCGAAGCATTTACATTGTAATTGGCTTGGGATTTTACTACCGCACATCCTGTACACTCTCTGCAAATTTGTGTCAACATTATATCACTATATCATCATATATGTGTACAGTATTAAATTACTTTGGCTGAAAGGAAATCGCGTACGAAAAGCAACAAGTGTCCAACGCACAACTGAAACCGCAGACAAGCAGCAACAGAACAACAGGTGTCAGGGATCTATACGAAGCAAGGAACAACCACCTCGGTACAAAAAAAGGAACATATAAACAATGCAGTTGTCCGTACTGTTTTTGTTTCTCAGAGAAGAGCACACAAACCACAAAAAGTCATGGTGGGGTTAAACAGCGGCTGAAAATAGCGCTTAATCGGCGGCTTACATGCAACTGCAAGGCGAGCGCGACTAGGAAAATCACGGGCCACTGCTGTCCCTGTTCCCGGTCCCTCATCGCTGTCCTCGCAGTGATCCCAGTATCTCTCCTCCGACTGTTCTTCCAGGTTTGCCCCTCCTCCTCGTCCTTGTCCGTCTCTACCTCGCGGGACATTGGCCTCCAAGCGCGCTCGTGTTGCGGTGAACCCTTCTTACCCCTTTCACCCAACTCTGGCACCGCCGCGCTCAGCTTTCAGGAGATCTATTCATTCCGCCGGACTTTGTATGACAGAGCGCAAATCTGGGCAAATATCTTCCTCAAGATCCCCCCACCTCCCCACCCCTCTCCTCCTTCTCCCGCTTCTCCCACCCTCGGTGCGCTGACCACGGTGGTTGTCCGTGGGGGGGAAAAAAAAACACGACCCCCCCCCTTGTTCCCTCCACCAGCCGTTAAGAAGCTTTGATTGTCCGACCTGCTGGCTCACTGACTTGAGCTCTCATCCCAATTACTCTCTCTCTCTCCCGCTCTTGCCCTGACTTTCTTTCTTTCGCTTAGCCCTTCTGCACTACGCCTCTCCCTCCGTTGCCTCGTCGTGCGCAGAACGGTCCGCTGGCTGCTCGGCAGTCGGCACTGGATGAGAATGCCGCTGCTGGAGGAAACGCGGACAGAGTGAGCGCACGAATGTGGGAGAGGAGAGGAGGGTGTGTCCTCGCGCCGGGGATATCCGTCATCCCATTTTGTGTGCGCCGAAACGAGCGAAGCCCCCACTGTACCTCATGGGAATACCTGGGAAGCTGGCACATTAGCGGGAGTGGGTATAATGTCTCATATTAACACTAGCACTTGAATTAGAAATAATGTTAATGAGAGTGACTGCATAACATATTACACTGTTTAGGTTATTCACGGCCAACGCAAGGGTTTGGCAGTGGAAAGGGTTTTCAGTTTAAATGTGTGCCTATATTTAAAATTATTAATATTTAAGGAAATGACTTCAACACTTAGCCTACTCCACGTTTTTAGTGTATATCACCATGGATATAATAAAATGCCTGTGCCGACAAATTAACACCTTCTTAAATGTATTTTAAGATTACTTCATACCAGTGGATTGAGGACTGAATCCGTGGCACGGGTTTCATGGATGAATAACCCCACGCGGGTCCCTGTTTGGATATCGTGAAGCGAAAATGTCACACTTTCTCAAACTCAAATTTTTCACGGTCTCGAGCTACCATCTGCATGACGTCGTGGAATAATAGTTTTATATATACATTCTGTACCACGAGTAATTTCTGTTGAACATCAAAAAGCCGCCGTACTAATTAAGTTCCTGTCAAAGAATGGACAAGAACACTGGGAGCGGCTCGTTACTGCCGTTGTGAGGGGACATCGGTTATGAAATAGCTCGCTAATTGCCAATTCAAAGAAGCAGGAAGGAAATGTATTCAAAAGCTGTAATATTTAGGTCGACAGGGAAAGGGGGGGACAAAGAAAACGCAAAACAAAAACCAGTTGTGCATTTCTGAGAAATGTATCATGAGTTAAATTTCGTGAAACCCTCTCACCATGAAAATGGACACGGTTGGGCAAACGCGTGAATCTTTATTCCTTGCTTTTAATATTTATGATGGTACTTACACCGCCGATCCAGACGTTTGATTTTATTTTCTAATCCTGAATTATGCATGCACACGCAAGGAGACAGAGTCGTTCGAAGCACATAACTAGATATATGGGCAGTCTGTGCGTGTGTATGCCTTCGCACAATTAAACCTGTTTAGACAGTTTAACATTCTTCTGTTATGCTGTTACTGAGCCGTGCGGGAAAGAGACCAAAAACAAACTGCGACACGAAAAAGAAGCCACCCCTTCATCGCAAAAAACTCATGCCTTTTTGCTTTCTGGCACTGGATTTTTAAAAAATATTTTCCACATCTAACTAGTTCCTGCATGTACCCATTCAACCAGAGCGGATTAAGTGCCGCACAATGTGTCTGCTTTATGCTTGAATATAATGAACCAGTTTTATTTGAACACGCACTCACTCTCTCCCTCTCTGACTCCTGGGATGGACTTGTTGCTGACGCTGACATCCCTGGCAACGGATCTTTCCTCAGCTGTCTCTGTGGCGCGGTGACCCCGGGACTGAACAGAGGGCTCTTCAAGCCAACAGCGTTGATTAGCATACAGCGCCACTGAAGGGGGCATGCATTGAATTTCAATCAACGCTCACAGTTAAGCAAGGTTTTATAGAATCCGTTTACAGTTTTCCATGCATTAGTCAACACAAGAGTGGTCTTGAGTCATTTAACCGAGGTGTGCTGATTCAAATCACCCAATTACTGCGTTTTTAATCGACAACACGTCCCAGCGCCAGGGTGTTTCGGTGAAGGGCGCCATCTGTCGGAGAATGTTTGAAAGACCCATGTAGTGTTTGAGCAACAATTCGGCAACTGGCGTTTTCTGTAAATGAAAATTCTGTAAAATTACGCGGCTATTTAGTCGTAATCTAACCCACGCAAAGTATGCATTGTAATGTTTGGCGGTATAAAATGTAATGCATTAAATGATTTTGACATGAATTAAATTGGTCTGGCTGCGTAACGGAAAGGCAACGAATGACAACTGTTCCGGTTAATTTATCAGGGCAACTGAGCGTAAATGCAAAGATATGGTGTCCTCATGTCACCCCTAATATGAAAATCCGAAATAAACCGATTGCTCTCGGTAGTCAGTCCTGACACGAAGCTTTCCAACATCGATGAGCCGCTGTAGACCTCAGCGGTCCTTTTAAGAATTCTGACAAGACAAAACGGCTCAAGGATTTAATTTAATTCGATTGAATTATTAGTGACATGACCAATATCAGAAGCTTGTGAAATATCAGGGACAGAAGCAGCAATGCATCATAATAAAATGTTTAAGTAAGCGCTGAATTCGGCGTATTTGAAGAGCCATGACCTCAAACTAAATATTTGGGCACCCTTGAATTTGAGTATTTGTATCCTTATACGGTAACGCTGTAGCACATACCAAGTACATAATGAACTTTCAGATGTGTGTGGAAGCCTACATAAATATCACAACAATGTTTTCTAATTTTCCAGTTATGCGCAAGATTAATATATACTATTTATTAGGACACGATGCGTTCCAGCTAATGTCCTCTCTGGAATGCTATTGATGTTTTAATCTTAATGCGCGGGACACAGGCGGAGGTGGCCCACGCACAGTCGACTGATAGTTGCCTTTATTTCGCCGCTGAAAGGCCGCAGTGTTGGTGGAAGGGGAGTCGCCAGGCGTGTCGCCAAAAGTTGGAGACAGTGATACATACACAGTCGTGCGCGCCCCGGCGGCGAAGGTCAGCGCTTTCTCAAGGCAAAAGCCTTGGGAAACGGCGAGAAATGCACATTTGCATATAAAATTCTATTGACTTTTAGAGAAAAATCTGTACGGGATATAATTATACTGACAGTATACAGACAATAGACTCAGACAGTGTCAATATGGAAAGTGGCCTAACGTACATTTCTATTGAAAAATATAGGTGAAAATGCAAACAGCACCAGCGTGGAACCCGGCAGATGTCACAGCTGATGACGATTTGGGCCATAATAAGGATTCTACTGCAACAAAACGAACAAAAAATGTAAGGACCCACTAACATCGATACTTAGTCTTTCCTTACACTGTTTTCCACTTCAGGCGCAGAAATATAAAGATGCAACGTGAGGACAGAGCCTTTCCCACTCAAACACGGCTGTGAGATCTAATTATTATTATTATTATTATTATTATTATTATTATTATTAAATTCTTTGCGCAAAATGGCTAAGAGATCAGCTCTACAGGATATGATTTCTTGAGGTTAAAACCGCTAGCAAACAGTTAGAACCTCGTGCAATATGTACTGACACTTTCTAAAACATTAGTTAATCGTGGTTACTCATTTGGCTTCCATTCTCGTTCGTAGCCTGTATAACGTAAGGTGCGCTACTCATTGACTGCAAACAGGCAAAGTCACAGTGGCGTTGCCGTCGTGTAGAAAGCCAGGGCGGCATATACTTGACCTCACCAATAAAAAGCTGAAGATCCCCTGTCCAGGTTGCTACACGCGTGAGCTCTCGCGTTCAATGAGCATTTCGCTTTTGTTCAATCAAAAGCCAAGTTGTGCATATGTGTATACCAATTACACGTGTAGATTGTGGCGAAACGAATCTCTCATTGGCGCGCGCAGACACTGTATATTCTAGAATGATTGTATGGTTTTATTCTAGCTATTAGTATCCTAGGCAAATACTTGAGGTATGAAAGAACTTTGTTTTGACAGTCTATCCAAAGAAGACTTGGATTCGAGGAGATAATATTATTTTTGTTGCTGAAGTGCTACAGAAGCAGAAGATACAGATGTAGACATTCTGCCCCGGGGGTGGGAGAACAGTGGGAAAACGTTTCTTCGTCGACAAAGCTCACAAACAATGGCAAAAAACATGATAAAGCCATAACAAAAACTGGCAGCTGACGAAACGGAAGAAGTGGGAACGAGAAGCAGAGAATCCACATGGTGCAACAAACTACCCAAGGAAGGAGCTCCACAGAGCAGAAAAAATAAACAAATACTACAACGACAGGAAGCAGTATAAACATGCCCCCTTCCCTCGCCCACCCATAGCCACAGCAACCTCTTCATGTGGCTCTGCCCGGCTCTAAGGTGGACCTGGGGAGGGTTCGTCCCTTACCCCGCACCAAGCCCAACAGCTAGTGGGAAGAAAAAAACATCTGTCCCTCTCATGCAATTTGGCTGCCGCTTCAAAGGCACGATGATATACAAGGACGTTCAAAATACACAAGGACGCACACAGACTGGCACTCGTTTTGGCGTGCAGCAATGCCCATCACGAAGACACACACACACACGACGACAGCACCTGCTGACTCAGCGATTCCGTTCTGTCGCAAAATGACCGCACAGACACAGTCGATACTAAGCAAATTCTAGAAATCTGATGGATTTTAAAAGTTTGCAAATAAATTTAGGACAAGCAGCGAATTTAATTACAGGGGTGGGTGCATGAACTGGTGTCCGGTTGCTGTACGAAGCAAATAAATTTCCATAGTTCGACGAGACGAAGGGTGTCTTGGGAGGAGAAATGGAAGAATTACAATCAAAGAAGACAGCTACTGATCAGGTACTGCAGCCAGCCAAGCACATTTGAATTATCCCATCAACTAAGAAATACCCTCTGCTCCAAATCCACGCACTCGTTTTCAAGTTATCCTGGTGATAAGTTCGCGATGCAGTGCACAGCCACGAACAATCGCTGCCTTCAGTGTCCACTTCGTGCAATTGGCTCCGGCGCACTACACTCGACAAGCACGTGCCAGGAAGTTTTTAGCTGAGAACCAAAAATGAATTAAACACTCGACAGAGACACCCACACGAGATTAGCATCTAGCATTTAAAACGTTTTCCCAAGAAATGCACGCATTAAGAATGTAAGAATGATTTTATTAATGTTAAAAAATCTGTAATAAAGATGTGAAACATAAACTGCTGGACTCCTACAGGTTTACCCTTGATGCCACCTTAAGTCCCATCAAGAATATATCGGAAAGACCTCCTAGGTATAAGCAAATGATGAGGAACATTTTCACTACAAGGTATGTCTTAACTACAGCCTGACCGATAAATCGGCTACCGGCAGATATGCACTAATTGCAGATAAATCGGTATCGGCGTTTGTAATGGCCGATAAATGTCAATCAAAAAAGAAACGGAGAGACGGAAGATGGATCTTCAACCATATTATGAGTGTTGTCATTGCGTAGTTTGTCCACTACACCGCAGCGGTTAAACTATAGCGTTTAACTTATTCTACCTAAATGAAGCAATGGTAAATATATCTGCGACTCGCATGTCTGTAGTTACAGTTGGTGCATTCGAAATTATTAAACCAGAGGGGACACGTAAATAAACGTGAGCTCAACAAATATCTAACATGGCTTGGTAGCCAAACAAAGTTATCTAGCTTCTCTTTCAAATGTGTAGTGTGAAATTTCAAAGTCGCAAGTCCTCGTTGCAGACAGTCATGTAGTATCAGATGCATTCAACAGCAGCGTTTACTCTACATTTACATTTTACATTTAGGTCACTTGGCAGACGCTTTTATCCAAAGCAACTTACAAGTGAGGAACAGCAAGCAAGCTACAGTAGTGTAGGAGACCTTGGAGTAAGCTTTAAGTGCAACCTAAACAACTAAACTCTGCTAAATAAGTTAAGAAAAGTAGAAAACAAAGGTAAACAGGTGAAAACACAAGGATAGACAGGCAGAGGAGACAAACAAGTAGTGACAGGAGAAAGAAGTGTGAGGCAGAAAGTGCGCAGAGATGGAATTGTGTTAGAGTTGTTAGAAGTGTTAGGAGAGGAGGTGCTCTCGGAAGAGCTGGGTTTTCAGGAGGTTCTTGAAGACAAGGAGGGACGCCCCTGCTCTGATAGCATAAGGTAGCTCGTTCCACCAGTAGTGAACTACATATAAGAATAGTCTGGACTGAGATTGCCTTGTGTATAGGGATGGCAATGCTAGACGACGTTCCTGGGAGGAACGTAATGGCCGAGAAGGAGAGTAAGCCTATATGATTGAGCTCAGGTATGTCGGAGCAGACCCGAGAGGTCACTGTGTAGGCAAGCATGAGAGACTTGAATTTGATACGGGCAGCCACGGGTAGTCAATGGAGCTCAATGAGCAATGGGGTGACATGGGTCCTTTTGGGCTGAAAACCAGATGCGCCGCCGCATTCTGAACCATTTGTAGTGGTTTCGCCGCACATGTTGGGAGGCCAGCTAGGAGGGCATTGCAATAGTCAAGGCGGGAGATAACCATAGCCTGTACCAGAAGCTGGGTAGCATATTGAGTCAGGTAGGGCTGGATTTTGCAGATATTGTATAGTGCAAAGAGGCACGACTGAGAGACTGAGGCAACATGGCCTGAGAAGGACAATTTGTCATCAATCATGACACCCAGGTTTCTTGCAACCTTAGAAGGTTTGAGAGTATTTGAGGCAAGCTTTAAATTGATGCTGTGATGCATGGATGGCTTGGCTGGGAAGACCAAGAGTTCCGTCTTAGAGAGGTTTAGCTGAAGGTGGCGTGCCTTCATCCATAAGGATATGTCTGCAAGACAATCCGTGATCTGTGCCGAGACTGTGGGGTCATCAGGCAGGAACAACAGATATAGCTGGGTATCGTCTGCATAGCAGTCATATGAGAAGCCATGCGAGCGGATAACCGGGCCCAGAGAGGTAGTATTGATTGAAAAGAGGACAGGCCCCAGCACCAAGCCTTGGGGTACTCCTGTAGAGAGGTGATGGGATGAGGATGTCTGTCCTTGCCATGACACGTTAAACGAGTGCCCAGTGAGGTAGGATTCAAACCAAGACAATGCTTTGCCCGAGATGCCCATTTCTGACAGTACCGATAGCAGAATGCTGTAGTTAACCATATCAAAGGCATCTGACAGGTCAAGTAGGATGAGGACAGAGGACTGAGCCGCTGCTCTAGCTTCTGTCACACACAACAGAGCTGTTTCAGTGGAATGCCCACTTTTGAAACTGGATTGGTTTGAGTCAAGGAGGTCATTCCTAGAGAGAAATTCTGAGACCTGTTTAACCCATTAAGACCAGATGCGCCGTATAAGTCATTCTCCCTTTAAGACTGGCTGCGATGTCGGAGTCTTTCTACCTTTAAAGCCGGATGCGATGTGTACGACGTACCACGTGGCCGATGAAATGTGTAGTGATTCACTGACATACACATGGGGACAGCGAAATGCATTATGGGAAATTGTTTGTTTTGGTTTTTAACACTATTAGCTTCTGGTAAAGTTTTTGAAGTTTCGCGCAGCAAAATGGCTGATGATCTGAGCGAGGGGAGCGATATTGAAGCTGATTACAGCATTAATTTGGATGAGTATGACAATGACACTGATGATTTAGACTCAAACGGAGTGTCTGCTGATCCACTTGACAAGGCTCAGTGAATGTTTTATGACCAGTTTATGAGGAGCTGTACACATTGAGTGTTTTGGCAAGCATGTTCGTCAACATTTTCAGTGACATTATTATGCTGACACAAACTAACTGTGCACACTGAACAAACTGTAATGTGGTTTAGTTAAAGTTATTGCACTACCACTTCATTTTTTGGAAAATATGTCTGGAAAAAAACACAATTGTTAACTTTTTCCTATTCAGTTCAATGTGTTCAATGTTCAATGAAGCACTTGACAATGAAAGCCACAAGTCTAAGCTTTCAGATGCTTTTTATTTCATGTCTACCTGCTTCAGAGACTGAGAAATAAAGATTTTAGTAAACGTTGACAATTCTGTCAATTTTTTCAGAAAACCCTCAGGTTTTAGGAGGTGGTTTTCAGAAAAGGCTTAGGTTTTAGAAAGCTTTTTTAATAGGCGGCCTAGGTCTTAATGGGTTAAATACTGCCCTTTCAATAACCTTGGATAGGAATGGAAGTAACGAGACCGGCCGATAATTCTCAACATGAGCAGGGTTGAGAGAAGGCTTTTTGAGTACAGGTGTTACTCTAGCCTGTTTGAAAAGAGTTGGGAACGCTCCGGAGGCAAATGAAGCATTTATCACGAGTGAATGCTGCCACAATTTTGGGAGAGATGGTCAGGAGGAGTTTGGTAGGAATAGGCTCCAATGGACATGTAGTAGGACGGCTACAAGTGAGGAGTTTCGATACCTTAC
The DNA here is from genome assembly GCF_013368585.1 of Megalops cyprinoides. Classification (NCBI taxonomy): domain Eukaryota; kingdom Metazoa; phylum Chordata; class Actinopteri; order Elopiformes; family Megalopidae; genus Megalops; species Megalops cyprinoides. The sequence continues at coordinate 6,623,231 of NC_050591.1, forward strand.
TCTCAGTAAGAGGGGTGAACAAAGAAATTGATGCACCATTGACCGAGGGAGAGAGAGATGTGGTAGGACTGCCACACACATATGAAGTGCTGTTGGCTGGGAATGTAGTAGGACTGCTACATGAAGGCTTTGAGTGTGTTACGGCATTTTCCGGGGAAGACAGAAGAGGACATGTAGTAGGACTGCTATGTTTTGAATTGCTTGAATGTACTGTGCTCTTAACCGGGGGAGACTGAATATCTCTGAGAAGCTCGGAGAATTGCATGCTTATGGCTGCGACCTTTTCAGTAAAAAAAAGTCGTCAACAGGGGTGTGTCAGGTGGAGGTGGGGGCGGACATTGAAGGTGGAAAATAGTTTCGGAGAGTCAGTGGTATTGCTTATTTTGTCATCGTAATAAGCTGATTTGGCAGCAGGGATGTTGGTTGAGAAGGAGAGTTTGATAGCGTTTGAAATCAGTGGGATCTTCTCTCAGCACACCTGAGATCAGAGCGCAACAAATGGAGGGTATCAGTTAGCCATGGATGAGGCGGGTTGGAGCGGGCCTTTTTAGTGGCTAGAGGACACATCCAGGCATGAGCTCAGCGTAGAGCAGAGATTCTGTGGCATCATTGACCTCTAATGAGGAAAAAGTGCTGAGATGTGTGCAATGTGGACGAGACCACTTCAAAGAAGTGGGTGGGAGATAGGTTGCGGAAGTTGCGGCGGTAGGAGACCATTGGGAGGACGTACAGCAGACTGTTCAGGGAGTCATACAGTAAACCGAACGAAGTAGGGGTCAGAGAGGTGCAGAGGTGTGACCATGAGGCCATTTGTGGTACAGTTTTGTGTGAGAATCAGGATGAGTTCTTTGCCAGCTTTGGGAGTTGGAGGGCTGCAAGCCCGTTACAGATCAAAAGCGGACATCAGGGACAGGAAGTCAGCAAAGATAGGATTGTCTAAGTGGATGTTCATGCCGCCTAGGATGATTAGTGGAGTGTTATGTTGAGACTCTAGGTGACTACCAATTTATTGCATAGTTTAAGATGGCATGATTTTTTTTTAAAAAAAACTTTGTATTTTTATACATTTGACTATTTTATCAAAGCTAATATATTTTCTTGTACTTTTTATGACAATTAAGCAAGTTGTATATAACATTATATAATGCAGTTTAAAAATAAACTATTGTCATGTTATCTTTGTGAGGACTCTTAAATAACTACATAACAAATGTTAGGGATCAGGATCACTCAAATCAGACTGTCAGATGATATAAGAAAACTAGGTAATATGTTAGCAACACAAGCACACACATTTGACACCAAACTATATCCTGAGAAAGGAGTCTGGTTCTCAAATAAGCAAAGAGCAATTAATTTCCTTAATCTGAAAAGCAGCTTTCTAAAACTTTAAATACATAGCGATATCTGTCCACGTTCCACTTTCCCAAGATATACTGTATATGAGAACTATGAGGCTAGTCAAACTAGCACTAAAATACACATAGCTCCGCAATACAACATATTATGGGTTCAATGACAGACTCAATGAAACTGGAAACAATTAAAAAGGCAAGTCATAAAAGCACAGATTTTAATTAACATAGCTCCAGGTACAATGTCTGGTGGCCCAGACTCTGGGTGCAATGCTTTTGATTCATATATATATAAAAAATTCAACTGTAAAAGAATAAACCATGCTTACAACAGGAATCCTCCGATCTTCTGACGTAGGAAAAAGACAGGGGCATTAAATAAACATGAACATTACCTGTTTCCCACTGTGCCCCTTCTTCTAAACCCCCTGTAAACAATGTTTGCTGAAAGTGAATCTAATCTTTTAGTTGGAAGGGGAGACAAATTGGAAATCTAATTTAATGGGTAAAATAGAGCCGTTTCCTATTCTGTCAGACAGTGGAGAGACAGACCAATCTATTTCCTGCTTACTGGCATCATGAAGCACACATCATGAAAGTCTTACCTTTTCCTGCTACGGGTAGGAGCCAGATCTCTTTGTATTATATGCAGGGTGATTTATTTTATGGGCAGAAGCTGGGCTGCCTGTGTGCCCTGTCTATGTAAGATTTATTTTCTTTACCTAGGGAGATTTCCTTGACATCGTCTGCATGGATGCGATTTCCTTGTGACCGTGCCGTTACCATGTCATTGTGCACACACGACTTCCAAGGGTTTTTGTGTGTCATTAAGCTGGGTTCCCTGCGTTATTTTTTAGCAAATGAGATTTTCATTGCGTTGGTTTGGGTGATCTTGAATCCCTGCAGGGCCTCTCGGGCTGCGCCTGCCTGCACCTCGTTATCAAACTCCACAAAGGCGATGTCGTGGCGCCCTGGCACCAGGCGTACTTCCTTGAACCCTGGGAACCTGCAGAGAAATGACAATTACTGATGTCAGGACTGCACCAAGGGACAGGAGGAGACCACCCCATTACAAGTATACAAGCGCTACAGACAGGCAGAAAAGGACAAGGCACTGTCAGACCAAGCATTTTCTCCAGAAAGCAGCGAATGTGCCAGATATACCACTGACAAGAGTTCAACACCAGGCTCTTGAGCCTTTACATTTTTTTCCAACTGACTTCTAAAGCATGGATGTAGGCACAGTAGGTAGGTGGAAGGGGTTGCGTTGGTAAAATCAGGAGGGGGTTACTTACTGATTGAAGAGCATGGACAGCATGAGCTCGTTGGTCTCCTCCGGGAGGTTGGTGAGGAACAGGATGTGGTTGGGCGGGTTCTCTGACACCTAGGGACAGACGGGAAGCCATTATAGAACAACCGACTCTTCGGCCTTTAGAGTGCCTGACAGAAGGCTCAGTTCTGACATATACCAAGGTTACCTGTACACTGCAGACTTAGGATCAATCCCATTTCATTTCAGTGAATTGAGCACGAGTTGAAATTCTGCTTAGTAAAGAACTGAACTGAAATTCAATTCATGAACTGAAAGTCACCTGTCATTTGCTGTGAAGATTTATCAATTTCAGTTAATTTCCTTACTTGACTGAAATGAACTTGAATTCACCACAACTCATAACTTTCACAGAGGTACCGATGTACTCACCTGTTGGGCATGAGCCATCTGTCCTGGCATTTGACCTGGCATCATCTGGCCAGGAGGCATAGCCCCAGGGGGCATCTGCCCAGGGCCCATGCCTGGGGGTGGCATCATGCCAGGCGGGGGCATGTAGGGGGGCTGTCCAGGCATGGGCATCATCCGTGGGGCCTGGCTCATCGGCGGCATTCCCTGCAGGGGCAAGAGCAATGCTAAAAGTCAGCACACCACATTCCAGCTAACACTGGTACAGAGCTACTCATATCTCTAGCATCCAGGCATGACTGAAATCCTGCCACCAGATGAACACCAGTCATAATCAAGTAAGCCAATAAACTGAACACTGGCTATTGTGTCGGGTGTAAAACTAGTAACAAATCAAATCTTTTACGTTATGCTTTTGCCAAAAACGTGACAAGGGTTGAGACTTTGCTGCTTTACCAGAAAAGATCTCCCCTTGTGAGACTTTTGTTCTGTGTTATGTAGTCGAAGAGTATAACTTCAAAATTCTAATATTAGCGTCACATCTCTGAGAAAGGAACCAAAGTGGCACTCACAGGCATGGGTGTGGGGACTCCGGGACCCATGGCAGCCGCGGCTGCAGCAACCCCCTTCTTTCCCCCCACTGCATCTGCACCCTTGCCCTTGCGCTTCTCTTTTTTGCGGTCACGCTCCACGTAGGTGCCCTTCATCTTGGCGATGATGTCGGAGTCTGTCTTGGCGTACTGGATGCGCTGCAGTGAGATAGGGTATAGTTGACAACCAATGAACTTTTTACGCTCTTAAATAGGTTTAATAGCAATTCACCCCTGCAAGAAAGCTCTAAAAACCCCAATGATCCAAAAGCAGCTAGTTACAGCAGTAAGACACTGTCACTACCCGCTCAAGGCTGTGGATCAAACAAGAGGTGCCAGGGGTGAGAATACGTTCCCTAAGCCTGCTGAAAACAAGGGAACTTGGACAAGCACATGTCTACTAGTCACAACCAGAGACACAATGGTCTGGCTCCCGTCACCATTGCAGACTGTACCATATCTTTTTACACAAACATTAGCTTCACTCTTTCAAACATGAGTCTCACAGTCACGGTCACTGTATCTAGCGTGGGTCATAGCACCATCTAACATGCACCCAGACAGGCCATACCATGGGTTTGTCGTAAAATGGGAAGCCCTGCATGGACCGCAGGGCATTGGAGGCACTGTTGACCTCTTTGAAAATAACAAAAGCCTGTCCCCTCATCTTCAGGGAGCGAGATACCAGGATGTCCAGGATTTGCCCAAACTGGGAGAAGATGGCGTACAAGGACTTCTTTAGCTCTGGTGAACGAAAGTAACAAAAGTGTAAATGCAGAGACAACAGCCACACTAGTCTTGCAATCATCATTTAACACCAATGCTATCAGAATAAAGGCTACAAAAGAAAGCCATAGAACATGTCCTATAAAGTAAACGGCTAAAAACGAGCAGGTTAAACAAAGTAGGGAAATTTGCTGGATACACAGACGAACAGCGACCGAACAACAGGAGATGGGAAATGGGTTACCGTCTTTTTTAATCTTCTCGTTGAGGTTGTTGATGTAGATAGTGTGGTTGAGACGAATTTCTTGGCCTGCCATTTTCTGTGATTTGAACAGACAAACACCAGATGCCGTTAGCAAGCCCGACACTTCAAACTGTCCTATCAACCATTTTGTTCGAAACAATTTTTTTCCATGACTTCACCCTGGTCAAAGCAGGTAACGTTAGCAGTTTTGTCAACAATGAAACACTACGATCATGCTGGCCTCGTCCTCGAAACTAAGCTGGATTGCTCATGATTAGCAAAAAATGAATGAATGGTTTCGGAGGGCGACCTATCCAGCTACCCAAGTCGCTCGGTATTTAACAATTCCAACAATCCGAAGTTGCTAAGAGGCTATTTCGTTTGCAAACGAATTATTCTCCCATGACGGCACCACATAACTGGCTAGTCACGGTAGGTACCTGGTTAGTCATCTATGAAAGACAACAATCGTGCTAACTTCCTCCTAATGCTAGCAAGCTAGCTGGTTTACGACGATGGACGATCCGGAGGTTTTGCAAAGCCAACCAACTGCCTATCTAGCTAAACATTTTCACAAAATATGAAATGTTACCATCCAACTACTATCATTTCACAAGAACGTTCGACACTCCCTTTATGAGAAATATAGCTAGGACACAAGACATACGCGTCGCCGCCTGTGTTTAAATCAGCATCCAAAGCTAACTAAACACTATTAGCTAGCTATATATTCGATAAAGAATCCACTGCATCCCTTACTGCTATACTTGAGCAGTCTTTAAGTCTAACAAGTCATAAATGTATAATTAATAGACGTTGGGTTTTACACAACTTACGATTTATTTGCGTCTGTGGCCTAGCAGCGTGTCCCCAAACTAGCTAAGGCTCCGTAGCCGCCGACCACTTAATTTGACTTCTGTTAATGGCTTTGTCGTTGCCTGATTTATCCGTCAATCAAAGAGTGACTCCGCCTTTCCCTGGAATCGTGTTATTTGATTGTTCAGAATGAAGTTCCAGGAGGCGCATTTGACCAATTATATTGGTTTTTATTAGACTAAAGTAATGACATCACTCTAACTGTAAAATCTGATTGGATTGTGGTTGTGTGTCATCTCCTCCTTTCACGGTCTCTGTGTCACAGCAAAATTCTTCCGATATATAAAACGGCTTGATCGCAGAACATTCAGCTGAGTGGCGACATGCTGTTGTAGCTAGCAAGAAATAATATGAAAATTTCTTTTTATTGGTATAGTATAAATTATGTAATATAAATTTGCAGATCTAAACAGTATTTTCTGGTTCTACACCTAACTAGCAACTTATTTGCAACAATTCCAGCAACTTGTGTTGTCCGCTAGAGCTATAGATGTTACTGTGTACAATAACCTAGGTTAAAATGTCTGTTATTTTTACTGCCAATCGTTCATTGATAATATTGATTCACAAGGTATTAAAACAGTAGCTCACTAAGATGAAATATTTCTGTTTTCAAATATGGTAACACATGTAGCTATTTATCTGTCAGCCAGCGCACTTATGGATAGCTAGCTATCCTTATATGGACCTTATTGAGCACATGGCTCTGGTTGAGCAGGGTTAGCTCCATCCAATCCTGTCTGCCCGTTCGCTACTTGTATTGACTTGTGACACAACGTTCCGGGTATGTGCACGTTTGTTTTCAGGAAAAGCTGCCAGTTGCTTTGTTAATTCCCGTTATTAATGCTCCTAAATTGCTATTAACTTGTAGCAAGTCGTATGGTCATATCTGTCGCAGAGTCTGGCGAGGAGTACTAGCTAACGTTACATACTATTCACATTTTCCCAGATAGCGTTCACCAGCTAGTTACTTGGCTTCCGCCATACCCGTTACCAGCTAAATAGCTAACTTTATGTTAGTTACTGTATCTAACTAGCAGCAGCTTTATTTAGCTGTAAATTGCTTATACGACATCGACAGCTGAATATGTTTTGAGTGGGATTCCTTCAGTGTCTGGAAGATGACACAAACGATGTATAGGGCGACGTTTATGCAGTGTACTGGCAACATAGTGATTTTTACTTGATAATAGGTGCCTTGCTCAAAGAAATTGCCCTGTGATATTCTCAGCCATGAGTGCGCCGGATCTGGGTCTTGCTGTCACTTGTCAGATGTAGGTTCTTATCAAGTGACACTTGAAATTGTGCATAAAGCTGTGGGATATGACCTCAACCGTATCAGTTACGTGTGTTTATATTAATAAAAGGAACTTAACAATTTACTCAACATTTTATATTTGGTATGGGGAAAGCAGCCTAACGTGGAAAAATCCCATATTTTTACTTAAAAAATATTGCTCCTTGCAATAGGAAAGTAGCTTGTAAATATCTTTTTTTTTGTTTGTTTGAGTTGCGATGCACTGTCTGAATATCTGATAAGCTTAATTACCTTAATACTGTGTTCCTTGCTCATGGTGCATATAGGATGAATGCAAAATCTGCCAGCATTTTTTGTCTGCATATCAGCTGTTTGCTTCATAGGAATGCTTAATCTCCACTGATATATCATGTCATGTTTAACACCTCCACACCACACCCTGCTTTACCGCCCACAGCTTGAGCTGAGAAGGGCAGCAGGCAGCATGTCAGATGATAACCCAGTTGTACCCCCGCCCCCACCTCCGCCGACACTGCCACCCCCGGCTGCTCTCCCGGGGCCCAGCAAGAGGAGGCTTTACCAGGCTATAGCTGAGGGACGGTCCCCTGTAGAGGGGGACCATGAGGAGGCCAGGCTGCTGCTAAGGCAGCGAGAGAGCAGGTGAGGAATGGAGCTTACGGTGCAGTACTGTGCAAGTGGCCGTGACACACTAAAATGATGAGGAGCAGCACTTTGTAGTAGTGTAACCCAAAAGGGGTCCTGCTGTTGTACCCTTAATATATATCCAAATGTATAAATCAAATTTAAGACATGTAGGTTGCTCTTGATAACAATATCTGATAAGTAAATAGTAATAATAATAAAGTGGTTGTCTACAACTGTGTTATTCATTTGCATCCTAGCAGGTTTTACACAAGAGCTATATAAAAAGGAGAAACATTGACATATCAGTGCTCTGTGTGAGAATAGCTCTCCTATGAGAACAGGGTTGCATGTCAGTGGCAGTGGAAAGGTGTCAAGGATCAGCAAGGGCAGACTGTCCCTAGACGAGCTCCGATTCCACTATGTCATCTGTTTGTTGCAGTTTCACAAAGGAGCTGCAGTGGGTGCTGTTGAACAAATATGTGCCTTCCCTCATTCAGGACGGACCACAGTGAGTCAGTGTTGCTGTTTTTATCACTGTGGGATGTTTACTGTAAATGTGGTTTGCTTCTTCCATAGATGCATGGAAGTCAGTACATGAGTAAATGAAATCTTGATCACCCGGTTGGGGAAATATGTCTCATAACATTCAGCAATTTACATTTACATTTATTCATTTAGCAGACGCTTTTATCCAAAGCGACTTACATAGGTTACAGTTTACAAGGTTATCCATTTATACAGCTGGATATTTACTGAGGCAACTTTGGGTTAAGTACCTTGCCCAAGGGTACACCAGCAGTGTCCCAGCAGTGTCCCAGCGGGGATTGAACCAGCAACCTTTCGGTTACGAGTCCTGCTCCTTAACCACTATGCTACACTGCCGCCCCTAACAGCCCCTAATAACAGTCATAATCAAGTAGAACACTGGACCGCAGTGTTTCACTTAAATTGTGCATATTTAAAAGCAAGATTTTGTATTCTGTGAAAAATGAATTGAAATAAACCAATAAATAAATAACCGTGTAATAAAGGTGGGATGAGGAGCCATCAGTAATGAATTCTGTAGTCTCTCAGGAACATCCATACCTCTATACCTTGGTAACTGGTGTCCTCTGTGATTCCTCTGCCAGCACTTTTATTTTTGGTTGGTTTTATGTCCTTCATGTCCTGTACATGGCAGAATGTTCATCGCAAGATTGTTTTCTGTGTTCACACTTGGGTTTAGTTATGTATAATTCTTGTATCTATATTATCGTTCTTCAGTCTGTACTACTGTATACTGTTGCCTTTGGTTCATTATATGTCTGTACCCTGAATAGCACTGTCTGCTGAATGAGTATGTATAGATGCAGTTAGCTGATACAATGTGTGAGTGCTGTGGTCCTTGGCCATGTGAGGATGAACATCACACCGTGTCATTCCTCAGGTGTGGCCTGGTGGCTATGTGGATGGCTGCCAAGCTGTTAAAGCCTCCAGAGGGTGTGTCTATGGAGAGGGTGGTTCAGACAGCATTGGAGAGGGGCTACACTGCACAAGGGGAGATCTTTTCAGGTAAAGCAGCAACTTCTGCCTCAGATTTGATCCACACGGCAACACTTGAGCAGGCGACTTGCCCCACTCACAGGTGTGTTTGTGTGTGTGTATATTCCAGCCCGTGACATGGCCCAGCTGGCAGAAGAGGTGTGTGAGTGCCACTCGGAGTGCTTGTCGGGGGGTATGGGAGGGGCCAACACTGGCCCAATCCTAAAGCACCTTGCCTCTGGACAGCCCGCCCTCATTCCGTATCCTTTGCTCCACCCCCCTCTCCTCGCTTTCTCACTCTGTCACGCCATGCACACAGCACTACAGTGGGCATTGAAACAAGGGTGAACTACAGTACAGATGGTATACATACATGTCCATGCTACCTAGATAGGAGTAAACCCTTGAAAAGACCCTACAGCTGTGGTGTTTTATATATGATAAACATGCCTACCCTGTTCCCACCCCCTCACCCTCCCCCCCCAGCCTGGGGTGACTCTGCTAGCCATCATATTGTACACCTGAGTCAGTTTGCTGTACACAAACACTTTGAGTGTAGCCTCTATGCAGCTAAGGGGGGTCAGTGGAAGTACATCTGGAACCTTGACTGCCTCTGTGCAGCTACGACGAGGACTTCAATCATGAGCCTTGCCTGCGCAACGGCCACAAGGCACATTGGGCTGTGGCCTCAGGTGAGAGGGAGAGAGAGACACAGACGCATACCTGTCCACCCTGCACACACCTGTGCCCTCCTAAGCAGTGACTCTGCACAGTGGGCCTGAAGGTATGTCTGTGTCATTTGTCCACTCAGGGGTCTTGCTGGGTGTGGCTGAGGCCGGTTTGGACGCAGCGAAGTTCCAGAATGACCCTGTCCTGCCCTGGCTGCTGCTGCCCCGGGGTACCCCCTGCTGGCCGGTTGAGGGGGTGCAGGAGGTCTACATCCTGGCCAAACAGGGCAAGAGCCTGCGCTACCAGCTGTGGGGCCTGGAGGGCCTGGTGCAGAGCAATGCACAGCTGAGGGAGATGGACCCCCAGAGGGCCGCCGACGGCTCACCATATATCCTGCCCCCAGGGGGCGTGGAGGCGGGGCTGGCGGGGAAGGTAGTGCTGCTACACAAAAGGACAGACTGATCGGACACTATGGGATAGCCCGTCTGTGGGATTTCTCTTCTGTTACCTCACCACCCCTCCAACACAAAAAAACAACTCTTGTGGACATTAAGGGGTGGTGGAAGGGATGAAACATTCCAACGGCGGCTACAACTACGGTGATGAACACAGAGGTCAAAGGGCTTTTACACAGAGCACAGAAACAGGAGCTGGGAAATTTAGCAGTGTGCCGTCATCAGAGACAGTCAGGGCCCCCAGCTGTGTGAAGACGCGGTCGCACGGCCTGAGCAGTCAACCCTGCCAGGCGGGGCTGACTAATCAGCCGTTACCATTCGCCACGTGTCTAATCCTCCCAGCCGCGCCTGTTGTGCTCAGGTGTGACTATCTCGGAAAAAAATTCTGCGGTCGTTTTATAGTCATTAATTCTGACTCTGCCAGGACTGCCGCTCTATATGACCGTGGTAATTGCTGATAAGCAAATCATTCTCTCAAGGTTCCTCACATCCAATGGTCCCTTGTGTGCCTTGCTCCACAGTGGTTACATGCTCTGCTTTGTTTAAAATGGAAAATATATTATCAGAATTGATTCAACATTTTGATACGTTTTTTAAAAGCTGAGCAAAAGCGAACTGGACTGCCCTTTGAGTGAACCCCCTGCTCTGTTTGAAGAATGAGAGGTTAGCAGTAAGGATGAGAGGTTTGTGACTTGGCAGTAAGTTGCACTTTCTAGTAATATCCCTGCTGCTCCTGCTGCCACAATAAGAGACAAGGAACATTGTTTAAAAAGGCTCTGTTAGCTCATAGTTCCAGTTTATTGCATTTGAAATTCTACACACACAGACAGTGAACTTGGTTGACATCCTACTTGGTGTACCACTGCCTCTTTCAACACATTGCATTGAGGAAGGACACACACACAAGTCTCCAGATATCCTCATAAACATTCCAATCAGATAGCTTTAACATGGTGGCTGAAGAGAGCACAGTAATGGCAAGAATAATATTAAGGAAAATAATACTTCACTTCCTGTAAACAGTTCACTTAACTTGCATAGATTTTGGGAATTACATGTTTATCCGCTGTCTGATTTGGAATTTCTCACAGAGATGTCAGGACATGCGTAAACACACACACACACACACACACACACACACACTGATACACAAGCTTCTTAACACTCAGTCAGGGAATGTGGAGGAAGAGGGAAGTCGGAATGTTGGCAGGCAATCCGACAATCCTAGAGAGGACAACTTGCACATCAGCCGGTTCCTTACACAACGCACCTTAAAAGATTTCGGCAATTGTCAAAAAAAAAAAAAAGAAAAGAAAATCACCACACTGCTGTGCGAAGATATCTGTATGTGGCCATCTTAATTTTGACATATTAGGACATTGACAGTCCCCTGCCCAATATCCTGTGTGCAGGATGAGACAGGAAGTGCATAGGTGAATCATTTAACTGTTGTATTCCTCATTTACAGTCTTATGTGCTGGAGTAAAGCAAAGCCGTGTTTCTGTCCTCATGAAATATCAAGCATACGAAAGCAATAAACAGAACAGTTGAGTGAAGACTCAAACCTCAGTGCCCCAAATAAAAACACAAAAACTTTGCTTTTGATAATAATTTATCAAACTTGGCTTCTTAAAATAATTAATTTCTTTTTAAAAATCCCTTTGCACTTTGACAAAATATGCCTTTGAGGTAAATTAGTACACACACTAACCATATTTATAATCCACCATAACAGTAGGTTAAAAAAAAAAAAAAAAAAAACTCAAGAATGGGTTTCATAAGTCACAATAACTCATCATTGTCACTCTCTCCCATAAGACAGACATCAATCTGCAGGCGGACATTCCAAGGTGTTTACATGCACACACATGCACGCACGCACCCAGAATGGGGAACAGCTGTGTGGTTATGTGCCCAGAAACTGTGAAGACTTCCTGTTATGGCTTAAGACTTGTGAAGAAAACATTTGGTTTTAACATGCATCAGATTACACACAGGCACCCACACAGAGGACAAAGTGCCACAAGCTGCACAGATCCGTACTTGGACGCTGGAAAAAAACTTAACATTTACCCCGTGACCCCCTCACCCTCCCTCCACCAGGCCCTTGGTTGTGGACCAATGTTTGCATTGTACCCATCATGCATTGCACCATTAGAAAAGCTTCCAGAGGATTATTTCAAGTGGCACAGGTCTTGCACATCAGGCAGAAAAAACAGCTGGTCCTAGCTCCTAAGCACAGAAACAGCACTTAAAATGAAAAATGTTTAAAATTCCAAGCAACAGCTCAAACCAAAGCCAATGGGAACTCCAAGGGTTATCACTAACAACTGTTAACGGTCACTTTGGGGACCCTAGATAGATCTAATCTCCTATCTGTTGGGGGGGATAAGGGGGAAGGTACTAAATCCCAGGTCCCGATAAGCAAGAGCACCCACCATTGACGTCTTTGTTCAGTAGCTTCTGCGAGAAATCATAGTGCAATTCAGCCCAGTTGGTGACAGAGGAAGTGACTGAAAATGGGTGCAAAGTCACAAAAACAACACTTGGGATGGGACTGAAACCCATTTCAGCCACTTCACAGTGCCCCAGTGTCAGCCAGCAGTAGGAATGCAAGGAGAGAGATAACGGGCACTGCAAAGCAACGTAAGCCACCTCAGCTTTTGAAAGCTTTGTGGTCTTTATCACATCTACAGTCGACATAATTTCTACCAGCTTTCTACTCAAACCCTTTATGACCCACGGTTTACTCCATCTTAAAAGAGATTAAATCACTCTGCAATGGTTCTGCCTTTCCTGCAGCTAAGGCAAGTCCCATAAAAATCCCAGATTGACTTTTTCCCTTAATAAAACTCCCCCAGACACAAGGCATGTGTGCCTGCAATACTTAAATAAAATGGTATTTACATTAAAATAAAGTGTGAACCAGAAAAATAAAAACTGTACAGGTTTTCCAGGATTCTAGTGTTGTATCAGATCTGTAAAATTGTTTAAAAAGTAAAAAATTCAAAGGGTCCACATGGGCACAAAACAGTTCTTTTCATCATTCTTTAAGGCCATTTCCAGAGATTTTTTCATTGTAAAAAGAGTGTACACAGCAATGTTTCAGCCTTTCTCACCAGCAGGGGGCAACAGAGAGCCGGAAAAGGGGAAGGGAGCCATCCGTTGGATGTGTGCAAGAGGAAACATTTCAAAATGCTCCACCGTCGATTTTGCAAGCCTCTGCGATTCTGAAGAAACGTTTCAGCAGTTTCTCTGTAGGAGAATCAGCACTGACTCCTGTCCAATTACAGTTCTCATGCTCCACCCTCCTCCTTTTCCTCTCCTTTTATTCTGTCTCTTATTTTTTCCTCGCTCTGTCCCCTTTCCTGTTTCTCTCAGAGACAGGAACCAGCAGCCGGTACAATCTCTGCGATCCTCCAGGCTCTCCTCTGTGCAGGTTTGGGAGAACGATCTCTGCATCCCCCTCCTCTCTCCTCCTCCCCCTCTCCTCCTCCGGCCAGTCCCGTGCCCCCCCCCCGCACTCAGCCGGCAGGCAGCATGGCACTGAAGATGCCGATGAGGTTGTCCAGCCCCCACAGGTAGCCGTCCTCGCGGTTGCCCTCCACCCAGGGGGTGCGGTGGTCGAGGGTGAGGGGGGACGGCAGGGGTACGGTCTTCCCAAAGTCGATCATCCACACCCGCGCCTGCTCCGTCCCATCATGCACGAAGAGCAGCGAGCTGCCCACCACCTGGAGCAACCACACAAGCACAGGAGCAGGGGTCAGAGCTCACCTCCCACCGGCAGCATTGTGACTCAGAGAGTCAAAAAGCGGAAGGGTGTCAGAGTTCAGGTTTCAGTGCTGCAGTCACCATAATGACCTACTGAATTAAAAAGGGGAAGGGGTCAGAATTCACCTGTCAGCTCTGCGGTCACCATAATGACTCAACGAGGAGCCAAAGAATGACAGGTCAGAGTTCACCTCTCATTCTGGAACTAGTAAGCACACTTTGGGTTGACCTAGACTGCCGGCTGCCCTGAACTATAGGTCAAATCCTCTGCAATGTCATGTTCATCTATCTTTGTGCTACCTTCACAAAGCAGCAAGGCACCATGGGTATGCACACCCAAAACACCTCTCCCAAGGCGCCTGAGAAGTCCAAGCCTCACCTCGTGTGTCCTGAAGAAGTCTGACTTCTCCAGCTCTGACCGGAGCTCCTCTAGTCTCTGCAGGTAACTCCTCTGTAAGTGAGAGAAAGAGAGACTCTGTCAGTGATGGGAAAGTACACACAAAACACCGACAATCCACTTCTCAAAGGCCAGATCTTAACATCGCCCATGGCACACCAAAATCCCCTCCAAGGGGGTCCCACTCTGTTCAGAGGACTGGCAGGAACATACCAGGATTTTGGTGTTTCCGTCCACGAAGTCCTGGAGAGCCTGCATCACCTGTTCCCTGTGCTTGGTCTTCTTGAAGTTTGTGTTGCACGTGCCGTCAGCTTTCTGCACAAAAAAAAACACCCCCACAAAGGTCACAAACTCTGTTCATGGTTTTCACGGAGAAGAGAAGCCAATCAGACTCAGCCTTCCTTTAACAAGCATACATTGAGAATAAGCTTGGAGAGGAGCTGCATTGTTTTCATTTCCTAGAAATGTAGACGGAGGCAAAATAAAGTTCCTCTTCCTGTTTCCTACTCCATTGCCTATTTTCCAGTGTCCGTTTTTTTAACTCCTCTAATTTTTTCCACATTTAGACACTGACAAGATTGTACAGAAAAGTACAAATATGCCATCTTGTGCACCCTGAGCAGTTACTACAGTTTGGTATACACCAGACGTCAGTCTACGTAGCCCTGCTGTAGCCCTTCCCAATACTATTTACTCCTCTCTACATCGTTAAGAAACATTATGATTGCTCTTGTGTGGCTGCTTGGTTGAGGCCTTAACCACAGTACAGCTGCTGTCGTCCAGTGGTACAAGACTAAATACCTGGTCAAAACTATACTGTATAGACCTGTCTACCTGTTCCAGGTTTTGCAACACAGACCTACATCTCCATTCTGGATTGAACATTACATTCCCTTATATTATTTTGCAGTACAGACCTACATGTATATATCCAGCCCAGATGTTGCAGTCTATAGCCCTCTGTGTTGTGCAGTACAGCCCTACATCCCCTCGGTACTGTGCACACAGCGAACCTGCCGGGCACCTCCCGCCCACCTTGATGCCCTCGATGCGGAAGCCCAGCGTTGCCGTGGAGCTCAGGGTCTCCCTCCACTGCATGTAGCGGGGCTTGAGGACGGCCTGCTGCGCGTGCTCCTCGGGCGTCGGCGCCCCGGGGTCCACCGCCACCATCTTCTCGTACATGTCCCTGCGGAGCCGCGGCCGCTCCCGCGCCTTCACCAGCTCCTCCTCCAGGTACGTCCTGCCGTGGGGGGAGAGCCCAACGACCAAAATCAAGCCGCTACACAAGCACGTTTTAGGCACGTGTTGACAGACACACATCACCAGTCCTGACAGATCGGCAGTGCATTACAAACAACAGGAAATAGGAGAACTGAAACTGCCTGTTTCATGCAGGCATCCAGCCCTGCTAGTCTGATGATGGGAAAAAAATGACACCCCTATGAGTACGAGACAGCACAGCAAAAACACTTTAAGTGTCTTGCCTTTGCACTTCAGAGGTAGCAGTGCACTTAACACTATGTGCTTAAGAGGTAGCAGGGACTTGTTAAGGCACTGCGTTCACCAGCAGGGGGTGCTGGTCTGTGATAGTGTCCCATCTCCTTTGCTCACCGGCTGCCCATCTTGCAGTCCATGATGGAGGGCGAGTCGAAGTCGGCCAGCAGGTCGTCCATCAGGTTGTAGTCCTGCTCGTCGCGCTGCACCACGCCGTAGTAGCCGGGGACGAACGGCCGCAGCGAGTCGCCCATCAGCTTCTGCAGGCACTGATGCTCGCACTCGCAGTACTTCTTCAGCAGCTTCCCGTTCTCCCCGGCCTGGAAGTTACCTGCGGGCCAGAGCGTGCGGCACACGCAGGTGAGCAGGCACATTTGGACGAAAAGACTGACAAACAGCTGAACGTGCTGATAACCCGTCTGGCAAGGGACAGGCGGGTGGAGAGGAAGACAGAGGGGGCAAGTCATCCTGCAGAAAAGGCAGAAAGCGACACAGGAACACAGTGAAAGAGATGTAATCAGCGCCCACACTGCACTGCCAAGGGGGCAGTAATTGCAAGGAAAGGCGTCGTCCTCATTGAAAGGAAGGCCTGCTCGCATGCAGACAGATAATCGCCGAACAAATTTGCTCTGTGATAATCTCTGCGATGATCTCCGGACATATTTTCTGGCTCACAGAGAAAGGCGTGGAGATATGAAATCAGAGACAAAGAAGAGGGTGTTGGCTTTCAACTCTAAATTAAAGACAGACAGACAAGCAGCATCTATACACAGATAGCCAGGCTCATAGACAGAGAGACAGCAAATGGAGCCCACCACAGAAATATGGACAGACAAACACAGTGTGTACAGACGGATGGACGGAGCGCGCACCTGCGTGGCCGGCGAGCTGCACCCAGGGGTAGCGTTTCTTGAAGGACACGACGAAGGGGGACCAGTGCACCATGGTCTTCAGCTTCTTCCACGACTTGTTCTGCACAGAGAGGGAGAAAAAGAGGCAGCCTTCCTTTTGAATCTGCGCCATCCAAAGTGAGCAGCTCGTGAGCAAATCTTCAACCGCCCGAGCAGCACAGCTCACACTTCCACTGCCAGCGACTCCCCCGCTCACACATATTACAGCACAGCCCGCCCACTGCCGCCGTAGCCCCTCCCACCCTGATGCTGCTGACGCAGCTGAGTATCAGGAGCAAGAAGTGTGTCTCTGACCCGTCTCTTCTCACGGTGCTGGAATGACCTCCCCAAAACACTCAGAGCTGCCCAATCACGGACCATCTTATGACGCAGACTGCCAACCCTCCAGTACAGTCTGCACCACTGAAGTGTAAACATTCAAGCTATGTCCTAAAACTTCCTCTTTAGACCTTCTATGGCACGTAACAGAATGTAGCGTTTTATGTAATGACTATCTGCTATCGGACTGTGACACTTACGATTTCGTATCATCTCTGATCTGATCCTCGCCTTCTTGTGCGTACCGGATGAGAGAGTTGGGTAAATAACAAAATGTGATGTAAATGTGACCCACACTCCCTTGTGACATCACTGCACAGGGGGAAGTCAGGGAAGCTGAGATTCCCGTACGGCCCCTTGCACAACGGCCCGGTTAAGGTGCACAGGGTACAATTTCATGAAACATTTACCAGCAAGTCAGCCTTGGA
This sequence comes from Megalops cyprinoides, assembly GCF_013368585.1. Lineage (NCBI taxonomy): Eukaryota > Metazoa > Chordata > Actinopteri > Elopiformes > Megalopidae > Megalops > Megalops cyprinoides. Next base: position 6,640,567 of record NC_050591.1, read on the forward strand.
CTAGTTGTACAGTGGGGGAAAGACTGCACTGCCAACACACACACACACAAACGCACACACACAGAAACAAACACACACCCAGACACAGACACAAGCACACACCCCGACACAGAGGGAAGGTTTATCTGTGGCATTGTGAAACACCACAAGTTCAGATTGTTTTGTTTTCAATTGGACTGACACACAGAGATAGGCGCTGCTTACTTATGGTGCAATTTCATAGGGCACTGACTAATCAGGCATGACTAATTTAGGTGTGTGCGTGTGTGTGTGCCAGTGTCTGTATATGTCTGAGTGTGTGGTTGTATGTGTGTATGCATTTGTGTGTATGAGATACTGTGTGCTTCCATGCATGTTTAAGCACGTGCACGAGCTGGGGTGTTCACGTAGGAGGCATGTGTGCGTGAGTGGAACGTGTATTTACAGCAGTGTGCATGTGAGCGTGTAGGAGCGTGTAGTGCGAGTGGGGGTGTACACCAGAGCGTACACCTGGGGCCGTCTGCGTGCACGTGCAGGGGCGCACGTGGGCACCCGTACACAGGGCCAGTAAAGGTTAGAGGTCATCGGTGCAGGCATCTACAGTAGCATCAGTGCGAGTCTGACACACGGCACAATAATGCCAGATTAAACCTGCACCGCTGACCCGGGCTGGGTCAAACATCGCTGGGTCAAACGCCACCAAGGACAGCACGCGTCAGCTAACCCGGGGGGGGGCGAACAGAGGACAGGAAATAACACCACAGAGTGTGTGTGTGTGTGTGTGTGGGGGGGGGTTTGAATATAAAGGTTTAAATATCCGCAACGTCTTCTGAGCCAGACAGTGTGGTGAAAACAGACACATTTGCGTAGCTCTCCAGAGACACAGTGAGGACAGTGCCGGAGGATGGCTGCAGGGCTTTGGGGCTTCTCTGACATTTGCTGGCGGCGGCTCAATCCCTTAACCAGATTACCTCTGACAAGATGGGAAGCATTAGCGCCACGCTTATGTGGCTGACCTCTTTCTGCTGGGGGGTGTCAGAGGCGCGGTTCAGGGCTGGGACAGGACAAGCTGGGCCCACCGTGCCCTGCCAGTGGCCTCACATGTGACACACACACATTCACACACACGCGCGCAGAGTTTGCCGGCAGAGGGTGAATACAACTAAACTGCACACCTGTAGTTCTCGGCAAAACGTGGTAGAGGTCGATGTGACACACAGCTCTTTTTTGGGTTGTTTGGTCAGGGGCAATGAACGTGCCCTGAGAGGTCAGGTAGGACCTGACAGGTCAGTGTCGCAAGAAACTTGAGCCAGGGGGACTCAGACACCTAATGCTCTTTTCCTCCCCTGTGTCACCCTGGGCTAATCATTCCATTCTTTCATCCTTCCTTCCTTTCCTCTGTGCTTTTTGACCACCACACCCCCCCGACAGACACACACACACACACACACACACAAAAAACATTAGAAGCTCTATTTCTCTCTGCTATAAGCCTTTTGTCTCTCCCTTGCTATTCCCTCGGGGTGACACCCGAGCCGGTCGGCCTCGGTATAAGGGTCCCCTGCTCTTTTCTCCCTCTTCCTTCTCCTCTTGCGCCTCACACCTGAGAGAAAGAGGACATGGATGAGGGAGACACGCACTGAACTCAGATCAGCGCTATCACTTCTCTTCCCCTTCCTCTTTTCCATGACACACATAGCTCTTGCCTGAGTCCCGAGGCCTACGACACCATCGACACATTACTCAAGTCAAGAGTCTGCGTTTGTGGCCACAAAAGGGACATCAGAAACAGCGTGTTCGAGTTTGCGCAGGTTTGGCGGATTTCTCTGACGACACAGCGCTTCCCCTCTGCCCCTCTGCTGCCAGGTAAAGAATGTGAGGAATTTCTCTGGATCCCGTCATGTTTATGGGGCCCTCCCCCACATGCCCGCCACTCTGACGTTCCACTGCGACCTCGACCCCGTCCCACACAGATCTAAATGGGGGTCCCTCCGCCAGACAGGGCCGGTCTGTTCCCTCACAGTCGCGCTTTTGTTCCGCCAGTTCCGACGGCTGCCCCCTCACCCTTTACCCAAGCCCAAACCCCCCACCCCACCCCGCCCCCCCACTGCAGGAGGGTGTGGGACACCAACCGCCCGCTGCTGCAATGGGAGCTGGTACGAAAAGGGACCAACCCTACAGGTCATGGCGAGGAACCCACAGTGACCCACTAACAAACAGGAAGTTGCTAATCTGATCACTCCACATACGGCCATAGATAGGTCACGCGCACACAGTCACACACATGCGAGCTCAAGCTCTCGCTCAAAGACCCCCCTCCCTGCATATACAAAACATACACACACACAATCACAGATGGGGAGAGAAAGGGAGAGCAAGTACTTATTCAGAGCATGGCCATACAGGCATGCAGTGGGCAATACTACTGTCCCTGCAAATACAGGAGTCCATACCGAACACAGCTGGAAAGACAGGCAGCATGGTGCATGGCCCACAGGGGCAGGAGATGGTGGACAGTCGCCACATGTACCCTGCATCCCCCGGTCACACCCCCCAGGACAGGAAGGGCTGCACCTTACCTGGGAGACGGCACAGTAGTGCAGGAGCAGGCAGGCGCTGACACACGCGCACGCCGACACGCACACACAGCGCGACCGCAGCCAGGCCCAGGAGCAGCGCGGCGGGGCCCCGGAGCCGCCCGCCGCCCGGCCCTCCGCGACCCTCGCCAACATCCGCCGGGTCGACTCGCCCAACGCTCGTCTGCCCCGCCCCGCTGAGGTCAGGCTCCTCGGTCACCTCCCCTCTGTCTGTCAGCCGTGCCCGTGCACGAGCCCTCTCTGCTCCAGATCTTACTCTGCTGCGTGCCGAGTCCTTTAGTGAGCACTGCGTGCTGAGCTCTCTCTCTCTCTCATGCTAATCTCTCTCTCTCTCTCTCATTCTCTCCTCCCTCTGTCTAACGCACTCGTCCCTCACTCCCTCCAGTCCTGTCTCTCTAACTCCCACCCTCTCTTTCTACTCTCCTCTCCTGCCCTGCCTCCCTCGCTCCCCCCCTCCTTCTCTATCACGCTCTTCCTTCCTCCATCTGTTGCCCTGGCTCCCCACTGCCCACACGCCTCCATCCCTATCACTCTTTCTTTCTCTCTGTGAAGTCACCTGATCTCAATCTGTCCACATTGTCTTAGCCAATCAACCAACACACACACCCTCCCTCTCTCTTATAAGTCAAGGGAATGACTGGGACAGCCATACCCTGCTGAAATGGTCACACCATGTGCTCAGTGGTCACACAACTTAGAGGGGGTTTCTCCCCTTTGGCTTTCAGGACCCCTCGCATGCTAATTATGACATCATCGCCTGTCCCCTAAACTTCAAAGGCTCTGCTGTCCCCTGCCTGCTCCTCCTCTCCCTCTCCTCCGTCTCTGTCCTTCTTTGGAATTCCTACAGCCATGCCCAGCCAGCACAGAGACACAAACCAGTTTGACAAGCATATTCATCCCCAGAGCAAAAAAAAAAAAAAAAAAAAGGGGGGGGGGGGGGAGGGAGGGTGTGGTGTGGGAGACAGAGACCCCACCTATACAGGAACAGAAAGGTATTGCCACTATTTTGCGGGTGCTAATTGCTCCTTGTTCCTTTCTCCCCTGTCTCTCTCTGTTACTTTTGAGCGAGAGCTCTCTCTTTCTTTCACTGTTTACACTGAAACCACCCCCCCCCCCCCCCAGCAGAATGGCTCAACCGCAGTTTTCAGGCTCCATATGACTCTCTCTATGAAGCGCGAGAGAGAGAGACAATTGGGAGCAGAGGTCCACGGCTTCTCTGTCCTAGTCTGCTATGTGCTCTCCGCTGCACTTTGCTCCATTTCTGTGTGAGTCTTCTTGGAAAGATCTGGAAGCACTCTTAGTATGTCGTTCGTTCAGTTTGGGACGGAATTTTAGAGAGCATACGGGGTGGGGGCGCAGGAGAGAGCAAGCGAGAGGAGGAGAGCGGCGCACAAGAGAAAACAGAAACACTGCCATATAAGGCAACCACGTCGCCTAGCAACGGGACCGCCTTCAGCCCAATTTTCCATTACGCTGTCTGAGCCATGAATGTGTTTGCATCAGTGGTGGATGTATGTGCGTGTGTCTCCGAGCTTCTGCTTGTTTCCCGGCCACAGCTTAACCCATCAACAGAACCACCCTCTCCCAGCATGCACTGCAGCACCACCAGGAAGGGGGCAGCACACAGTGGTGCCCCCCCCCCCAACGCACTCGCGCACAGGAACGATGCCATGGGAGACATGAACATGAAGGCGAATAAAACCAGGCGGCTTGACTGTTAAAATCAAAGAACACAGTCAGAAAGATGAATGAGAGATATCATCTAGAAATGTTTATGAATAACATCAGCATTCAGTCAAATCGTTGCCTTTATGATGGAGGTAGGAGCTAGAGGTGAACTAAGTGGCTATTTACTGTGTATCTCAGTACATGGGTGCATGAGAAACAGAGAGAAGCACTGAGAGAAATACATACTGTTGATGTCTTTGTTATTGTGTAAGCTTTGGCAAAATAAATACACGTCATGCCAGTAAAGTCTTCTTAACTGAAATTCAGATTGTGAAAAAGAAGTTAAAAGCACCCCATAGAACTATTCCCAAGCACTGACTCACTCTCCACTGACAATGGCACAACATGCTAACTACATTGCAAAAACTAAAATTAAACACAGCCTCAGCTCACACCCAAACAAGTAAAAAATCTGCACTTTCTCTCTATCCCACTCCAACATTGACATGAGAGCAGAAAACATTAGTATGAGTATGCAAGCATGACTGGACATTTGCCTAGAGATATATCCATTTCACCAATCCTACATAAGCATGATTGTGTGTCTGTCTACTTATTTTCCCATTGGAGGAACGTAAGAGAGAAGAATGTGTTAGAGGGGTCTCTCTCTGTGTATGTGTGTGACAGAGAGAGAGAGCGAGAGATAACACTGAGATTCGTAGCACATGGCTTCAAACACGATGGCTTGGTTTCCTCATATTCACACCCTGTTCAGGAACTGCATGCTTTGATTGGCCTATTTCTCAGAACACCATTTTAAATCCTAGTCATTCCTTGCATTTCTTGGCAAACTGTCGCCCTACATTAACCCTTCATCTTCTTTTTTTCCGGCATCTATGACACTAGCGATGTTATCAGCAAAAACTTTAAATGAAGTTCTGCAATACATTCAGTCAGCACAATTTTTGGGTTCATGGGTTTGAGTCGGCTCTGCTTTAGATGAGTAAGGCGTGTGTGTGTGTGTGTGTGTGTGTGTGTGTGTGTGTGTGTGTGTGTGTGCGCGTGTGTGTGTGTGTTTCTCAGTTAAAGGCAGGATGAGGACTGTTTGGAACAACACAAACATGTCTGCACACACACGCACACCCAATTCTGGAAAAGGCCGTGCAGGTCTCCATCCCTCCTGCAACCCTCATTCACATACTCTCCAGATTCATTTCTGTCCTACACAATGAGACCTCTAATCATTCTACAGTGTCCCACAACAGAGGGCTCTAGGGGAGAAAGTGTAGGGTTTGAGAACGAACGGAGGAAGAGGAGACCAAAAAGAGCCAGAAGGCGTAATGGAAGAGACCAGCGCACAGAAAACTGGGTCACCAGCATCACCTCAGGGGGAAAAAGCCAAAAGAAAAACACATACACACATCCTCACACACACACCTACAGGCCTAGAGAGGTAATATTCAAACAGCCAGTCAGTCTCATTTGCCCACGTTCCTGTTAATTCTAGACTGTGGCGGAGTGACAGCTAACAGGGCTGCACACTTAGCATGCACGCCGCTACTCACGTATTTACCTACACAAAGATGCACACACATACAAATTCACCCGCATACAGATACACAGAGACATACCCTTTTGCTCCACACCTTATGGAAAAAGCACTGAATATGTAAAACACCAAATCACACAGGCTGCATGCGTCTTTTATAAATGGAAGTACCCAGCCTCGCTCAATGTGTACACACAGTATTTGCATAGTCAAAGACATACCGGTGTGAGCACATGTCTTTCTAACTGTTATCCATGACGACCATATGATAATGTTTCATATAATGATATTATGATGAATAATGACAATAACTGTAGTTCATACTACAACAACAACAACAACAACAACAACGGTAAAAGCAGTAGTCTGTGCATGTGACGGAGCCGGACAGAAACAGAGAGCTTGGTAAACGACAAGCCAGGGCCGGTGCAGAAGACAACCACTGCCCTTCTCTCTATGGCCTAGTTTACAGCAGAGGTCTCGACAGAGATGGTGCGGTCATGCCACCCTCTGGTTTCGGAGCAAGTGTTCTGAATGTGCCACACACACATGTGACGCGAGACAAGTGACCCACACTCATCCTACTGGAATTGCCTGAGGGACAGCGCGAGTGAGCGGCGCGTGAGAGAGCGTAATGCGTCAGGTTGGGGTGCATCATATGTCACATCATATGTCGCACGCACGAAAGTGACTTCTGATATATTATTTCCACGACACTGGAATATATTACAACCACGTTCCTAAATAAACGTTTTACCCCTGTTCACACATTATTATCGCACATAATTTGCATGTCTATTTTGACTTCAGTGACTCTGGAAAAATCGTAAAAATATTACATACACAGAGGGATCAGATGATCCGACAAACACAACATACTAGAATCACAAACTCACCCCAGACACTTCCTCCGGACTGCCAAGCATGCTGTTAAACACAGCCGTACTGCTGTTGTGCTCGATGTCGCTGCCTGTGAAATCATCCTCCGATTCTTCAAACGACGAGGCCGAGGACAGCCCGGCGGAGGACGAGCTGGAGAGCTTTCGCAGCAAGAGAGATGGTACCGGGGACCCTCCGCAGCCGCTGTCCGAGCATGGTGACTCCTCATCTAGGGGTACGTCCACGGAGATTCCGCCGGGCACCGTGCCCTCCTGCCGATGCGACTCTGTTCGGATGGGGCTTGGATCCCGGGTTACAATGAGACGCGGAATAGTGCCAGGGAAACTCTGACTGCCCGGTATACCGCACTCGAGCTCCCCGCTCTGTTTCGGAGAACTGGATGTGGCGTACCCCACACCCGATTCTACGGGACAACTCTGGGTCCTTTCACCCTGTCTAAGATGTCTGGTGGAAGAAGGGGCAGTCGTTACAGCGGTTTTAGTAATTTGCGTATTGCCGTGGTGTACAGTGTTATTCACGGAGTTACTCGGAGCCAAGTCTCCTGAACTTGTCCCGCACGCCCCGATGCTTTCCGGGGCGTTCAAACGCAAGCTCAGTGTCAGAGATCGTCTCATCATCTCTTCTGATGGGTACAATTGGTCTGAATCTCCTGGTACCGCCAGCCCCCGGGGTGCTTCGGCCTCCGATTCATCCCTCCTCTGCTTAGTACAATTATCTCTGAGTGATTGCTTCTCCATGGTCGGGACATGGTCATGATCTCCCCCCACCGTGACGGCACTGTCGAGCTTGGGGTCCGTGCTGTTGAGTGCACTAACCCACGGATCACACCACTTAGCATCGACCCACGAGTCCCCGGCACTCCCGTCCGCAGAGACACTCACAGCTGCCCGGACTGTCTCATGGTCACCAGGTGGGCTTGTGGCAGCGGAGATTTGTTTGCTCTCTGTCCGTCCGCTAAGCGAGTTTTTTGGCCCGAGTTTCTCCAAGTCCCCGCTGCTGATTACCGTAAGATCAGCTGTGGAAACGCCCCGCAGCTTCTCCTCCAGTTTCGGCAGCTCCTTATTTTTCGCTGGATTCCGGTCAAACCGGTCACCGCCTCGCTCTTCGCTTGTTATTCTTCGGATTCTCATTCGCCTCGCTGCTGTCTCCACTGATTTCTCTTTCGCTTTAGCCGATACGATGGTGGAACACGACGATACGGAGGAGGATTGGCCCATTTTGCACTCCGTACGTTACGCCCGCAAGGAGGGGCCGAGATGAATAGAGTTTAATCCACACCTACTGTGAGGTGAAAAAGAACAGGTCACGGTCCGGAAAGATTCACGCCTCCTTTACAAAAATCCAGTATATCTAAAATGAGCCTTAGGCCATATGAGGCATAGAAGAGTGAACACAGCAGACGTATGGTTTTTTAATATTAGACAGCAACATCATAAATTCTTGTTCAAGACTTTTCGTCCATGCAGTCCGGCACCCTAAAAGATACAAAGAAAGCATAAATGAATCTGTGCATGGCATAAGAGACCAAAAGACACATATTTTAATAGTTCATATAGAGTGCTTTACTTTTTTCTTTACTAGAAAGCTTAAAATCCAAACCGTGACAGAAGATTCAAATTCATATTAGCGGGTGCTCAGAAAATGATAAACGACAGAACTGCTTTATAGTGGAAATTAAAGTGGAGTTGTATAACAGCAGCGTAAAGTTAAAATAACAGTGATTGATTCATGAGGGAGCAACGTTCGTACACGTCAAACTATCGAGACAGGTGTAAACCAAGTAAATAAGTCCACAGTGCCCTAGCGAATATACATTGTTTTTGTGTACCTCCTTTTTTCTTCCGTAAACATCACGACAGAGGCAACCGTAAACCATGTAGCTAGTAACGGCGACGTTAGTTATCAATTTAAACATTATTATTATTATTATTATTATTATTATTATTATTATATAAGTTATATATTATATACGCGTATTATTATTATTATTATTATTATTATTATTATTATATACGTTATGATCGTGTATTAAATGGCACGTGTCTGACGCAACAATATTACAAAAGTGGCAAAACACACGATTTCCCCGTGATACCATTAGGAGGAAAAGGTGGGAGGTTCAAGAGAAAAAAAAAAATCAGTCTTTGAACTTTCATGGTATCTTTAAAAGCAGACATGCTTATACAAAAGGTAACACTTTATAACAAAATTATATTACTGTAGAGCTAAATTCATTTAAGGATCTTGGTTAGGTATAAAACAGGTCCAGTTCTGGGAACCAGGTAGTCTGAAGTAAAGTCTTTAGGGTTGAAACATACCTCAGACTAGTAAAATGAAAACAACCAGGCATTTGTTACAAACAAACCCTAGCTGTTAGCATGAAGCTCAATCTGTATATTTGCAAATGTTGCACACTGAATGGATTTTTAATTAACCATTGCATTTGGTAATGGGAGAGACAAAACTGGTGTCAGTCAGTCTCTCCAAATGTTCAGACACATGGTACATAGTCCTGATTGCAAGTGTTTTTTTCTGTAAGGCTGTTAGGTATGGATTTTGTCCTGTCATTTTTTGATATTGTGTTTATCGTTAAAGCAAAGATTTTGTAAAAGACTCAGTTTGGGTGGGCCCAGTGGCGTCATTAGGTCATTAAGCCTAGCCCTGAATATTTTCACCCTGAAAAAGGGGATGTTTATAGCAAAACAACAGACAGACTGTGTAACAGAGAGGAACCTGACTTGCAGAGTCCGAAGGTGTGATAATATTTATTTATTATAAAGGTAGATATAACCTCCCCAACCTACTGATGCCGATCTCCCTTCAAAAAAAAAAGAGAAGCCCCAGGCTTAGACTTAGCCCCTGATCTTTTCAATAGCTAGAAACACCCCTGGGTGGGCGTGAATTCTTTTCCATCTGGGTTTATCTGTGTCATTTGATGGTTCACAGTCTTATCAATCACATGATCTTCATAGAAGAGTTTGAAAAGTCAGGTGACAGAGGAAGTTGAGATGTCCTCAGTAGCCTGGTGATTGCCGCTGCTGATGTCATGATCTCACGAGAGGAAGACAGTGCCACTGGATACTGATCTATTTGTAGTTTCTTCATCCCAAATCATTCATACACATAGCATCAATTTTATTCCATAACCTGTTGTGTTTTCCATTCACACCTTACCTCTGCAATGGGATACACTTTATAGTTTTTGAATGGCCATTTCCATTAAATTAGTTCTCATAGACAGAAGGTACTGAAAATCATTGACATTGACTTGCTGTGTATTTTACAGTGCTTAGAGAATGGCCAGAGTGGAAACCCTGGATTTTGATGTCATCTGTTTTGTTTTCTTTGTCTGCATTTGTACACACATTGAAAAAAATCCCTGTTTAATGCAAATTTTCTCATTCAATTTCTCATTCCTGTTTCGTCATTCAATGCAAATTATTTTTCCTCATACTGTTAAGAGTAACAGACTATTCTTATATGTGAAGTGAGAAACTGTCCAAGTTTACGGGCACTGGTTTGTCAGTGAAGGTAAGAGCAAACAGCTGATGTTGCTTATGGTCTTTGACCATGCATTAAGGGCAGTGATTAAAGAAACAGACAACTGTAAACCTTTAAGGCAAGTTACAGTTTCCATTCCATATTTTTTCAGAATCCGTTAGTTATGCATATCCATGTACAAAAAAAATGAACGCATTTTCATCTCAATGGATTGTGTAAAAGTGATGATAATCTTCCAGATAGACTTACAGAAAAAGTCACTGGAAAAGAACTTAAAGAAAGTGCTCAACCACAACCCAATAAAATGCCTTGGATGCCCTATCACAAGAGGAGTAAAATTGCCCAGTAATCCAATTAAAAAAGCTCTGGAACTGCAGTCTCCCTGTGGATCAACAGGATGAGATTTGCTCCTGAACAGCATCAACCTCTGCCCTGTTTAAGAAGACTACAAAAGAGCTTAGAATCTCAAGCCAGCATTGTTTAATGTGATGTGCAGTTGCCATCATCAGATTGTTGATTGCTTAAATTAATGCACAGTGCTCTACATATTTATTCATACCCAATTAAGTAACAAAAAGCATGATAAAACGGAAAAAAATGTACATACTGTATAGTAATGTATGCTTTAAAAATTTGGTTTAACCCTGAACTTTAACGTTAAGTAGCATCACATCTGCAAAGTCATATTGTTCTCAAGTAGAGAATTTTAGACCAGAATAACAGTGTTTCATGGCATTGAAGTAAGAAACCCAATCCCAACATTAGGAGCTCAAGTAGGCTACAAAGAGCATCACAATTGCTCAGTTCCTGCCCAAAAACATCATATGCCATTCCTTGCAGACTTTCCTTATCAACACAAGATTCTTCATTCATAATCAAAAGTCATTAAATCAGGTCACAGGGCGCCTGTGAGTCACTCGGATGACATCAGTGGAGAGTCACCTATCCTCTAGTCGGGACTTGCTCTGCTGTGGTGCACTACAGGACTTGTAGTGTGACAAAGAGCCGTCAGCTACGTGTGAGTGTATGGGAGGATTGCATTCGGTTCACTTCGGTGTGAGGATAGAGAGTGGTGCAGTGGAGAGGGAACCTTTTTGTAGCAAAACTGACCATTCCAAAAAGGATTACAAAAGGGGAATTCGTGAGGACAATACTAAACAAACACACCTTTTCAATATGGGTGTAATGTTGTAAAGGCGAGGAACAACATGTTTTCGACTTTCTCTGAATTTACCCTTAAAGAGTTTGTGTTTAGTGTGTCTGGGGGCATTAAACTCGATGGAGCTCACTCGTACATGAAAGAAGGTCTTTCTGACCCAAAGCAATGAAAATACGCAAATCATCATGAGAGCCGGATGTCTTTTCAGAGCAAGCGAAGACAAGCTGAGCGATTCAGAAAGCTTGACAGCAGTTTGAACAGGAAGCGGATATCATCCTCTCTTCATGTTGTGGGATGAAGGAGAGCCGAGAAGATTCTACAAAGTGAGGCTTCACATCCGTGTCACAAGCTAACAACAAAAAAACAATGCCAAAATGACAAGATTGGCTTCAATGGTCTGTTTTTGTCCTTCTCTAAAAATACTGCATGAGGACTGGAAAATATCTGAACTGTGAAATTAAATTATGGCCATGCAAATTGTGGTAAAAACAAAACAGAATTCTGAAAATGTGAGAACCCTTGAACACTTGAATTACTTTAAATACTCACTTATCTGCCTAGCACAATTGTCTCTACACCAGCATACAAGTGTTGGTTTGGGAACCTTGTCAGGCCTTGTTGTAGTGTAGTAGAATCTGTCAAGAGATGAAAATGAAAAAATTGAGCCAAACAACCTGTGCTTGCTACACAGTTTTATGAGAGGTTAAAATTTGAGACAATTTGGGAATCTTTCTGGGGAATTTATAATGGTGGGTAATTTGGAAAATGTTCAGTTAAAGTCCTTTAAGGGTGGGATTAACTGGTTTACATACATTTAGATGACACATATTTGTGCTGTTTTCCATTTGATTTTCACTTGTTGCTTTCAGTTTCAATCTGTTGCTTTAAATCAGCAATGGCTGCATTTATCCATGCTATCAGGACAAGTGATTTGGTAGGAGGTTCCTGCATTAGATACCATTATTTTTTTATCGTGAGATTGTTTGTTTATACATGTAGCTTTAATGTACTCAAAACAAAATCGTTTAATAATTCATTGTTGCCATGGTTTTTCTGGTTTGTGCAAAACAGCTGAATGTTCTGAGCATAAAAAGAACGTTATCTGCATTCATATCATACATTAGCAGCACCTACGCTCACTTTGTTGTTTGTTAATACTTGTGAGTTTTTAAATTGTTAGCGAAAAAGGTGGTATATGGTTTAAAAATAACAGCTTGGTTATTCACTAAATAAATCTACCATCTTTCATTGAAAAACTACAGAGAGCAGCATTTGAAGCTAAATCTGAATAATGCTGAGTAAGTACTTGAAAGTATTAAAGAACATCTTAAACTGCAGACAAGCTGTAATTTAAATAGTTACTAAACACATGACACTATGGTTATATGTTCACTATCAGTTATTCCACTACTCAAAAATTACAAATAGGTAAAGGAATTATAAATAGATAAATCTCCTTATGTTCTCATTTCCTAATGCCTTTTGAGAAGTGCCCTGTCAGATACAACAACATGACCCTGGCTAGGCTCATCAAAATCTACTAAGCTGTTCTAGAAATTGTGTTTAAATAGTCAATTTTTAGAGTAAATGGAAAGTTTCTAAAAATTCTCAGGCAGTAAATTTTCTGGAAAATTTACCACCCTAACCTAATCTTGTAACAAAGAGAAAGTTGCGTGGTGTAAGTGGGGGTGGCATGAAAATGATCACAGACTGTCAACCTTCTGTTTCGTTTTTCAAACCCAGGGAAAATTGTACATTTGGTGGGGAGTCCCTGACAGCTTTGGATGAAACACAAGCTAGCTACCTTGCTAAGCCAAGTCTCATTTTTTTCCCTTGATGTTACTGGATCTTGTTTTTCCCAATGTGCAATTGCAGTTAACCTCAGCTGTATGACAAAATAAAGTAGCATACATTACTTTAGATATGTGTTTTACAAGGTAGAAAATGTGCTATCTTCACAAAAAAATAACATTAACCAAAAATCAAATGTTACTTCAAAACAATCAAGTAGTTAGACTGCTCATAAAATTATAAAATATGTTTTGACTCTGGCTGTCGTTGATTGACTTATATCGCCCACCAGCCATATAAATGTAATTGCAAGTCAAATTTCCAATGCCTGCACAAAATATACACATCAAAAAACATGACATAATTTTTGAATGTGGTGAAGGATGTAACTTTAGTCAAGTCATATCAGCAGGAATGATGAATTTAACATGTTTCTAGGACATTACTTTTAAAAGCTACCCAGTATGTGAATTTTATTTGGAAAGGGAACATCTATTTTCATTTAATTATGTAGCACATTCTACCCTCTCACAAGCTGACATGGTGCCTATTAAAATCGCTGAAGTTGAGCAATCACTGGCTCTGGGTTGTCCAGATTTTTACTGCCCTCTTGTGTCAGAGCGGTCAAAATACATTATGTTACAGCTTGGTAGTACCAAGTCTACAAGCAAATTTACCTTATGAATTGAGAAATATATTCCAATTTGTCATCGTGCACAGAAAACCCTCATGCACAAAACTAAAAGAAATAAATCCACCCCGGTGCACTTCTGCAAACTGTATGACTGACAGGCGCCCGCCACAACAGAAAGAGCAAGCCACACGCTTTGTCACCCGCTGCAGGCGCGGCCCTGCTCTCGCCACAATTGTGGCACGGAGCCCGCAGAAAACAGGCGCAGCAGCAGCGGTGCAGAGATGGAGCCTGTGCCGCGTTTGCCCAATTCCCCCTCCCCCTCCCGCCCCCTCCCCTCCTCCTCCGCTCTATTCCATTCGCCCCGCTGGCAGTGGAGAGAAAGCACCGGGAGGTGGGAGGATGCTTGTTTGGGGCAGAAACAGGGGGTGGCTACATTCATGGGCGTGCGCTACAGTGCAGGCCCTTAACCCTAATCCGCTGTGACGGCAGCACATCGGGATAGGCAGAAAATCCACCGCGATAAAACAATGGCGATGCTCATTAAAACACCTTTCTTAAAAGCTTATTTTCTGCGCTTTTTTACTAATGGGCCTGAATTCCTTTCTCAGTGTGCAAGCACACTTAAGATAGCATGTGAATCACCAGGCATATTCACCCTGACAATGAGTAATCGCCTCCGTCACGATTACAACACAGCTGTGATTAACTGTTTATCCTACATGCTCGCCTAGCTTTCATATCCATCCAAGCTCCAGCCCTCTCCTCCCCATCCATCTTGCATCCACCATGTCTATCCTCTGACTGATGGTGTTATATGTGCATTTTGTTAACCAGTGCACATCTATCCTGTGTAACTGTTTTTGTATTGCTATATTTGATGACCGAATAACAGAAATAAACACAAGATGAAGAAAATTCTTTAGATTCTTTAGCTGATGATATGGTCATTACCTGACATGTTTTTCCACAATAAGAGAACACTGGGTCTCAGTGTATGGACAATTCAGAGTAACAAAGTGATCCCACAATATTTATAGTAATGTGGTTTTACCAGGTAAGTGAATGTTGCCAAAGTGGCTGCAAGTTGATGCCACATATCCGTGACCCTTTGTAACATCTTTTCACCAGAGAGAACCGGTGAGGGGATTGCTGTAATAAGCACTGAGAAACAGGAAGTGAGAGAATATCGGAAACTTGGGAAAGAACAGCTCATTCTGAGCTGAACTCAGCACACGCAACACAATGACTCGCGGGTCAAGCCTCTGATGGCAACGGCATGCCAAATTGCCACACTCCACATGCACATTTCCCACAGGGGTGCGTCAACGTGTCCCGTACCCCATGAGTGCGGCGTCTCGCTGTGCGTTTACAGGCCGCAGGGGGCACCAGGAGGTCCATCCGTGCGCACGCTCACAAACAGGAACACAGACGATACTAATTCCTCCCACTCCAACTCAGCTGATGCCTGAAGGGCATTCTGGGCCCAAACTGGTGGCCCTGTATCACCCGGGTCTGTGCTATACATTGCTTGAGATTAACCAACCCCTTCAAGATACAGCACTTTGAGTTTATAGGAAGTTCTAAATTGTATAAATCAAATACATTATCTTCAATAATAGAAATAAAACCATATTATAAGCACAATAACATCCATGGATAGTAAGAACTCCTCTCCAGGTCCTGCAGAGCTTCCATGGTGTTGCAACACCCAGGGCGTGGAACACGTTGTGTATGACTTCCAGCTGGCTTGAATCAATCAACAGTCACTGAACTCTCAGCACAGGGTTACTTCTTGCTTCCACAATGACGGTGAGGGAATGACACGACCATACTCGAGTGTTTAGATCATCTGCAGTCATTGCAAAGCTGCTCGCACCACACTAACCAACCAGTCACACATGAAAGGCCTGTCCCCCTGGCTCAATAACCACATCAAAGTATCATCGGTTTGAACTGAGCAAAACTGAGCCATTTTACAATGGGAGACAGCCACCTAAATATACACTTCACTAGGCCTAATTACTATATTACTACCAATAATAATTCAGGAGGTCTGAATTTTAATACAAAAAAGGGCACTGCTGATGATGAGGGTATGGAAGGACAGATCTTTGTGTTGGAGTCTGAGGACAGGGTCGAACCTGGCTGTGGGCTGATGTTGTTGACCTCCCCCTTTGAACATCATACATGGGAACAGAAATGGCGGAGATGGGGTGGAGGAGGGATGCCAACAGCTGACACAAGAAGTAAGTGGTGAGAGGTTTCTGATACTTGAGGATGAGGGTTCGTTGATTGCATGGGGACTGTCTAAAAATTCTCTTCCTGAATCTTCATTTGGAACTTCAACCATACCAATGATATTATACATTTCTACCTCAGACCGATTCAGCCCTGGCCACAGAAAGCCCTACTGTCTGCAGGCTCTCATTTGTGTCAGATAATCTAATCTCTGTGTTAGCTGCACCAGCTCAGAGAGCATGGACAGTTTAAGTTAACCAGAAAAACTGACTTTAATGACATTGACAGAAGTCACCATTCTGGGTTTCTATTCAGTGAGTCAAAATAGACAGAGTCCCTTATAATAAACATTGGGAAATACTTTCCAGCTAACTGTGTTATTAACCTCAGAGTTCACATTAACAAAAACAACTGTGATATGAAGCTATTCACTTTCTGAACAGCCGAGGGCTAACTTTACAGCAAATGGCAGTTGTGCTTTACAGTTAGGCACAGAGTCTGTGGTGTACATTACACAGATTAGATTCACCCCGATCAGGCACCATGATAGCTCTATTGATATAATCCAAGGGCATACTCAAACCCAGTACTACCTCATGGACATTACATACCAAACTCCTACACTCAGGAAAAAATGGCCATGTGTTCAGGTTGTAAATGCACAAAGCAAGGCAGGCCACCATTAGCCATCCATGCATTTAAACGCTTTATCGTGTCTGCCAGAATAACAGCTGGGCGCAATTGGATGGGAGAGGAGACACTGGAGTTTTCTGATGAAGTCTGCAAGGAAGCAGTTAATCACTGTTAACCAGAACAACCCTTAACTTAAAGGAAATGCACTACGGCATGTTCATTGTGTACATAAAAGGTCATTTTGAAACCTCTGAATCTAAAAATTGTAATCCTCCGAATGACGTAATAATCTTAAATTTAACAGATCGTTTAGAAAAAGGAAAAATAAAATAAGTTCTGTTTGACAAACATATTGTGTGGACGTATTTGTCTTCATTGTTGGAAAAAACGGGCTGGTCTATGCACACGCCCTCTGCGCCGCCAACAGAAGCGTTTCAATGGTAAGTGTGACTGAGCCCTCTGGATACTTAACAACAACATGACCATGTGTTTCCTTACGCAAATTAGTTTCCACAGCTAGCACCATGGTTTCTTCAACCGACCATGTCAAGTCAACACGCACTTCATGTTGACATTAATGACATGTGGTGAAAAATTAAGTTTGCCTCCTCCGTTTTACGCATATAGCTAGTCAGCGCACACCGCGTCAAAAGCGACTGCGTCTCGCCGTGATCGCAGAGCAAGAGAATGAAAAAGTAATTTTCCAAAATATGATTATGCTACCATTCACATTGAACAATGTTAGAAAAAAAAGCTTATCTGTTGATTTATAGCAACTATGTCTGGCACAACTACACACAACTGTAAAAGAGCGTTTTCAGTTTTCTGTATGGTTAAAGTTTCAATTACTAAACCAATGCACCAAAAAAGTACGGAACCGACATCGACGAAATAGCACACCGTATTCAACGTTCGTCAACCACATAATGCCGGTGTACTTATAATATTATACATTGGTAAAGCAGCCGAGCTGTAATCATCAAGCTGAATCAAACTGAATACTGGTAGACTAAGAAGTTACTTCCCATTTTTTCAATGACAGCCCCATGACAGAGCATGTGTGGCAGTTTCTGATATTTATCGGGCATGAGAAATGATTAATAATGCCGATGATCTTCGAGATTTTCGCTACATCATCATGACCGCACAACCTGCAATGCTTACTTTGTAGGGGTGTTCGAGGCAGAGCGAACCGCAGGGGTGTATCTTAGTCCAGGATAGCGCACGTACAGATACTCGCTACAATGTCCCAGCAAAAAGCAGCTCTAGATGTAAAATGTCATTCTCTTACCTTTTTCCTCCCTCCAGCTCTCTCTGTCTTCCTACCGCATGAGAGATCCAATGATGTTATATAACAGTAATATGATGAAGAGACATTTAAACAACAGGAAACTCACTCTTTCCGCCCAGGGCAGTGTGTAGCGCGCTCCGCGTGCCTCTCCTGAGTAAACAGTTGTATGCGTGTTCCGTGTTTTAACCCTTAAAGCAAGTGTCAGTCAATCCTTGCGCTCTACAGCCGATCATCTTGCTGGGTGAAAGCTGCATGTAGCTACTTCAACATTTCGCATTGCAAATATTTAAAGACGTAAGGGGAAAATGTATCGTTTCAGCACGCTGCATTTTCAGTCTTGTAAGCACGCTCTGACCTTTTTAATCTCTTTCGAACGTTCTCTCCTAATTTCTGAAGCAATCAATTACAGATAAAATGACTCATTCTGAAAACAAGATAATCCTGCAACAGCAGCTTTAGCTGTCTAAAGACAGCGTTTGTTCCTATACTGTGCACATTTTGCACTTTTTCATTTTGTTTTTCCTTTAGCATCTTAGTCCTCAAATAAAATTGCAAAGAACAGGCTTTTCCAGAACCTAAAAAACAGTATGTGGATGGGAATTTTCAGACTGGCAGTCTTTTATTTAACTTCACCAGTCGGAAGAGATTAAATAGCCTATGTCATAGCCTATGGCTACCATATTGTTCCTTGGCTAGTTGAGTGACACAGTTCCTAGACATATAGACCAGAGTTCCAACTTTTCCACCGTTTAAGGGTCTCCTCCCACAACTTGCCACCGTGGCGTTAGTAATTAGGGCGTATTCCGTTAGGGCGTCTTCCGTTAAAATCAGGGAGTCTGCAGGGGTGCAGCAATCATGTCTGTTGGACAAGGTGATGTTGTTAGTGAGAGCTTAAAGACGTCTGACAGTTTAGCTGCAATTATTAAACCTTTGAGTGTTGCAGAAGAGGCGGTTGGACAGGGGGTTGGGATGCACCCCTGAAATGGACCTCCTGGAGCAGGATGAGCAGGCCCTGGCCAGTTCACCCAAGTTGAATGGGGTTAAGGGCAGGCTCAGTGCCAGGAGAAAATATAGGGGTGCAATTGCAATCCACGTGGGTGCACAAAAAGTCATAAATACTATGTAGACATTGCAATATAAGGAGACAACTGGGGGTGCACTGAGGTCTGTCTGGGGGTGCAGTGCACCTCTATGCACCCCCATAGTGCCAGGCCTGGTTAATGGTCACCAAGGTCAATCAGAGGGCCCTTCAGGTAAAGCCTGGGGTGAAGACCTGCTTGCAGGAGGATTCCAGCAGGGGAGTACACCTTGGCAAGTCCTCACAGTAAGAGTAAGAGAGGGGCAGAGGAGCTCCAGGAGGTACTGGATGTCACTGAGTAACAGGTAACAGGCCTACAAAGAGAGGAGGAGAAGACAGCGGGTACAAAACACCTAAAGTGACGGGAAGAAGAAAGTCAAGTAGGCAGGATATATATATACACAACACATATACAAAGCAACATCAGTTGCACTTGCTTAAAGGTAGTCTGTAATTTTCTGCATGTTCTGTTGCTCATCACAGTAATTTTAAAAATAAAACACAACCACCAAGTAACCACAACTCACCAGCTCTGGGGGGGGGGGGCAGCTGGGGGAAGATGACTCCTGTTCTTCAACCACACACCTGTATTTAGGATGCTGGTTGATTAGACAGGTGAGGCTCTGTGGCAAAGGGTGAGAGCAGTCACCCCACCTGGCCTCAAACCCGGGTCTACGGGGTACCAATCATGTGACTTTGACTGCGACGCCAAAGAGCCATTGACCTTGCAAGGACATCGGAGGTGTGCCCAGTGTGTAAGCCATATGAGGGACCCCCAGGTTAGGTTGAACCCGGTGTGAGGGACCCCAGAGATGGGTGAAGCACTGGTGAGTGGGGCACCCTGGGATGGGAGAAGTACGGCAGGGGAATGCGTGAGGGACGCCATGGTGCATGAAACGCATGGGCACGCTTCCCGAAGGGGAGGGCAGTGTGACAGAGTGCCGTCACTACGGGTGAGTATGCACTCTGACTACCATACCAATAAGCCTGGCTCTTTGGCGTCACGGTCAAAGTTGCATGTTTGGTACCCTGTAGACCCAGGTTTGAGGCCAGGGGGGGGTGACTGCTCTTGCCCTTTGCTACAAGCTCATTAGCCAGTTGCTACACACACACAATTATACAGATAATAGCAAACAGAATGACCCTGTTTTGAAATGTAATGGATGGAATATAGATCTCTTATTTTATAAGATGGTTAATGGCAAAGATTACACATACAAATGTTATTAATGGATGCATTTAACGATCACAGATTTAAAATCCTTTATATAAAGCTATATAAACTATATAAAGCAGTTGGTCCATTTGACACAGGTGAGGGCTTCTCCTTCACAGCCATATTAAATGCAGTTTTGTACCTTTGCTTTGAAATCTGCTCTGTATGGGAGCATCTGCAAATTGACTAAATGCATTGTGACATGTACGACTTCATGAGTTTCAAATGAAGTTTTTGGCAAAAAATGTCTTTCTATGCCAAT
Source organism: Megalops cyprinoides (assembly GCF_013368585.1). Lineage (NCBI taxonomy): Eukaryota > Metazoa > Chordata > Actinopteri > Elopiformes > Megalopidae > Megalops > Megalops cyprinoides. The sequence goes on from NC_050591.1 coordinate 6,661,063, forward strand.
GCAGGAGATGTGATGCTGTAGGTTGGTGGACTTGGCACTGCAAGTAAGGCCTGGTACACACTAGAGGATTTTAAAATCTTAACCGATTTTAAAAACATGGGAGACCACAGACATAACGACATATTTGACTGATTTTTAATATTTTAATCGCAAGAACGCACACACCAGATGATTCAGTCAAGACGCAGGACCACACACTAAACGATTTAAGAGTGGCGATTCCAGGGACTTGGCATCTCACAGAAACTCGTGATCAAATGTGACTTCAGAGCAAAACCAACATGGGGGCAGACCGTCGTCTTCAGTTTGTTGCACTTGTGTGTGCTGTGTTTTGCACCGAAAAAAATAGGAGAAAAAAACTGTTGATGAAGTCATGGCTGAGAAGACGGAATCAGCACGGCTGTACATTTTGCAGCGTGAGCTGGAGTTGAGTTGGAAGTAAAGTTTTATTGTTAGTCTCAAATGGGGCTAGTGCAAGCTACTGCTACAAGCTGTTTGTTATTTGTACACAGGTGGAGGGGAGAGTGAAACCTGTGATCATTAGAAATGTAGTCATTTTTATACATTCTCTGACCTTCCACTGCCCTGGAGATGCCGTTCCTGATTAATATTATTGTGTTCTGGGCTTGTACGAAAGTTAACTGTCAATTGCTGGGTTGGTGACTCTTCTCGGTCAGCTCGCTGTCATTAGCTATTGCGGGTTTTATGCTCAAGATTCCGTCGCTGGGCGTTTCAAACTACAGGATTTCAAGTCGTAAATACAGTATCCAACATGTTTGATATTTATGATTCGAAATTGAGAAGACTCTGATCAAGTCGGTAACACTAACATTATGTCTGCAAACCCCTCACACTACAGAATCATTTGGGCAGACAATCGGTTCTGACCAGCCCCGACTCGGGAATGCCCCCCCCCCCGATCGTTGGGAGGGGCGAATCGGACCCAAAATCGGGCCAATTATACTCTTGTGTGGGGCCAGCCTAAGCAGGGTGAAAGATTCAGACATTCAACAGGGACATGTCTTTGTGTGAGCAGAGCAATGCCACAGGCCTACAGTGTACAGCTGAATAGAGACAAGTGGAATTTGCATGGCGATTTACCTGAACCGTTATCAGCAGTACTGTGTAACTCATCAACTGCCAACTCCTCCCCTCGCTAGATGATTGCTTTACCAGGTCACAAACCTCTAATTATGACTGCCATTTCAGTGGTGTCTGGCCTGTAGCAGTTCAGCTCATCGTTGAGGGAGGAGCGAGGTGCAACGATGGTTGCCAGACAGACTTATGGCCAAATTTGGCAGTTTGGCTTTTTACCTTGACTGGCTGGCTTTAAAAATGGCAGAGGCTACGTCATGTTTTTCTTTTGGCCTTTTTGGCGTTTCTTGGCTTTTTCCTGGTTCTTGCCCATATTCAGTTTTAATAAACATATTTGTAGTAATTGCAAACATAGGCTACAAGTAAACTACGTGTAGCCTATGTTTGTGTGAGCACATGGTAAAATGCTTGCTTTAAAACTGATCTGGCACTTTACTTTCGCTTTGAAGGGGTGACATAATTGGCTTCTTTGACTTGACTGTAAGAGTCTTGCAACCTTTGGCGCAACACCACAGCAGCGACAGAGAGAAAGACAGAGAGCTCACACAAGCGATGGTAATGATAAAGAAGAATTTACTTTAGTCTCCAGAGAAAGGTAGGAACAAATTGGATGTCGAGGGACTTTGGAACATCCTGGCAATCTTAAAAATGAGCGATTATGGAGGGAGCATCTGCAAAACACCTCACTCTTATATCTCAGTCGGGATGTGCTAAGGAACAAAGGGAGGTCAAACAACAAGCACAGGACAGCACATACATTTGGAAAGGATCAGATTAATCTGGGGGTTGGGGGTTGGGATAATAGCTTTCCCTGTTTCTTGGATACAGTCTCCATCAGAATCCTACATGTGTTTTTGTATTTATTTATTCACTTCTTGCTTTGTCTGTCTTTATTTCATTTTGCTATAGAAGCAGAAACCCAATCCAACAAGGAAAATGCATAGAAAGACACCACCAACTGCTCCCACGGCAACCAAGGCTTGTGCTGCTCCTGTAAATAAAAAAAAATATATACATATATACATAAATAAATAATAATAACTGACAGCTTTGCTGTACTGAAGGTAGAGAGTCAATTCTCAACCCTGCCAAGGCTTTGTTGTAATGTAAGACTGTCATGTACGAGTCAACATTTTCATGTAGTCTTGATACTGCCAGTCACATGTACATGCTGATAAAACTGCTGACAGGAGTAATCGGCAGCTGATTGGCTGTCTTTTCCTCATTGGCTGCACTGATGCACAGGCGCACAGTGCCGTAGCACTCAGTCTTACCTCTGGCCACATTCACAGGGAAGGTCATCGTGGACTGGCCCTGTGAGTTTGTGGCAATGCAGGTGTAATTGCCAGCATTGTCCTTAGTGATAGTTGAGATGGTCAGCACTGACACAGCCCCGCTGGTGTGGACTTCCACATTATTGGCAGAGGTGTAATTCCATTTGAATGTGGGAACCGGGTTGCCAACAGCGGTGCAGTTCAAGTGCAAATCACGACCCTCTATTAGCCCATCAGCGTGAGGCTGACTGAGAATGTCAGGGCTGTCTGCAAAAAGCAAAAATTACATGTATGTATATATAGACAGATGGATGGATATATTCAGATTCAAAATAAATATGCAAAACACATTTCCCAATATGCATAATATGGGTTAGAAGAAAAGAAAACAAATCCATTGTTCCACCCCCTTCACCTGGCTCCACCCCTGCACTGCTGTGTTCGGTTGTCCCGCTGAAAAAACTCACATTGCACTGTGATGCTGAGCGGTTCTGACTGAACCACAGGGGGCGGCTGTGGTCCCTCTGGTCCCAGATCCAGCACCGCGGCGCACCTGTACTGTGCTCCATCGTCGGCTCGACTCGGGGAGATCAGAAGGATCGGGTACTCATTCACAGGTGTCTTCCTATCACTGTTATAGGTTTTATTGTGAACCTCCAGCTGCCCTTTGTACCACTTCACAGTAAGATACTCGAGAGGGGCAACATTCTGGATTTCACACACCAGCTTGTATTGTCTCCCCTCCTCTATTGGGCCTGTGTGATTAGAATGGCGCTTGAGGGAGACGCTGTCCGGATGCTCTGTAAGGAAACCAAGACATACACACAAGCTCATCAATAATGATGGTTCCGTCTCAGATATACAAGTTTACTGAGCAATGAAGAGCGGAAATTATGGGGCATTTTGTCCCTTGATTCACACTATTGTGTTTGGGCCAGGAAGAATGCGAACCAGCTGTGAGGCGGCCTCTGCCCTCGCAGCACCATTCCAGAACATTCCGAGATGCTCCCCACACTGAGCGGTAAGAAGAAATCACTTACTGTAGACAGTGATGTTGAGGACTTTATCGCACTGGCTCGTTTGGAAGTTCGCGAAGCACATAGGTTTGATGCCCCAGTGCGTCAGGTTGGCAACCCTCCAGACTACGGAGGAGACGTTCTTCACCATTTTTGTGCTGCCTTGTGAAGCTTCCCATCCCATCCCCATGTGTTCCACTGTTGTGGTACAGTTTGCCAAAACTGGATCTCCGTATTTCACCACGACCCTGGCGGGGGTCACCTCCAGAGGACATTCAGAGGCCCCTGCAATGATAACCACAGCTGTACAGGAAGCTGTTTGATGTCAGGAACTGCTGCTCTGGCCGTGTTTTGTTCCCAGTGGCAAAACTGTGTTACTGCAGGAGCCTGCTCATTCTTTAAGTGAGGGACACTGCTGTTTTTTTAAGGCTGCTTACTCTAATCGCAAAGTATAAAAGGACATCATTTTGACTTGGTTTAACTTTTTGATTTTGACAGCATACAATACTCTATCAGAAACAGCAGGATATCACCAGAAGCCATGAAGCAAAGCTTAAGCTTTGTGAAAAATTCAGTATTTGAAAATGAAGCCCAGGGAACTGACTGTGCAAAACACGTTTAAAGTCAAAGGCAAATGCCTGTTATGTATGACAGTACTTGCCTTTGAATTTATTTTCTGATAAACTGGAAAATATTGTGCACCACACACACACACACACACATACACACATACACATACACATACACATTCAGTCTATCCTCATGTCACAAGGCAATAACTTTTTGGGGCAACTACAACACTAAATATTAGTTGCCCTTGATGTATGCAAATATAAACAAAAATTATTAAATGTTGAGGAAGCCATTCAAGACAGCTAAAGCAGGTAGAGATGTAAGAAAAAAGAATATTTGATATCAAGAGTTACCAGGCAAGATATTTCTCAATATACTGACAGGTACACAGTTTTTGACATTTTTTAAGTGTATTATGTGTGTATTTGTCTTTCAGCCCAGAGGAATTATTGACTTAATGCTAATGATAATTTGAAATATTTACAATTTGGCATCAGAGGACACACTAGGTAAGTTTAGTAAAGGAAGAAAAGACTTGCTAGCTTACCACAGCATGCGCAGAGCCAAAGGGACAGGATCCATGAAAATCTGAAGTTGTAGGTCGAGGCTCTCATCCTTGCTTGGTGTCTCAGGGAGAGAGAAAATACAGCACTCTTCCCAGGTTACAAATGCAATGACTACAACAGTTATATATATTTTGTGTATATTCGTGTATAATCGCGATAATCGGGTTATAATTAAGACACTGGGGAAGATGAGGAGTGGCTGAGGGATCCTGTTGCAAATAGTCAACATTTTTTCAAGAGCTGCAGTTTTTGGATTGTTGAAACAGGAAACACTACCCACATCCTGTAAATGTCCTAATCAACTTATGACATCCTTACTTTATGCAGAATGCATTCCGTCAGTACATGGTCATATTATTAATTGCTAAACTGCAGAAGGTAGCCTGGGCAGAAGTGTGCGGCATAGAGAGAAGGAACAACACGTACAGGCCAAAGGTTACAAGCTCAATTTCTCAAAGGGGCATTGCTATACCCTTGGGTAAGGAACCTAACCTAAATTGTCTCACTACATATCCAGCTGTATAAATGGATAACGTGCAAAAATTGTCAGCTATGTGAGCCATTCTGGAAAAGAGTTGCTGGACAACTGTAATATTACTCCACAAAAAAAAAAAAAATTTTGAAAAGCAAAAAAAAAACACAGGAAACAGCCTTGAACATACAACCAAGTCACAAAGTGAGCCCTCCTCCAGCTACACACCTATATTTAAGGTATTTATTACCTTAGCTGGTCAATAACAATTAACAGACAATGACTTACTACTACAAACAGACGATTACAACTGAACAATTAATGGTTTGAATGCAGTTGATTGAAAGGAGCCCATGTTATGGTGGAATCTGGAAAATGGAAAGACCATTTTATAAATAATTAACATTTAAAAAACAGTTCCAGAGGCCAAGTGATGATTCTCCCTCTCAGCAAGAGGTAACCCACAACTGTCTTTGTTATGAAATGGAAGGACTGACTTCATAATCAGCTGGTACTATTCATAAAGCTCTGATAAGAAACATTTCCTGTTACTTGTGTGATCTTTTATCTTAGTGGTCACACATTTACTTTACTTAATACCCCACTTTTGCGCTGAACTTGAAAAGATGGCTTTTCAATATTATGCACCCTGGTGTTGGTTGTTGCTACAAAAAAGCTCAGATTACAGTTGCTTATTCCTGATGTCAAGCAAGATTTGATTTCAAGCATTGAAACCTTTACATTGTCCATCAATGTGCATTTAATGTTGGTTATCTTGTTAATATTTTGTCAGTTTTAATATGGCTTTTCGCAATGAGTTTCTGAATGTATGCCTGCGTCTTGATGCCTCTTGGTTAGGTCTTGGAAAAAAAGAGATAATAATCTCAATGGGACTTCCAGGACAAGTAAATGAGAAATAATAGTGTACCCTCTTCCTTTCCTGTTAAATGGATCTTTTAAATCACAAATCTTGGAGACAGTGTGTCAGTCCATTTAATTCACTTCATCTGGGCACATTGAGTTTAATTTTCAATGACTTCTGTTCCAGAGTTAAGTGGAAAAAAGTAGACACAGGGGTGGTAACAGGAAATGTAGGACTGTGTCCCAATATTAAAAGAAGTCATGTGATGTGTTGCATAAAAAACATGAGGAGAAAAAAAAAAGAAGAGAACATTACATCTCGGTAACCGGAAAGTTTTTACTTACTTTGCCTAAGCCTGATAAACAAGAATACTTATCTGACAGGAACAGCTGTAGCATAAACGGTACAGTATCCTAATAATTTCAGTTTCATAGCAGCAACGTACAATTAATTAATTCATAACATGTCTTCCGATGCCTTGCACCAAAGTTAACCCACTGTTGGCCTTTAACAAATAAAATGTGGGACAGCAAAGCACACCGACACGGTCATAATAACCGAAAAGACAGAGTTAAAGAGCTGCTGCTATTTTGCTAGCCTTACCGGCTTCTTGTGGTGAATATCATTACTGTGGAAGCTCTGGCTCAGTGAGTGAGAGACAATACTGTTGTTACAGGTGCTTCCTCCAGAAAGGACACAATACCACTTTGGCCATGACAATGAAAAAGGTGAACATGTAGCCCTATGCTAATGTTCCAAAATATTTCCAACCCTCCTTCAATGAATAAATGAAAAAAATATTACCAGTAAAGAGCATGGCTGACCATTTCATCACACTGCCCTCCTAGCCCTCAGAGCTCTGCCCCGCTAACCCTCAGAGCGCTGCGACAACCAGCAGTATTAAGGAAGAAAGGCAATACCACGGAGCTCAAGCGCCTTCTCAGTCAGGGCCAAACAAACAAAACAGCATAACATACACTCAAAAAATAAAGACTCTTTTACAACATTTGCACTTTTTAAAAAAAGGTCAGATACTTTATTAGAACATACAGTGGCAAAGCACAGAGAAATCTCAAGATGAGCTATGTCAGCATGAGGCCTCAGAATATTCCCATCTCTAGCTCCACCTCTTCTAATCTCAACTGTTCACCTGTGTAACACCTCTCTAGGGCTCCTCCAGTTCTGTCCATTTCTAACAAATGTCTGCACTGCAGCTAATGGATATGCACTACTGGTAATGATAACAGTAACAGCAGCATGTGATAAATGATATATTTAATTGCAAAGTGTTTTAGCAATTTATTTTTATCAACTACAGCAGCAGCCATAATACTTGCCTCAGTTATTTATTGTTTAAGAGTAGCCATAATTACAGAATCTTGAGAAGACCTGCAGTTAACTACGAAAGTGGAACTGCAGAAATGTGGGGATTAGCTGCGCTAGAGATAATGCTGAAAACACCACAACCATAAAGTGAGGGGATGGAGTGTCAAGGGGTGTCATCGTTTTCACAGCCCAAGGGTGCCCTCCTGCACCTGGCAACCCAGAAGAGTGTTTCCAGCCTGCACACACTGAGATGCACTACACCCTGAAACACACACAATGTAGCACACTGAGACTCAATGCCCCCCAAAGCACACAAAATCTCTCACTGCAGCACACAGCCCCTGAAATACACAACTGTTACACATAGCTGATTACATGACTGTTACCAAAATGAGAACCCTGGCATGGAGAAACGTGAGGTAGGAATCTGTGTAGCTACATGTGTGTATGCACGTGTGTATGTATACATGTGTGAGCGGGTGTGTATGTGTCTTGCCTGTCTTTGCGCGGATCCAGGATGCGGCCTTCATGGCCACAAACTGCCACTCCTCCTGGTCCTCCAACCTGAATCCATAGAGCCAAAGAAGGGCCAGAACGGTGGCCCACACAGCACCATCAACCTGCAAGCAGAGAGAGGGAACGGGGGAGCAGGGCGGCAGAGAAGAAGGTGACATTAACCCACACACACACACACACACACACACACATATACACACACACACACACACACACACACACACACACACACACACACACACACACACACACACACACAGGCAACGGGTGCCAATGTCTCTCTCTCGCCTGCATATGACAGGACTCACTTGCACAGGCATCTGTCTGGTCATCTCGTCCTCTGTCTTCCCAAACACCTGGGCCAGCTCCGGAACCAGTTCCCAGGACCCGGAGGCTTTCTGCAGAGAAATCAGATCTTGCAGGGGGTCTTTCCTGGGGGCCTTCTCCGCGATTAATTCGGGTTCTGATATCACACAAAAAGAGTCACAGTGGCATGTGGACAGACACAAGACAGGGGACAGATGTTGGTGCCCTCTGATGAAAGCATAAGTAATTAAAATTGATCGGAGGACTCAATGGATGCACTGTACCTTCACCTAATTCCTCCAAAGAAAAAAAGTGGTACTACATCTAAACATGATTAATGTTTACGTGTTTATATTATGTATTTTATTATTAATATTTATGTTTGTGTATCACTGAATCAACTTAAACAAATGCATTTCCCTGAAGAATCATCAGTGTGGCATGTCATTATTCTGCATTCACAGACCTGGAAGGGCTTGATATGCTCTTAGAAGTTCTCAAAAACGAGGCTAAAACGAATCAGACGAGTAAACTCCAGAACTCCAGCCTCCATAAGGCTGATTAATAAATGCTTACTATGTGCACCCAAACACCCATGCATTTTTTTAATGATCACACATATCCTGAAAGGTAGACTCAGTCATAGACACCAGGAAACAGGTACACAGACAGAGGCAAGAATGCCACAGAGTTAAAGAAAGTTAAACTTAGCTTCATTCACGCCACAGAGGTAATTCATATCAGATCTCATAAAGTGACACTACAGCCCAAAAACCAAAATAAGGAATTGTAACTCCTATCAGCAAAAGCTCATTCATAAAGAAGAACAGTTAATTCTAGATCTAAACAATGACTTTCAAGAGTGGTACTGATTAATTTCATGGGGAGAACCTTTGGTCCCCTTCAAAAGGTACATGAATGCACACGCTGACAGAGTCTGACTCAGAGTGCAGAGCATTATCAGATATTTCAGTAACATGCCCCTACCAGATATAAGCCCAGTAACTCACCCTGAACATCAAGGCTGTAATCTGCAAAAAATGAACAGCACCAAATCAAAACGATGACTATTTATCAATCACAAAAACTGAGAAGTAATTCAACACACACAAGCATACAGACAAACAAGCGTGCACATGCATCAAAACCTATACAATCATGCACACACACACACACACACACACACACACACACACACACACGCACGCACATGCACGCACGCGCACGCACGCACACACACACACACACACACACACACACACACATTTAATGTGCTGGCATCACTTTCCGTGATACTGAGTAAAATTAAACAATTACAATACTGAAGCGTATGTGGTCTCTGAGCTTAACTTCGGCCCAGACATGGAAGAAAGAGTCACGGACAGGGGATTGCTTTCGACGAACATTTATTTCCTGTTGTTACAGGCTAACTGTTGGGTTGTGCGGGTCGCCAAAAACAATAAAGCTGCCTATGGTTTCCTAACGATGGTAGCAACTTATGAGAGCAAAAAGAAAACAGCACTGCTTAAAGAATGTGATAGGGGACCTGCTCTCATACAACACAAGGGGCCAACTGACACAATATCAAAATGTTACAACATTTTAATTAGATGCCCCCACCTTAAATCTGACCAGTGGCAACTACATACCCATTCAAAGACCTTTTGATCAAAATTCAAAGACCATTCAAAGACCTTTTGCATTCAAAGACCTTTTGATCAACAGATTTATGCTTTAATGCTTGAAATTTGTTTCTTAGACAAATATAAAAATTATATATAGATATATGAAATAGACAAATATAAATATTTTTTAGAAATATTTTTGGCTACTCTGCCTTTTCTGATTTATACAGATGCAAGCAGTTTCTACAATAATGTGCATCTGGCCATTCGGAGCCATGGGTACGATGACATGGTGACACCTACCACATGCAAAATCCATGATGGCCCCGTCCTCACCTTCCAAATCACATAGGCTATCGCACAGCACTGCAGGATAAGAAACTATGTGATCAGCAGTGTTTGGTGGAGAGAGACACATGCAGGTACTCTGAATTATGCACCAGAACAGCTCCATTAATGAAATGAAAGGGTCATTTTTACTGGAACACTACACCACATACACATTTTCCCTTAATATGAGTTAACAAGCAAAATGCATTGTTGATGTCCATTACGGCTTCTTCACAGATACATGTATTTTTTGGTAAATCTATCAAGATCTACTTACTATTCACAATTTACACAAAAGTTATAGTCTTTGTAGTTTTAATAAACAGTGGAACAACAAATATGAAACAATTGCACTATATCTGATTGAAAACACATATTAAGCGTTTCCACAATTTAAATAACTTACGTTGAGATCGAGCTGCTGAACGTGCCATGCAAGCCATAGGCATCGGTGCACCAAGACACACTGAAAGGGAAGAAAACATACTATCAAAACATTGCATTACATTACATGCATTTAGCAGATGCTCTCATCCAGAACGACTTCCAGCACAACAGAACATAAGTGTGTCTGTTCAAGTTGAATGAGCAACAGTGTCAGCAAAACTCACAGACCAGTGAGTGTGAGCACAACACTATGGAAGCCCTACCATAAATTAACTTGTGCAACCTGACTAGGCAATGGAAGCCAGGTATACTAGAACACAGAATCTAAAATACATCACAACCCTAAACATAAAATAAACATTAGTCCTAGAGGTAGCAGGTGTTAGGGGGCGGAGATTGAGGTAGAACCGAGATGCAGTCTGAGGAGGCAGGTCTTCAGTCTGCAATGGAAGGTGGCCAGTGATTGAGGCCAGTTGTCCTGACCTCAGAGGGGAGTTTACTCCACCAATGAGGGACCAGTACAGATAGACATGGTGGCTGAAAGCAAAGACCCCGTTGGGATGTGACAGTCAGTTGTCACGCAGATGCAGAGTGTAGTGATTTTAACAGAACATACGATTTGAAGACCAGCTGTAGGTATGAGTGGGCTGTCCTATTCACTGTCCTGTATGCCAGCACCAAGGGTTTGAACTTGATGCGAGCAACAACAAGAAGCCAATGAAGTGAAGTGAGTAGGGGAGTAACTTGACTACATTTAGGAAGATCATAGACAAGTCGTGCAGCTGCATTCTGGACTAGCAGCGAGGGTTTGATTACACAGGCAGGAAGGCAAGCAAAGCAGGAGTTATAGTAGTCCAGCTGTAAGAGGACCAGGGCCTGAACTAGGAGCTGCATTGAATACATAACGAGGTAGGGGCAGATCCTTCGGCTGTCTTGATATGGGGAGGACCTGGATGGGATGAAAAGCTTCTCAGTCTTAGCCAAGTTAAACTTTTAAGTGGTGGTTCACCATCCACTGTGAAATGTCTTTCGGCAAGCTGAGATGCGTGCAGAAACCTGTGTGTCAGAAGGGAGGAAAGACAGGAAGAGCTGCATGTCCTCGTCGTAGAAGTGGTACGAGAAGCCATGGGAAAAGAGGACTGAGCCGAGAGATTGCATGTAAAGACAGAAAAGGAGGGGGCTGAGCACAGACCCTTGAGGGACACCTGTAGACAGGCTGTTGGGTCTAGACAACCCACTGTTCCAGGATACACTGAAAGAGAGCGTCCAGAGAAGTAGGATTCAACAGAGAGAAGAATGATGTCAGCAATCCCCATTGTGGCCAGGTAGAAAGAAGTAGTGGTTGGTCCACTGTGTCAAAGAAAGGAAGAGTCTTTGACACAGAAAGGTCTAGTGTAACCACCACTCTGGGTAGGTTCACATACAATCACAAAAAATACAAATATGCACATACACACATGCACAAACATATTATATTTATATATATATATATATATATATATATATACACACATATTACGCACAGTTTTAATAAACAGTATATGAAACAATTGCACTATTTGGTTAATATGTGGTTTAAATCTGATTTAAACCACTTATTATCTGTTTCCACAATTTAAATAACTTACTTTGAAGCTGAAAGGAGGAATTTGCCGAAAAAGCCATAGCTCTCGGAGCACCAACCATTGCTGAAGGGAAAGAAAGCATACTATCAAAACATGGTGTAATGACCACTCTGGGTAGAATCACACACAATCGCAAAACACAAACACACACACGTATACAAATACATCCACCAGTGTGTATATATGTGATTGTGTATATACATATGTACATACACAAAAACACACATATATGTACACATACATGCACATATGCATACTCACACATATATGCACATATACACACACACACACACATTATATATCACCAATTACCCATATTGCCCCTGTGAAAAAGTAATTGCCCCCTTAGTTTTGAAACAAAGAAATCAACATAATTTTAGTTAATAATTAGATTCAGGTGACTGAACACAGCCAGGCTTGACCGCAGCTAGCCCTGAGTTTAACTGAACCTTACCATCAGAGAGTAGTAGTCACCACAAAGCTTCTACAGGCATACAATACCACGATCAAAGGAAATTCCAAAACAGCTGAGAAAAAGTTGTTGAGATAAAGGGTTTTGGAAAGGGTTTCAAAGCCATTTCTCAGGTTCTTGAACTCCACCAAATCACAGTGCAAGCCATTATCTCCAAATGGAGAAGACTTGGAGTAGTGGTGAATATTCCAAGAAGTGGCCAAAATTTCTCCATGGGTACAGTGGCACCTCATCTGGGAAATCCCAAAAGATCTTTGAAAGGTCATCAGCTTATCTGGCATCAGAGAAGGTCAGTGTTCATGCCTCAACAATAAGAAGGACACTGCGCAAAAATGGACTTCATGGAAGAGTAGCAAGGCGAAAACCACTGCTCACCAAGAAAAACATCAAAGCTGATCTCACACTTGCTAAAAAACACTGGGATGATCCCCAAGAATTTTGGGATAATATTCTATGGACAGATGAGTCAAAAGTGGAACTCTTTGGAGGGTGCAAGTCTTTCTATGTCTGGCATAAAGTGAATACAGCCTTCCACTGTAAGAACAGTGAAACGTGGTGGCAGTGTGATGGTATGGGGATGTTTTGCTGCCCCGGGACCTGGGTGACTCCCTATCATTGAAGGAAGCACGAATTATGCTATGTACCGAACAATTCTTAAACAGAATGTCTGACCATCTGTGTGTGAGCTGAGCTAAAGTGTAATTGGGTGATGCACCAAGACAATGATCCAAAACACAGATGCAAGTCCACATCTGAATGGCTAAAAAGAAGCAAAATTAAAGCTTTGCAGTGGCCTAGTTAAAGTCCTGACTTGAATCCAATAGACATGATGTGACAGGACCTGAAAAAAGCAGTTCAAGCTTGAAGACCTACCAATCTGTCAGAGTTAAAGCAGTTCTGCAAAGAAGAGTGGGCGAAGATTCCTCCACAGAGATGTGCAAGGCTCATATCAAATTATAGGAAGCGTTTAGCTGCAGTTAATGCTGCTAAGGGTGGTGCAACCAGATATTAGTTTGAAGGGCATTTACTTTTTCACAGGGGTGATATGGGTGTATGTTAGCTATTTTCAAAGAAGGATCAAAATAAATATTAAAATACTGCATTTTGCATTTACTCAGGTTCCCTTTGTGGATTTTCTTTTGAAAATCTGAAACCAGTCAGTGCTCCAAATAGGCAATAACATAGAATATCAAGAAAGGGGAAAATACCTTTTCACACCACTGCATGTACATACATATACTCAGAAACACACATACACACACATGCACATATATGTGTATATATACACACACACTGACCAGTGGGTACATTTCTGCGCAACAGTGGCCCCTGCACAGACTGCCCACTGCCAGCATGCACGGCGATGAAGGCAGTCAAGACGCTGCTCACTCCTGATTGGACACTCAGATCGATTACTTTCTTCTTCAATGCCTCCACTTTCTCATTCTTCTGCCCCTCCTCCTCCTGCTCCTCCTCGCCTCTGAGGTCGCTCTCCAGGGTGCGGATGAGGGTCCGAGCCCCCAGACGGTGGATGGTCAGCCTGTGGAGATCAGACGGAGACAAGGAGATGAGAAAAACGCAGCACGTGGGCTGGTTCAATGTGAGCAGAGAAACACACTGCACTACCATATTGTCACTACTCGTTCCTTATTCTGATGTTTACAGGCTACCAGCAAACCAACCTGCATTTTTGTGCGTGTGTTCATGTGCATATATGTGCGTATTGGTGAGCATGAGCATATGCATATACACCCGAGTGTGTATGTGTGTATATGTGACTGTATGTGCATGTGCATATGTGTATGTATGTGTGTGTACATATGTGTGTGGTGAGTCATTGAGTGTGTATGTGTGAGTATGCGTGTGTGTGTGTGTGTATGTGTGTGAGACAGTGTGTTACTGTGAGTGTGCGTACGTGTGTGGCGCGCGCATGTGTGTGTGTGTACGTGTGTGCTCGCAGGTGCATGTTACCCAGTGTCCTCCCCAGGCTTGAGACTGAAGCTGAGCTGGTTCTGCACTGGCTCCTCCCCTAGAGTGTACTGCACAGTGGCAGAACCCTCTGTTCCCCCTGAAGACTGATTCATCAAGAGAAGGCAGTTCAGGCATTCTGGCAGCAGATCAGCACTGCACTAAGCCAAACCATGGCCATCAGCATCCCACTCTCCCCTGTAATCTGCATACTTGGCCACCTGCACAACCTTGATCCCTCCCCCACCAGTTCAAACTGCTTATCACTGTTTTCTGGCAAAGACTAGAGCTGTTTCAAAAAACACCATTACCATATTCACTTCTGTAAATTGATTTCCCTTTTTCATTACAAATGAGTTATCCCCCAGAGAAGAGGGGGAGCGGACTGAAACCTCAGGGACACCTCAAAGACACATGCTGAGGCAAGCGCAAAAAACAAGGGTACACGCAGGTCTACAGTAGGAAGACAGACAAAAAGTCACATACAGGCACGCAAAGGACACCTCGCCACTAGGAGCACACATTCGCCACGCAGACAGAAAGGTTCACCAACTGAATCCTAACCTGTCCAGTGAGCTGAGCATACAGCAGTGCCCTCTGACCCTGGAACAGCACGTTAAGGGGTGGAGAGAGGGGAACGACGGACACACCCCCTGGAACATTCCACTTCACAGAGATGTCCTTCATTGCTGGCTGCAGGGCAAAGCGAAGCGACTGCATAACCTGCAAAAGAGAGAGAGAGGCGCATGGACAAAGTGTGCAACACAGGAGAGAGATGAACTGCAAGCAAACCTCAAAATGGAGTTGTAAGGAAAACCTCTCAACACTGTTAAACTTCCCATCTACCTAACTTCCAGACCTCCCTTCCTCTTACTTTGGGCTGCAGTCTGTCCGTTCCTGTGATGAACTGGGCGTGGCCAGAGCCCTCCTTGGCCATGCCCGTGATCAGAGCACTACTGGCTCCCTCTCCAATCCCGAACGTGAAACACCTGACAAAATAAGTAACATGCACAGGTCAGCCAACAATTAGGGGCTCGGCACACAGCGCACTGGTTGGCGGGGAAAGGTGATGTCAGCATTCTAGAAACAGTTGATCCTGCAGTGAACAGAACGTTCTGACTGTGAGTTCACCAAGCAGCCAAAGAGTAAGTGCTACAGTAACTGCAACTGTAATTTGAGCAGGAAAGCTAATCTCACCTGTGAGAGTGCATGTTGCGTTTCACCAAATTCAGAATCTCCTTGGTGTTCCAGACTTCTCCATCGGTGAAGACGAAGAGCTGGCAGAGGGAGACACTCAGTGTCACATGGAAATGCGGAGTCTTATACCAGTGTTTCTCAATCCTACTCCCAGAGCCCCCCTGTCCTGCATATCTTTTATCTATCCTTGCTCCAAACATGCTCTTGATTAAATCAGGTGTGCTCAGCTAATCAAAAGTGCCATGATGAGTTCAGTCAGGTAGGTAGAACAGGGAAAGATGGAAAACGTGTGGAGCAGGTGGGCCCCAGGAGCAGGATTGAGAATCAGTGTCTTATACCAGTGTTTCTCAACCCTCTCCTGGAGTACCCCCTGCCCTGCATGTTTTAGATCTCTCCCTGCTCCAGCACAGCTGATTCAAATGATCAGTTTGTTATTAAGCAGCTTCAGGAGTTCATAACAAGTTGACCATTAGAATAAGCTGTGTTGGAGCAGGGAGAGATCTAAAACATGCAGGGCAGGGGGTACTCCAGGAGAGGGTTGAGAAACACTGACTTATACTATGACCTGACACAAGGGGGCTCTGGAACACTAACTGGATGTTACCAGAGGTGGAAAACCCCGGCTTCAGAAAGTATAAGTCCCACTGTGTATTTGTTCTAGCCATTCACTAAACAAGGTGATTTCGCTAATTAGCTCCTCTACCTGGCTGAAGAGTTGTGCTAATTAAATTCAGCTGGTTTAGTGCATGGGTGGAATCAAATACATGGCAGGACTTACTTTCTGAAGCCAGGGTTTTCCACCTCTGGATGTTACATTGCAAGTACCTTACATAAACTTCACATTAACCACAGAACTATAATTCTTGAATATGAAACAATGTATGTATATAATATACAAAATTAGACAAATAAGCATGAATATATTTTATTACTCTTATAAAATTAAAACCTATCATGTTCTAAAGAAGTTTCACTGTTTCCACCTTGTCCACTTTAGTCTTTACTAAGGATGTCTTCCTTATGATGAAGATCTCTTAACTGGCAATTTCACAACCGACCACACAATAACTAAACTACATGATAATTAGCCATGGGGACACTGAGAACTTCACAAAGGAGGGGTTGGGAGAATCAAAGTATGCATTAGGCACATTCTCAAACAGGGCCATAAGTATTTTTGTTATCTGGGATGCCCCCCCCCTTTTTCTCCAAATTTTCTCTCAATGCTCAATTGTGTCTTTAGACCACCCCTCTTGCTGTAACCCCTACTGCCAATGCGAGAGGTGGGACAAACATGGACCTTCCTCCAAAAAATGTAATGTCAACTTCCGCTTCTTTACACACTGCAGATCCCACACCAAGATTGCACAGACCTGAGTCAGAGGAGGACACTTCATTCACAGTGTTACACAGCGAACTGCAGGTGCTCAGTCGACCAGCAGGGGTCATTGACAAGCAAGGGAGGAGACTAAGACCCTGGCAAACCTACCCTTCCCTATATCCCTACATGGAATAAAGTCAATTTGTTCCACTGCAATGGACTACTGGTCATCATTGGCTGATGACACGACTGGGATGGAACCTGTGCTGTAGCCCTAAATTGAGCACTGGTGATAGCAAGCATTTGGACCACAAGTATTAAAGTGCAAACTGTAAAAGCTGGAAATGACTCATACTGCAGTTAAAACCAAGGGGGTCCACCATGACTGAAAAGTGCCAGGGGAAACCCTGGTCAGGTTTCAGCATGTCAGGTATGGTTTATGTGAGATGTTTTCCTTGGCCGACATGGAGTATCTGTCGGTCTGCACCTGTACAATGTGGGGAGGTGGCTTACCTGTCGGGGCTGATTTGGAAGGCAAGGCTGGTTGTAAATGTGTTTCAGGGGCTCTAGGATCTCAGTACCCCCCAGGTCTGCTTGCATTGTCTTCACTTTCTCCAATGCCTTGTCCATAGTCTCCTGGCTGTACTCTACACTCTTTCTGTTAACATACAATGTAGAGACAGATAGGCAGGCAGTCAGACAGACACCACAACAGAGCTTACACAGGTTCTCTCACTGAGCCAATGTGAGAGATCCTCAGGGCATGTCAGAGGCAATTAGAGAGGTCCAAAGAGGATGTCAAAGCTAATAAGAAAGCACTGCAGAGTATGTCAGATCCAATGAGGGAGACCTGAACAGCATGTTAGAGCCTGATGTGCAGAGAATATCTGAGCCAAAGAGAGAGCTGAACAGCATGTCAGAACCACTAAGAGAGACCCACAGAGCATTTCAGAGCCAATGAGAGAGGTCTGCAGTAGAGCATGTCAGAGCCAATGAGACAGACCCACAGAGCAGTCAAAGCTAATTAGAGAGGACCACAGAGCATATCTGAGCCAATGGGAGAAATCAAAGAGCGTCCTCACGGGAAGTAAGATTCGTAGGTAGAGCCAAAGCCGTAGATGTTGAAGAAGCAGCCCATGGGCAGACTCTTCAGCAGCAGGAGGAGGGTGTCCTGGAGAGAAGGGATTCGAAGGGGACATTATTGGGTTCCATTTCTTCGTACACAGTGTAAGGTTGTTCAGCTCAGGAGTTACTCTGGAGTTTACTCATTGTTTGTGAGGGATCAGTATTGGTGTAACACCCAGCCAAGTAAATTATGAAAGTTACAAAGTAACTGTGTTATTCAGCTGGGTAGCTGGAAAAGGGGAATATACATTCTCCTCAAATAAACAGGCAACAGACCCAAAAAGGCCTGCCACATAATAACAGCAATTCTCTATCTGCAAGGTGCAGAATTGCATTAGCGTGTGCTACACTTCAACCTTTCATTCTCAGGACAACTTAGGAATCAAAGCAATACTAAGTGTAAAGAGAAAATAAAATTACATAGTCTTGACACACATTGTATTAATGTGCTTATTAACAAAATAATGTCAAATAATTATACTTGTTTCTTTCAAGTTGACTATGAATGAAAACCATTGAGCTAATTTGGTGCCATTTACTCACATTTACAAGGATGTTTGATCATGCTCACAAACTGTAGCACTGTAGGAGTTTTCCCAACATACGGAAAATGCCATCATTACAATTCTTTTGTGGCACTTCATGTTGCAAAAACTTAACCAAGGTCTACTTATTGGAAATGGTATTACTCCCATTTGAAATAAGGAGTAGGAAGCTTCATAAATAACTTCCATTCTCCCCAATTCCGAAACAGGATTGTTCTCCTATTTTGGAGGAGTAAAATCCTAATTTTTTATGTGCAGCATTATGGCTGAATGCTGCCCTCAAGAGGACACACCACTAAACTGCCCTTCAGATGTACATGTCTGCGGTTCGTTCATTTCCTTCACTCATTGCCTGCCGTCCTTGCCTAGAATTGAAACTGTGTGGATATCATTTCCAACGATTCATAAAAAATGGAACTGATGTCTAAATGGGCTCAGTGTTTAGAGTAAATTACCCTGGCACTTTCAATGCGCATTTGCGCCCCTTGTCCATTGTGCATGGGACAGTCCATGCTACCAGACCGATCCATGAGGAAAAGAAACTCCCCACATGAGGCCAGCTGTGACATCACCGCTGCTGGGAACTCTGGGTATAGGCTCAACATGACCACAGGATCACCCATCAGAGAACCTGAGATAGACAGAGATAAGAGTGATGACAAGAGGGGAAGACCTGTGTAGCTCGTCCCACATGCCACAGCCAATCAGAAAAAAACTCTCACCGGGCTGAGCGCTGGACAGCCCCGCCTCCACGATGGCCGTTGGCTGGTGAGCACCGCTGTAGTACAGCAACAGCTCGACATCACGGTCGAACTTATGACCAGAGGCCAGACTAACCTACAGAGAGTTTGACAGAGAAACAGCAGAGGGAGTAAGGATGAGCACACCGAGGGAGGCGCTCAAAGGGTGAATGCACCAAACACACACACAAACACCCAGTGCCCAAACCATACCGTCGCCTGTGTGCGCTCAGAGTTGAGGAACTTCAGGGGTTCAAGAGCACAGTTGGATTCAACCTTGGAGATGGGACTGGGGGAAGACAGGTGGGCACTCAGAGATAGAGTGTAGGGCACTGAACCATCAGGGGCTGCTGTCACCTGGGGGACACTCCCAGTGCCTTAAACAGAGTGTGATAGAGAGGTTAAAGTGGACCCGTATAAACGAAAATACCAAACATTTACAGATAAACACAAGCTTGTATTCATGTATTTGCACAGTGAGCTGTGGTGCTTTGTGGTGAGGGAAGGGGGCGTGTGCAGGCATGCACTCACTCTGGGGTGTGTAGCGGGGGTTGAGGACGGCGGGCAGGCAGAACCTCAGGGCTTCGTCGGCCTGCACCGCCAGCTCGGTGACGTATGCCAGGGTGACGGAGGCGCTCTCCCCCGGGGGCAGGCTGCCAACGCTCAGCTTAAACACATCAGGGCTGTTCTCGCTCTCCTCCAGGAGGAAGGCCTGCTGCCCCGAGCTCACCGCATCATCGTACTCCTCCTTTGCCTGCAGGGGGCGGGTCATCAGAACGTGTCACGCGCCATTTAGCTACAGCAGCTCTGTAACCGTCCTGCACAACGTGAAGAGAATTTGACGGCTTGACATGGCTCAATGGCTTCCGTAGTCAGGAATGGTGAGAAACTAGCTAAACAAGGTTTCGTTTTTTTCTGGGGGGGTAAATCAATCATTTTTAATGGTAAACTCCTCCCCTTTTTTCAATAGTTCTAGAAGCATGTTCCCTTCCTCCCTCACCAACTCTACATGTTGCGCACCTCCTGTTTCTCCCGCAGCTCCGCCTTCACCTCTACCTCCCCAATCTTGGCACTGAAGTGGCAGAGGGCCGCATCTCCTTCCAACGGGAAGACAAAGATGGCCTCCAGGGGGCTCTTTTCCTGGTTCTCATACTGCAGTGTGGAGCTCACTGAGGCCACATGACCTTGCACCCGCACCTCCACCTCCACCTTCTTCAGAGGCACTGGCAGACAGAAACACAAATAAGTGGTGAGTTCATGAAGATGGCAGAAGTGGTTGTGGTAGCTCTGTGTAAAAGTGTAGATGGTGAAGGACTGCATTTATCAAAAGAAAGGAAACTCAAGGTATATTCTTCATGGCCCTTCACTTCTGCAGAAATCACATCCTGTTGTTCCTTTCTAAAGGG
Source organism: Megalops cyprinoides (assembly GCF_013368585.1). Classification (NCBI taxonomy): domain Eukaryota; kingdom Metazoa; phylum Chordata; class Actinopteri; order Elopiformes; family Megalopidae; genus Megalops; species Megalops cyprinoides. Next base: position 6,681,810 of record NC_050591.1, read on the forward strand.
TATCTGAACTATACGTTTTAAAGTGAAATACAGTGCTTTGCAACTGAAAGAATGGGAAGATGGTGGACAGACAGGAAAGGTTGGGCTGGAGCCTGTGTTTTATTCATACCAGGTTCATTCTTCACAGTCAGCAGTCCACAGTGGCTCACCATAGTTCTCGGCTGAATGGAGAGATCACATATTAGTGGACTGAGTGAATGAACATACACACATACACATACATATTGCAGATCTTTTATATACAGATTGTATATACACAATATAGCCTATAACATCTATACAAAATCTGTTAAAATATACTATAATCCTCTTAACATCTTCTTTTCCCTGAATCTCCTGTCAATGGAGGAAAGTCCAACGCATAAGTTAGGGCCTTCAACAAGTCAGTATGATTCACTGATGTCACTTGCCAGTCACAAAAGAAGTAGTTAAAAACCTAGCCCATGTTCCTAGAAATGATGACCAAAGCAACTAATCGAAGAATAAATAATGTCACATTCAATCTTTGAGGGAAGGATTGGACAAGCTAAGATTGGTCACTGAGGATAGAATGCAACCTAAAAGTCTAGTGTCTGGTTAAATGAACATTTTAGAGGGATTAAACTGTTCACATTTATTTATTAAACCATTTTGCCTCCACACAGTTACGCCTCCTGAAAAGGCAGTAAACTCAGTGGCTGTTAGGTACACTAAAATGTTCTGATCTCTGAAAATTCAGAAGGTCCGGCACCATATCACAGGCCAGAAAACTGACAAATGACTAATGCAAAAATAAGAATTACAACAGGAAAAATAATTAACCATTAAACAAAAGGCTTTTGTATTCAGACAACGTCTCTAGTATCCTCATAAATAAAAGCTTGGATAGACGACTGCTGTCCAACCTGACTGAACAAAAACCAGAGTGTGACACGCCCCACAAAGAATGTTATACACTTTTACGCTGAAGCCCAGCTGCAACCCACGATTTGAATCGCAAAATTCCGACATTATTAACTATTTATACCAAGATGCATGCTTACATATAGGTCTATATGTGATTTTTTCTCTTTATCGGGGCAGTTCCAGTCGAAGAAAACATCTGTTTACCGTCTTACTCCCCTTTCCTCACAATCCTTTCCTTTCCTTGCTGACACAGCTACCCATTTTAGCAGACTAATTACGAATTTGCCAGCTAATTTACTTTGCTAGATTGATAGCCAACTAGATAGATAAAGAGATTAAATGTCGTGTTCTCTCTGGCTTTATGGAAATGTATGACAACACTGCAATAACCTGACAGTACAGGAAGATATACAGAAAAATGCAGAAGCCTAAATGTTTTTGCAACATACACTATTCAAACAGGTTATTTTATTTTATTCTCTGCGTCAGCCGATATATCATACTAAACTGAATCGGAAGTGACTGCAGTGCACGTAGCCTAGACTACTGCCTCAATTATGTGTATCCTTTGAGTACTTACACTCCTGGCCAAGTCAGAATTTCCTCGGGTATTTGAGAAGAGGCACGTTTGGTTAACTCAGACATAGGCGAATCAAAACCCTATCTGAAACTACGAAAACTATTCCCACATGCTACAGCCATAGTAACAGCCTAAATGAAGTAGCCTATAGTATGATTAATGTGCACCATAAAAATGAGACTAGGAAACATCACTTTACCACCGTATACTAAGGAAGGCAAGTGGGCGGCTGGCTAAGCTATCTGATCGGCGGATATGCATTATTAAAAACATTTAAAATTTTTAAGTGCTTAATCAGTACGTAACTAATCGTAGGCAACCCCTTCGTACAGTAACCAGAAAAATAACATCAACTACAACTAAAGACTGCACAGTCTTCGTTCCGTTTCTGGTTGTCATGCGAGCTTGACTCACTCATAACCTAATTACCTTGAGACTTCAGCAAATGCAGATCTGAAATGACCACTTCCTCCGCACGGCACTTCAACAACCCTCCAAGGTAGGTGTCACATATATAGGCTATCAGCAAATCTACCTATCAGGCATATCTGACTACACGGCCCATTGAGGGTAACACGCATGTGCATTTCCCGAATAGGTCCGTGATTTTCCGTAAGTGGAGTTATTTTCGGCAGCCTATTGGTCAATGTTTCATTAACCACACCTTTAAATATTGTTGCTTGTCTTTTCTCCACAGTCATTGGTGGACAGTTCTGTCAATTATTACGCTCACACATGTAAACAGAAGGTAGCCTACGGCTTACCTCAGTATCACATGATCTAGTCAGTGAAAGTAAAGTCTGTTATTTCAGCTTTTTTCCAACAGTTCCTGGACCGATGAGCGTTCATTGTAAATAGAGGGAATTTGGATTGGGTGGACAATCTGATGTTAGGTCTGTCATTGCCCTTGGAAGAGTTCAGATGAAGTCCAATGGCTAGTAGGCTATAAAGCCAGGTCCAATAAAAATTCAAATATTAAAGCGAATTTCATTTCTATGAAGCAGAACTCTGAAGTTGTCCGCTTAAGTATTCATGAAGTTCCTTTCCTTCTAAATTAATTTCAAATTCGTTTCATTTCAGATTGTCTTACAAGCTCACGTTCTTTTAATGATAAGTAAAGCAATCATTAGGCTACCTTTGAGCCACAGCGTACTTTTACTTCTCATGCTGTTGACTCCTTATATGGCTGTTAGCTTGTGCTGTACACTGCCTCACTTGTAAGTCTCTACGGACAAAAGCGATTGCCAAATTAATAAATGTAAATGTCTTCTCTTCAATAAGACCACAACAACACGCCGAGGGTAGGCTACTGGTAGTTTATAGTCATATAATAGTAGTTTATAGTCGCCTGGTAGTTTATAGTCACCCAGGGTAATTCCCGCATTTCACCGCTATGAACCCTGCAATTCCCTGAGCTCTTACCGTTTACATATGTCCTGTGGCGGGATTGCTATATGTTCAGCAAAGACGCTGTAGCTCAGATGAGCGAAATAGGCATCTTTTTCGGGGTAGCCTACTTACCATCCACTGCCTGTGCACCTTCTTTTTCCTTATCATCCATTTTCTTTCCTTGTTCACGCAGTTACCCATTTATCATGTAGTTGTGTGACACAGCTGAAAGTAAGATTGTGGGTCCTGCGAAAAAACCACTAGAGAAGCAAGCACCAATCTTGCCACTCTACAATGACAGGTGACGTTACAAGTAGCCACATTCACTCGTTTGAAGTTGCACACAGTAGTTGCATGTGATGTCTTTACACGCAATTTTGCTGTTACACGAAGAAATTCTCAAGTACACTAAATGTTCAAACAACTCAACGTTCAATTACATTTATTTCATGTAGGTAGTTTCATTCGTAGGCCTATATCAGTTCTACATTTCTTATGTAGTAGGCTATTCGTTTTTTAATCATGTAGATTAAATATTAGAAAAATATACTGATACAATATCTCTACCAATGTGGACTCGAGCCACTGCTTAAGTTGGGAGTGACAGTAGCCTATGGTGTTAAACGATTCTTTTTAGTGATTCGGTTCCTTTCGTTCAGCTCAAAAAAATGATTTGACTCACTCAACCTTTGACTCACTGATTCGTTCATTTCCATATCCGGTCGGGCGGTTAAAATGAAATGAGATGTCAACATTAAATAAATCGTAGCCTACGTAAAATTGCAGTTGTGATAAACAAGTGCAACTGATACACTGTGCGCACCTAAAATATGCTACTGTTAAAAATGTAAATATAAAATAATATTCCAGGTAGATGAGCAAAATAATATTTAATAATATATTTAATTCCTATAATAATGTCACAGAAGCGCTCTGATTCCTTTAGCATCGTCACAGTCAATGGCGGATGTAGCCCAAAACTGCTATACTGAGAACAAGCGATTCTCACGTAGGCACCAGATCTTCATTTTGAGGGGAATGGAACCGGTGTCCTGGGAACTTGTCAGCATAGTCAGTGAATCCTTGGAGTCTGAAGGAACTGTTGTACTGAGAACTTGTCAACAGTTCATCAGGTCAGTAGGGGGAGTTTAGAGTCTTTGTAGTCACCGGATCTTTTGAGTCCGAAGGAACTGTTGTACTGAGAACTTGTCAACAGTTCATCAGGTCAGCAGAGGGAGTTTAGAGTCTTCGTAGTCACTGCATCTTTTGCATTGTCCCACATCGTCAGCTGTGCCGAGATGGCCAGTGGGAGGTGCTTCGAGTATTTTAACATTTCAGCCATTGGCTAGTTGTCATCATGAACGTACTGCTGATACAGTTTTGTGATAGACTGCTTCATAGACAGACCACATAGCTAATATCCACTGGAGGGAGAGTTATAGCTGCTATGCCAGCTAATCAGCTACCCAAGGTTGCTTTAAAATGGACTCCCCCTGGTAAAAGCAGAAGAGGATGTTCCAAGACCACTTGGCGCAGGACTTGAGCAGGAACTGAAAGAAATGAATCTGTCGTGGGGGAGAGGCACAAAGATCTGCAAACGTCAAGCAGAGTTGGAAGAAAATTGTGGATACTTTATGCTCCTCAAGGAGCAAAGAGGATGAATGAATGAAAAATGTTCACTTTGTTTACTTTAGGCTAGATCTGCAAGCTAATTTGTTTGATATAAGTCTTGTTAAGACTGAATTATGCTTCAAATCTTTTTGCCAAACACACGTCCACGCCCTCTGTCAGATGAAGACCATACTGCAGTTGTGCAGTTTGTGAACGAACAAATCTTTTCAGTGTACTCAATGTACCGGTTTATTATTTTAAAAGATTCATTGATTTGACTCAGCAGTAATGCAACCGCCACAACATGTTCTGAGTGACAACTACATCAAACTATAGAAATCTAAAAATCAAACACGACTGTTCAATCTTTCATCAGCATGGACGGTCAGGTTGGGAGCCAGGGAAAGCAGGAGCCAGCCGGCATCGGATAGGCGTCACTTTAAAAACAGTTCCAACAATCCCCAGACCAATCCCTAGCTGCTGCCTCCAACTCGATAGACAGACAGGGTGAACAGCACCACCCTCAAACAGGGGGGAGAAAATCAACAGCACACAGGAAAAAAAAAACACAAAATGAAACACTCATGACTCAGGGTCATAACACCCCCCTCTTTCATTAATAACTGCCATCATTCACGATCTTCACCATTGCAGTGAAATATTTGGTAAAATTAAGGAAAGAAGGAAGGGCATTCATTCATGTAATGGTGGTGTGACAGAGTGCTGTCACTAAAGTTGAGTATGTGCTTTGACTGCCATACTAATGAGCCTGGCTCTTTGGCGTCGCAGTCAAAGTCGCATGGTCGGTACCCTGTAGACCTGGGTTCGAGGTTGGGCACGGTGACTGCTCTCGAAAATGCTATAGGTGGCATTTTCATTTGTTATGTCTGCATGCCCAGTTGCATGTAGAAGGCAAATCTTTCCTTCACCTTAATGACAGAATTTGTCATCTAGTTTGAGATACACTACATGAACAAAAGTATTTGGACGCCTGACCATTACATTGTAATGACATTGTATTCAAATACATATACTTTAATATGGAGTTGGTCCCCCTTTTGCAGCTATAATAGTTTCCACTCTTCTTGGAAGGCTTTCCACATTTTGGAGTGTTTCTGTGGGAATTTGTGCCCATTCATTCTGTAGAGCATTTATGAGATCAGGCACTGATGTTGGACGAGAAGGCCTGGCCAATCTCCGTTCCAGTTCATCCCCAAGGTGCTCAATGGGGTTGAGGTCAGGGCTCTGTGCGGGCCAGTGAAATTCTTCCACACCAAACTCATCAAACCATGTCTTTATAGTCCTTGCTTTGTGCACTGGGGCACAGTCATGTTGGAATAGAAAAGGGCCTTCCCCAAACTGTTGCCACAAAGTTGGAAGCATAGCATTGTCCAAAATGTCTTGGTATGCTGAAGCATTAAGATTGCCCTTCACTGGAGATAAGGGGCCTAGCCCAAACCCTGAAAAACAGGTGTGGCCAAATACTTTTGTCCATGTAATGTATGTTAAATTGAAATACAGAGTATTGTCAAGTCACCACCCTAAGAAGAGTGAAGAAAATGCACTGAACAAACTGATTGAGATTCAGTGAACGAGATATACTGAAAAAACTGAGTTGGAGGAAATGAACAAATCACTGATCTTCATACTCACTTTCTGAGAGAATTGGAGCAGTGTTATTCACCCTAGGAGAAATGCATGTGGCCTGGGATCAGTTTGTGTTCCAGCAGTTACAATATCAATCATCAAATGTGGCAATCTACCGGCTGTCTGCGCAGCCCATCCTATTGTTACAAAATCCAGGAGGTGCGTTATAGGCAGCATGATCCTTTGCACTCAATTTTCACTCTCTCTGGGTTTATGGAATGCTGACAGTGTTACAATGACATGCAGTACTCAGAAACAGAGACATTTAGGTTGACTTTGGTTGTATAATTATACATCCTAATATGAGTCTGAAGACTATGACTGCTGCGTTTTTTTTCATTAGCTAAACACTGTGTGATTTTTTTTACTTATTCTCTGTCACTTTATGTAAAATATTATTCTCTGTTTAAGTCCCTGAATTTTTGCGACCCCCAGTTTGAGAGGCTTGCAGGCTTACTTGATTGGTGAGAAAATCCAAGAGAGGAATTTGAGCACAAAGTCAGCGACAATAACCCATCTACACAGGAGAATAGCTTCTCTGATGTCCTTCATGGCAGAGATTGTGCACATTCCCCTTTTACACTGAAGCAGGCCCACCTGTGTGGCGATGAAGCTAAATGAGTGAAAGGCAGGGCTGATTGTTGGATCATAGAGCCCTCTTATCGTGAGGATGCAAAAGGCACGTTTAGGAGACCGTTGAAAAATAAGGATAGGTTCTGGAGTGGCCGCCAAATCCAGGACAAAGAGCTGGAGTGGGTGTGGAAGAGTTGTTGATCTGATGTATCAGAATGGCATAGTTTCAAGTGCAGTGCAAATCCAAGACCTTCCTGATGAGGAGTTGTTCACATGCTGAACAATGACTGCAGATGAAACCTAGGCCGAAAATGTGACAACAATTTCATTAACCGTTTTAAATCAAGACTTTGTAATGGAACCTTTATTTTGTATCAATAATTTTTAAACCTTACATTCTCTAACACTTGGTAACTCATTTCATAGGTGTAGGAGGAACACCCTAAGTAAAGGCTAACGTTATTGGTTGTGTTGAATTAGTGAAAACAAAAAATGCTACACTGTGCCATGCTGGAGCATTAATCCAGACATGAAAAACTTTTTTATTTTTTTTTAACAAAGCATAACATATGTGCAACTATTTGGCCCAGAAGTTTACCAAGTTTGCATCACTTCAAATCACAGAAATTTGAATATTTCAATACAACGAGCAAGCATTTTTGCGGTCATGCTCATCGCCGGTCATGCATGAGTTAGCCAAAGCGTAGGCTTGGTTTCCAAGAAAGGTGTTGCAACAGGTAACTGCGAATCGCTTTCCCTGGAAGTGGGCGTGGTTAGCCTGGTGCTGAGAAAGTTGCACTCGGATCTTTTGCCAGTGACATGTATCTGACACCCTGGAAATGGCTCAAATGGAGTCCTGGAGGCTAATAATTGAAGACTTGGAATAATTTTTTAGGCAACTGCAACCATTGAACCAATTTGATTCCTGAAAAACAGGTAGCTTAGTTACCAGGACTAAAGCCAATTGCTGTCCACGTGACCAAAACTATTAACTGAACTCTTAATGGCTATGAAATACTGAGAAGGTTTTTGGTCAGATGTATGAACGCCCTAAGCAGATGGTCTTTACAGGGTTGGTTTTTAAATTATTGGTTCAGCTAACTAGATACTTTCATTGAACTAGTAAAAAAAGTCTTATCAGGGTATAGCTCTATGTGCTTGTTTAACAATAAGTGAAGAAACCAATATTCTTCACATTACAATGTCAGGTGTGTCTGTGCTAATATCATGGATGGCATGGTACTTGTTCCTGACAAAAATGAGAATGTTTTCACTGTGAGTCATATGCAACATCATTATACTAGCACATTATTTAACTCCTCTCCCTTTGTGGATACGTTTGTCCACAACAAACACTATGAAAAAAAAAAACTTGCACACAATAGTTGACCAATGAGATCATCAGTTCACGTGGTATAACAGAACTGAAGTGATTAACAGAGTGCTATAGTTCTGGCTGACAGAGTGGAACCGTAAATTTAAAGGCCTTTTGAGGATTAGTGATTTACACAAAGGCACATGGGCACTGTCCCCTCAGTTCGCTTGAAGGGGAGGGTAGGGGAAGAGGGGGTTGTCGGAGGAGTTGGAAGGAGGAAGGGAATCTCCCAGAGGAGCGATGGGGTGATCTGCGTGAAACTTTTCGGGGGAACCGTCCAGAACATGAGTGTGGGTGGTGTGGCATGGGCCGGAGCAGGTGTAAATTTTAGTTCCTGACTAAAGGGCTGGCATGGGTGCTGGCTCTAGAAGCTAAAATTAGCAGCAGTCACAGGACGGGAGGCAAAGCTGCAGTCGTGGCACAATGGTCAGGACAGACGGACACACAGACTGACGGCTCAATCATCCGGTCCCCCCGAATGCACTGGAGTGAAAGAGGAAGCAGCCAACAGGTGTCCCACCCGTGAAAGCTACTAGCAGACTCAGCAGAGTGATCACCCGACTGGTCACCAGGCAACCAACTGGCAACTTGATCAAGCAGACAACTAACTGGTTGACTTCTAGATTGAAGAAGTGAGTAACACGGTGCTAAGTGAGCCGAACCTGGGTTGTCGCTCAGGTAAGTGTGAGCACTTGTTTCACACACCAGACAGATCTCAGACCATCTCCTATATACTTGCTCTCTCTCTCTGCTCATTCTCTCATGCATGCTCAGTCAGCTAGTCACACTGTCAATGAGTCATCAGCTCATTGGCCTGTTCACTCCCCCATCACTGACTCTCTCACTCATTTGCTCATTCTCTTATTGTCTCTCTCTCTTTTTCCCTCTCTCTGCTTCTCTTTTGTCTTTTGTCTGTCTCTCTCTCTCTTTCCCTCTCTTTCTCACACTGTGATTCAAAGCAGCAAAGTAGCATGTATATGGGCAGAAACTGTATGGATTAGAAACTGTGACCTTTTCTGTTGTGATACCTGCATAAGAAGGCATTATGAGTTGATTGTCAAACGGTCTCCTTGGGGTCAAAAACCAAAAACCATCAACAAAAGCCTGTGTCACTGCTTGCCTCACAGAAAAAGGCAGAGGCACCAGGCTGCAGTGCTGACAGCTCTGCGTTGTCTAGCAACTGTGCACTGGTCATCTTTTTTTTTTTTGTCTCCATAAAGTCGTAGTAAAGGAGGTTCCCGCGGAGGAGGGGGAGGGTGTTTTATTGAACGGGCTGCCCCAAAGTTTTCTTACCCAGAGAAAGGCAGGGCGGGAGGGAGAGGCCGCAGCACAAACAGCCAATCCGTTAATGTATTCGGCCTCATTGTGAGGAACCAATGCAGCATGTGATAATGGGAGTTGAGGGGGCAAAGGCGCAGAAGGGGGACAGCAGGGAGCTTTTGGCTCTGGCAGACTCCCTTTCCCCCACTGCCTCTCCCTGCTACATACCACATTCACCATCCTTATCATTTATTTATACCTTTCATTCCTTTAAGGCTTTTAATGAGGACAGGAGTCCCAATGACCGCTTGGTGCTCTGAACAAAAAGGTGCCGGGTAACTCATATTAATAAGCAAGATAGCTGGTGGTTTGGAGGAGGAAGTCTTGGCCATCGTTACATACGCTGCAGACAAGCACGTGGATTTCCTAGTGAGAAACTGCACGCTTGCGAGTGAGCGCGCCCGTCAGTTCGTCTAATGCGCAGAAGATGAGCTGGAGGACAGGACTGTGAACCAAGGTGAGAAATTAACACTTTACAGACTTAAACTCTTCAGAATCTGAACAAAATAGCCACTCATAAAAATGGGATAATGATGTTAAATTCTGTTAACACACGGCTCCTTTTCTGGAGGGATTTTGTCTTCCCTCTGCAAGCGTTGAGACAAGAATAGGTCCTCACTATTTGCCTTGTTGGTAAACTTCAAGGACTTCGTTCCATGCAAATCTATCCATAGTATGAATATCTGGTGTATTTATGATGCATCTAGTTAATCTGAGTATCATGCTTGCTGTATGGTCCATTAAAAATTCCTGCATGTTCACCTCTTTTCCAAAGATTGCTCCAAACCTGAAGCACAAGATGGTTACCTTTTAGGACAGTTGTAAGAGTCAGTTCAGATATATATAGATATATAGATCTATATGCATAGAAATAGAATTCTTCGGATCGTTAAAAATCCTTGGAATTAAGAAAGTATGTACATTTGTGATGTAACAATTTAACCTCACTTATGCATTTTTATTAAATGGCTGCACACACAATGATAAAATGGTATTATTTGTGCATTTTACATACATGCATATATTTGTGCACTCTTACATGGATGTGTTTGGTATTACATTATCAGCTGTTAATTTGAAAGAAAGAACTGAAAAACCTTGCTCCACCTTTCAGTAAGACCAAAGAACCCAGTAGTGTAAGTAAAGGCCCTAATGCTCTAATGAGAATGTTATATTTATAATTTCATAACTTATAATGACTTTTTTTAATGGCCTCGTTGTCTCAGAAGACCACGAAAGTGCACATACTCTATATTGGTGGCTGAGGAGCCGGGTTCTTTCTGTCACAGACACCACAGGAGAAGTGACTCTGATCTGGCTCTTTCACTTTCTTTTTTCTGTTATCTCCCTCACCAAGGTGCTGATCCAGTTTATTTCACTTATCCTCCCCTCTCACAATTCACCTCCTATTATCATTATTATTAGTAGTAGTATGAGTAAGTGTATTGTTTTTATATGATCCTTAGGTAGGTTTCAGCTGAAGCATTTCTGTATTTTATAAAAGGGGCTTTATGAGATTTCCCCTTTCAGAGAAACCCACAAGTGTGGCTTTTTGATTAGCTGTGTATTTTTACAGTAATTAAGAAAAGAAGGACCAGGGTTAGTCAGTGTTAATGGACATGAAACTAGAATTTAAAGCACAGGTAAATCTGATTCACTCCAAACAGTCATATCAAATTACACTACATAACATTCATTTAACAGACACTCTTGTCCAGAGTCAATCCCATCGCAAGAAAACAGCAGTGCATCTACCCAAGTTATATGAGCAGCAGTGCCAGACCTGATTAACATTGGTCCCAGACAAGCAAGTGCATGCACAACACTATTCAAGCATCAGGACAAGCTAACTTATCCTAATATTAAACTAGGCCAAGCTAGAAACTGTGAGAAGTCACAGAAGAATATCTGTGACCACAAGTCAGTAGAGTATGATGGAATGCACGCACGCAATCAGACTGTGGTTCACTCTGTGCCTCAAGACACATACACACACACACACACACCCACACACGCCAAAAGGTCATTTTTGTGTGTTGTATTATGTGTGTGATTAGCACAACTTAACTTGGTGGTAGTGCTTGAATGGTGTTGTGCTCACACTCACTGGTCAGGGAGTGTTGTTAGTCTGGTCTGACACTGTTGCTCGCATAACTTGGATGAACACACTTTTCTGGAAGTACTGGAAGTCACTCTGGATAAGAGCGTCTGCTAAATTAATGTAACACAATGTCTGCATTCAGAATGTTGCCTGATCCTTCTCTGTTTCATCTCTGTTTCCTGTTTTTTATTCTGTTGTTTTCTCTGTCCCTCAGTATTTGTGCTGGTGCATGGGTGAGTGTCTGTATGCCCTGCCTGGCACAAACCGCGCATGCCTGCAGTGTTTGCGTATCTTGGACAGTGGCATCGGCAGAGCCCTGGTGGCTCTGGCAGGACAGATAAGCAGGGAGAGTGACAGACAGAAGATAACGCCACGGCAAAAGGGATGCACTCTCTCTCGCTTGCCCTCTCTGTCACGCCACATCCTGTCAACAACTCATCAGCGCCATAACAGACGCTCTGGTCTCGCACCTCCAGGACCACAGGTTCCTTTCACAGACTTCAAAAGGCTGCAGGTTCTGCTGAGGTATGCACAGGTCTAGCCGCAGAAAAGCTGCAGCCACAGTATGAGAAAGGAGCAGGGCTCTGAATTCAGCAGTATGAATTCTTCTGCTTTTCTGTGTGCATTGGAGCCCATGCTATAGGTATGTGTTGAAATGGCATTGCATGGGCTTCCCAGTGGCTCAACTGGTAAAAGAGCTTGCAAACACAAGGCTAACCACCTCAGTCCCAGCTGTGTCATCAGCTGACAATGTCCATAGCGGTAAAACAAATCGGCTTCATTCCATCTATGGATTTAGGGGAATGCGTGTCAACCAGGGCTCTGCTCCATTGCACATCCTCCACTGTGAACCCTGCTGCTCAGTTGGGTTCCTGCAGTTTTCCCTAAATAAAGCTGTGTATGACGGGTCCCCTGGCAATTCAAATCTGTGTAAGCTTATCATGGGAGCTACAGTGTATAAAGAAGCAGTGGCTGACATCACATGCTTCAACGGTAGGGGTTGAATTGCTCCAAACTGGGAAAAAAGGGGATTCCAATTTATAAATAATTAATTTAAAGCATTGTGCATTCCAAATTATATAAATAATGAATAATTTTTTAAAAAACCAAAAATAAAGTGGCATTGTGTGTATGACAAAAAAAAAAATCACAGGTTTTACCATTTCTTCCCTGACGAGAAAAAAATTGGCCTTTCATTGAAATGTGAAATGCAGCACAGTAACTGAATGAAATGGAGCGTAGTCAAATTCTTGTTACAGGTTTCTGCAGCCCCGCCTCCACCCTCAGAAACCCTGCCCCTGTCTCGCCCCCGCCCTGCCCTGCGCTCCTCTGTAGCAGCAATGCAGCCTGGGGGCAGGATGTGGGACCGGATCCGGATCGGGCTGTGTGTGCTCAGCTGCCTCCTGCTGGCTCCGCCGGGCTGCCTGGCCTTCCTGCCCAACTTCTGGTCCCGGGTGCTGACCCTGTCCTGGGACTCATACACACACCAGTACATGACCGAGCAGGCCCTGCTCAACATCACGCTGGACACCCTGCGGCTGCTGCCGGCGCGTCGCCACGGCGACGCTGGGGACGAGGTGAGGCTGCTGATTCGACGGCTGCTCTGCCTCGCGCGGCGTGATCACAGACCCCTGAAGGCCCCTGAATTGTTTGCCAATAGACAGAAGGATGGATGTAAAGAAAGAGGCAGGATGAAGTAATGAAGGGCATCTGGATGAACAGACAGATACAATTATCTTAAGATGGGCAGGTGTATCTGGGTTGCTCTGGACAGGGGACATGCAATCCTTGTGCAGACTTCAAAAACAGTAGTGGGGTACATTATAATAAATGTGTTTTATTGCCTTTTTGTCATTTTAAATTAAGCGCTTAAGCAATATTCTGCTATGTCCCGCAGGGTTAAATGTTAGTTACATATTTTTCTACATGATCATTATTCTGAATATGAATACTGATTAGAATATTGTACTGTGCAGTCCCTCTGAAATGTATATGTTTTTTGGGTAGTCCTCTTACATAGTGAGTTTGCAATCAGATTTGGTCAACACAAATATGTCCATTTAGACCTGCTTTAAGCAATGTCTGTTTGTTTGGGAGAGAGCACGCCTTGGTTCATTCACAGTCTGGGCCTCAGGCAGAACTGGGCCGCGGGTTCTGGCGAGCCGTGCGGGAGGTGGTGCAGTCCAACGCGGCCATGGACTTCCTGAGCACCACGCGGTCTGACCCGGTGTACCACTTTGACTCGGAGCGAATCGAGGGCGCCATTGAAATGCTGCGGGAGTTCTGGTCTCAGACCCTGCTTTCTGCACGGGCCAGGGAGTACCAAGGAGCCAGAGGTAGCCTTGGCAAGCTGCTCCACTCACTGCAGGTACAGCAACGTCCTCTCACTATTCCCGTTACATTACATCAACGGCGCTTAGGGCCTGGAGTTTTCTTCCACCATGTGGGCTGCAGGGCTTTGTACCTGTATTTCAGCCTTTTCCCTCTTGGCCTCCCAGTACGCACTCCTATCCCAACAAACAGCACAGATGTATGAATAGTTTTATAATTATCAACTTGGTAGATATAAACTTTCATGCAATCAAAACATAAAGATTGCAGCTAATGAGGGTATGGTGGGCTGTATATTTGGTTTGGGGTCTGACCGAGGGATTGCACCAGGATGTGAGCCGAGGTTGTTGACCCCGCGTTTGGAGATTTAAGGAAGTTTTACAGTTGTGGATGGAAGGATTGTCTGAAAATTATCTTCCTGAATCCTCATTTGGAACTTCAGTTGTGAAAGTGTAACGATTTGGCGGAGTGCAAAAAACTCATGCAGTTACAGGTAAGGGAGGAGGCAATAAAACGTGTATACAAGAACAATGCCAAAAGGCTTTTTTGTGAGTGAATGCAACTGTATCCCCTGGTACATTGCATACCAAAAGATGTACATCTTGCAGCATATCATTACGTAAGACACTTAATCAAAGTCTGAGACATTCACAGGGGAGGGAGAATCCTCTGTCAAAAATGCAGGGGAATAAGAACACATGATTTCACAGATGAATTTGTCTGTGCAAATATTCCTTCTGGAAAAGGCAAAATTATGTGTAATGTCGAACAAGCAGTGTAATGTAATAGATGGCAGTGCAGTTCCATCAGCTGGTAAACAAGATTGCTGCATACTGCTGACTTGCATGAGATCAGAAACAAAGAACTGAGAACAACATCTAACAGTGGAACACAGTCAATGAGGATTCAAATAACTAATACAAAAGATAATTTTGTTTAGCATATTCTGTTTTCTAGGGATAATTAATTACTGATCTGAAAGTTATTCTGGCTGACAGTGTATCTAAACCAATCAAATGCAAGCCAAAATTAAAAAAATGACTGCAATTGTGTTAGACAATACAAGCTACACGTTCAAGGTATACAATGGCATCTTTTGAGGCTTGTTGTAAGCATTATGTCAGAAATATATGCACACACAGTACCAGTCAAAAGTTTGGACACAACTTTTATTCTCTATTTTTTTTTACTATTTTCCACATTTTAGAGTAATAGTAAAGTCATCAAAACTATAAAATAACACACATGAAATTATGCAGTGACCAAAAATTGTTAAACAAATCAAAACTATTTTATATTTGAGATACCTATCTTTGTAATAAAGTTTTTTTTAATTATTTTTGGAAAGAAATTCATACATAGGTATCAACATCACTATTTATATTTTTCTAAGAAATGAATTTCAGGTATTTAAGCATAAGTCTTTGGATCAAAATGTCTTTGAATATATGTTTCCCATTATCTTAATCATTTGTGTCCAAACCTTTGACTGGTGCTGATTTTATTGATCTATTTACTTTAACTGGTATGCTGCTGTGGACAAGTGTGTAGAAGTAATTTCCATAAGTGTGAATCCTTTCCAGGGAAACACTTAGTTGGAGCTCCTAGATCACCAGTTGTCCAGAGACCACAGTTTCAGTATCAGTTGACTCTAATATGACCTGAAACACTCAAGAATGTCATTTGCATGCATAACATGAGGGCTGTTGGCTGAAAACCATAGAGGCTACCTCCCCTGGTACTCATACAGCATCTCTCTGTGGGCAGGATTTCTACAGCCACAGTAACTGGGTAGAGATGGGTCAGACCTCTGTCTACCTTCACCTGCTGCACCCTGGAGAGCCCTCCCTACCTGTGGCCTCAGGTGAGCTTACCTCAGCACCCAGGAACAGTCTGGCATGGTGGGCTACTGGGCTTGTAAACAGAAAATCTTAATAATGTATTTGGTATTTCACCTGGATAATGTAATAATTCAGTATTATTGATATGTTGCGCACGTTAATCATTACCAAAACATTGACAATGAAGTCCCTATATCCGACAACCAATTCTGACTCTATTACTATGATTTTTGCAATGATAAGTGCCACATCTTTGGTCACATGTCTTCCGCTGTTCTCTTTCAGAGGACACGCCCACCTGCTCAGACTGTGACAGCATCATCTGCTGGAACAATATTCTGCCAGAACTGACCCAGAAAGAGCACCCACTGCTCACTACTGGTTATTTTGGCACTGACCTCGCTAAACCCCCAGGTACAGAACCATAGTGCACACACTGCTAAACCCCCAGGTACATAACCACAGTGCTCATACTGATTACCCCCCAGGTACAGAACCATAGTGCACACACCGCTAAACCCCCAGGTACTGAACCACAGCAGTCATACTGATTACTCCCCCAGACAGAGAACCACAGTGCTCACACTGCTAAACTCCCAGGTAATTAATGACAGCACTCACACTGCTAAACCCCCAGGTACATAACCACAGTGCTCATACTGATCACCCCCCAGGTACAGAACCACAGCACTCACACTGCTAAACCCCCAGGTACTGAACCACAGCACTCAAACTGATCATCCCCCCAGGTACTGAACCACAGAGCTCACCTTGCTAAACGCTCAGGTAAAGTCATACTGGCCTCACCCTGCTAAAAATACAAATACAGTGCTACAGAAATCCACCTGCTAATCCCCACAGTAAACATACCACAGTAAGTAATAATTAGCCTTTAAAACTTCTTAGCCTCTCAATATTGATGGATGATATTAAAGCAAATATCAGCATAAACCTGTTTTTTTCAGATTGGCAAAACATCCAGCCATATTTCACACTAATTCTGAAAGTATTTGTCTTGTGCTTTGGTGTATCGATAGGGCTGTAGTTAGTTCTTTGCAGAATAAATATCAGTAGCTTATCCTTAAAATGACCATAAAACATGTCTCTATCGTAGTTGATATTTGCTGAACAGTTTTCAGTTTCACATGCCACGCATACACCAAGTCAATTGCCCTCACAAGCAAACTTATAAATGTGGCTCACAAAGCAAATTCATAAATGCATGGAACATTCCTTTGGTTTTATCAGGTGACAGCACAATGCTTGGCGTCTCTTAACGCCACCTGTCCCTCTGTGTCCCCAGGTAAATGCAGTCACGGGGGGGTGCTAGATAGCAGCCGAGCACAGAGGGCTCGGGGAGGGATCAACAAGGACAGCACCTCCCCCCTCTTCTCCCCCCATCACTATCTCCATGACGACGCTGCGCGGCTCGCCAGCGCCGCCACCGCGGCTGTGCTACAAGACCTCAGGGACGCGGTGGGGGCCGCGGAGTTCCTCAGGTGGGACACGCAGGGAACAAGCGTCACATGGCTTTATCCCAGAGCTGTCTCTAAAAGGCACTAAGATGACACTAAAATGAACAGAAAACAACTGACAATAAGCTACTTCCCATTAAAGATGACACGGTACTGTCATCTTTAGCCAGATCCCCCTCAAAAAAGGCTTTAGAACTATTGTTACATCTTAAGGGACATGCAAGAGGGATTGTGAAGATGTGTCTACCCAACTAGCAACAGGAGGCAGTTGAAGGAATGAAAAAGGTGTCAAACTGAATGTTTGGCACATCATATGCAACTACATTACCACAACTCCCCTTCAGAGATCTAACCACACACACACACACACACACAGACTATACCAGACTATCCTCAGACTATACCATTTTAATCTTGCTTGGGGATGGTATCTGCATGCCTTCAACAAATACAGCATGCAGTTACCAGCCCCAAGTTTAGAAGTAAAACATTTGATTTTAAAATCCAAATTTTAAAGTGTATCTCAGCTCTGCCGTACTCTCAGTTCTTTGTTAAAACCAAACAATACAAATCAGTGTTAAGAAAAGTGATCAAGCTAATTAGCAAAATTACACAGATTAAAACTCAATACAAAGGTAGGATAAAAGTGCAAAGTCATTGTTATCATAATAGCTGGAATACAAAATGTATGTTGGAAAAGGCAAAAAAAGATGACAGGGTAGGTTAAAAATTGGTAAAACACAATGGCGAATCCCAGCATGGAAACTTTCATTGTGTAAATACAGCGCTAAAAGCTAAGACATGGCACTTTAGCAGCAATGATATGGAGTGATTTGCATTTGTCTGTGATTACCATTAATTTGTGCTTGTCTGTGGTTTTCCGTATTTTGCTTTTGACTCCACCCCAGGCTGTTCAGCGTGAAACAGCAGCCGGCGCTGGTGTTTGTGATGGACACCACAGGCAGCATGTTCGAGGAGATCACCGCCGCCCGTCGCCGCGCCCACTCCATCATCCAGGCCCGCGCCAGCACCCCCAAGCGGCCGGGCACCTACCTGCTGGTGCCCTTCCACGACCCAGGTGAGGGAGCAGGTCCCGTCCAGCGAGGGATCATGACCCTCCCGCTCTCGAGCCACACCCCTGATGCAGCAGCGTGGCGTAACGGGGGTTCAGAATGTGGAGGTTGCTAGTTTGATTCCTGGGTGTGGCACTGCTGTTGTACCCTTGCGCAAGGTGTTTAACCTGAATTGCTTCAGTAAATATCCAGCTATGTAAAGGCATAATATGCTAAAAGACATAAGCTGCTCTGGCTAAGGGCGTCAGCTAAGCAAATAATGTAAAGTGTAATGTGTCAGAAATGTGTACACAGTGTCTGCCTTCACTGTTGTGTTGGATTTATTACACTGGGCTGTCGAAGAACGTGGTACATAGATTACGCCACACTGTATTGCAGCTGTAGGGCCTGTGTATGAGACAGAGGACCCAGAGCGCTTCATTCAGTACCTGGAGGACCTGATGCCCCTTGGGGGTGGCGATGAGCCTGAGATGTGCCTCACTGCTATACAGGTGAGTGGAAGGCAGTGGAGGAGCCTAATGAGCTGAGAGAGATGGTGGGAGGGGCATGTTGACTGACACAGATGGTTAGTTCTGCAAAACCAAGAGCTGATTTCAGAGTAATGAATTCGAGAATCAATGAGAGTAGTTCCATGAGTCAACTCCCAAGGCACTCTCCGATTCCAATGAATCAAAAATAAAAGTGTTACACTAAACTATCTGCAATTTACACAATTTAGTCCATTGTGAGAACTAATGTAACTGCATGACAAATTGTTTGCAATCCTGAAAAAGCTGAAATTCAGGCATGTTTCATGTGGGAGTGTTCAGTTTCAGTTTTGTACAAGGAAAGTATTGTTAACTAAGTATTACAAATGCTTAAGCAATTAGGCCTTACATGAAACCAAGCAAAAAACTACTGCATTGCATAACAATATATACCCAGCACTCAATAAATATCATTAGCATGGTGACAAGCTTAAATTTGACTATTAAAATATGGGTGAAAAAAGGAGGAAATGCAAAGATATAAATAATGAAAAAGAAATGGAGAGAACAAGGGAATGTGTCATAACACCCTTCATGGGATGCACCACAGTTCTTACACATTCCCCTCTACACCCCCGCACAGATAAATCAACAGGGTTCCTTTCAAGAGCCTGACAATGTGAAGATGTGGGTGGTTTAGCTGAGGGCAGGGCGTTGACTCTGGTTGTAATAAACATTATATCCAGCAGATGGAGCCGTTTCATCCCAACACTCTTTACGGCTTTTCCTAATGCTACACCTTTGCCGTGCCTTATTAAGTTGAGTGTGTCTCTTCAGGTCTGAGAGTGTGCTAAGCTGTCCTGTGCGATGGCTTTACTGTATTTCAGCTGGCCCTGACACGCAGCCCCCCTCTGTCTGACATCTTTGTGTTCACGGACGCTTCTCCAAAGGATGCATACCTGTACAGCGCAGTGGAGGCACTGACACGAGAGAAACAGAGCAAGGTATTATCATACACACCTCTCCACTCACACACACACCTGCCTATGTGTACTTTTCGTCACACACAATTCTATCTATATACAGCTGTCCACCCACACACACACATATATATGTATATATATATATATATATATATGTGTGTGTGTGTGTACATACCTGTCACTGTAGTTGTACCTGCCTAGATACACCTGTATACTCAAACCTGTTACAGTTTATGAAGCATGGTTGCATGAGACTCACCTGTCTCACCTTAGCAACGCTGCAGCTAAACAACTGACACAAATACCTCTATGGTTACTGAGTCCATCCCGTCCCCAGCCAGCTACAGGCCCAGAGTTGTCTTCTTCACCTGTCCCAGGTTAGTTTCCTGCTGACGGAGGACCCAGGCCACATCAGGAGGGTTCGGGGTGTGAGAGAGAGGAGAGAGGTCTTGTCTCCAGACAGGTTTTCTCTATACTCTTCTCTCTCCTCTGTGTCGGGTGGACTGACCATCTTCACAACAAACTCTGACATCTACAATGTGTCCTCCATTGTCCAGGACAGCATAGTCGCCAGCAAGGTACCAGACTCAGCGTCAGCAGTTATTTATGCATCAAAGACATATAGCACGATAAACATGAGCCTCTGTTAACTACTCACTGTCTCCCCCTGCAGGTCACTCTGTCAGTAACATCCACTCACTTTCTCCCTCTGCATGCCAGTCTGTCACTCATATCAGCTGACTGTCTCCCCCTGCAGGTCACTCTGCTGCATGTGGAGAGTGACTCTGTGTCGGTTTCCTCTCACTCCTTCCGCGTGGACAGTGCGGTGAGGACGGTCACTCTGCACCTGACCGGAACTCTGACCCACTGTGTGCTCAGCAGCCCCTCAGGTGTGACTCACGCCTCTGTGCACCGACAAACTCATGCAAACTCACAGATGCACTCTGGGCACTCAGATTTTCACAGATGCACAACGCCCAACAACCAGAAAAAGCCTAACCTGTAATATCTATATGTGACCCTGTAACCATCTATATGTGGATGGCTGTCTCCCTTGTTGTCTCTCTGACGGTCCTTCATTCCTCTTGGTTTCATCTCAGGTGACCATCAGTCTCTCCTGGACCAGTCTGGTCCCTTGGCAGAATTGAAGCATTTTAAAGGACTGTACCGGATCACCTTGCTGCCCCCGATGGAGCCAGGGCAGTGGAACCTCAATGCGTCCGCGGAGGGTCCCGTCACGCTCAATGTCATTGGTACATGACCAAATCCCCACCACAGGAATACTAAAGAATGATGTCAGCTGCATACAGTGTGGTCATGCTTTAATTCAGCACTGTTCATTGCAATGTAGGAGAACAGCATGACAGCGTCACAGTTAATCATCTACCTAAACAATGTGTCACCTTTAATGCATTAAACATGTGTGTGTGTGCTTGACAGCACTGCAATTAATGCCACTCTCATTCTGGCCCCGCCCCCTATCTAGGTGACAGCAACATGGACTTCCTGTACTATTTTGCAGTTGAGGCCAATGACACTCATCCTGGGCTGGCCAGAGTGGAGGGCAGTCCAGTAGCAGGTCAGCAGCATGTGGCTGTATGCAACAGGATATGTCCATACATATTTGCTCACCTGTGTGTGCATGAGCATGTCTCTACGCTACACTACAGTTTTACATTAGCTTTTGAATGATTCTGATGTTTTAAGCATTCATGTAACATTTGATTAATTTTGCTGTTTCTACTTGTGTGTGTGTTTCCAGGTGTGCAAACATTTCTGGTGCTGTCTGTAATGGGCTTGTCTTCCAATGAGGATGCTTCTTTCAGTCATGTGACACTCCTGGGTGGCAACGGGGAGAGCCTGCTGAAGGTGCCACTCAACTCCTCGTCCTCTCCTTCCTCTGGGGAAGAGCTGGTTGGCTGGATGGAGTCAGTACCCCGAGAACCGTTCTGTGTACGGCTGTCTGGAAAGGACGGAAGAGGGAACAAGCTGGAGAGGGTCTCCACAGAGATGATACAGCCCACTCATGTACAGATACAGGTACGAGAACACAACACAATATAGCTCAACAATAACCTCACAAAGGTATCTCCAGACATGACCTTAACCACTCACGTATGTATGACAACAACACAAACCAACAACACAGCTCTGACCTGGAGGTTTCCACTGAGATGAACCAACACACTCTTGTATATCATGTCAAGATAACATAGATAAAGACAAACAGATAAAGATTTAACAACACGACACAGCAATGCAGCACAACACAACCCTTAGAAGATGGCTCAACAACAAGCTGACATACAAACAACATAAGGACACAAAAACAATCTTGAAACAATCTCCACTAAGCTGATTAGCCTATGCATGTGAAGAATTAATGTTACATAGTATATCATATAATGTGATACATCAATATGAACGTTACTGGAAAGGATGCAGGTGTAATGTCGTCATGAAAAATACAACAGCACAGAGCACCGGAGATGTTCAGTGTGTTTTCAGTCCAGACGCTAACAGCACTGGCAGAGATACAAACCCATTGTTCCACATGCAGAGATGCACTGGTCCATGTGTGGGACAGTGCTAAGTTACTCAATTTACAATTTGGCATTTCGCAGGCGCTTTTAAACCAAAGCAACTTACAATTAGTGCACTCGCATCCCTGCACTGGCCCCTTTGTGGAACAGCTCTAAGTGATTCCTCTTTCTCCTCTCCTTCCTCAGGTCCTCTCTCCTCCTCACCTGGTTCTGGGGCGTCCCACCACAGTCAGTTTCGATGTATGGAACCATGGCCCTGCCCGCCACTTCATACTGACTGCCAATGATGATCATGGCTTCCTAACACAGAGAGGGCCCCACAGGTAGGACAAAGACCTGGGCTAAGATTTTAACTGCTTTCCACATCAAACAAATATAAGAAGCAAACGTGCTTCCCACAGACTGTGCAAATGCCTTGGTAAGAGGAGATTAGAGGTGTTTGCTGTTTACTTACTGTAACATAGGCAGATGTAGGTCTTGGAAAACGTACAGAGAGGGGCAACAAGACTGGTTTTCGATATTAAACATATATTTAATGAAGTCACAGAAAAAGGAGACTCAGGACTATTAAAGTGGACATCAGATGCTATTTCAAGATGAGATCAAACAGCAAATAAAGACATAAGTGTGAATTAGCTGAAGGGTAAATTTCACATTGACATCAACAATTTTTGTCACTCAGAAAGAATGGATGGATTAATAGGCTTCAGAATGGAAGCAGAGACTTGGTGCGCTCAAGAGAGGCCTCACAAAGTTCTAGATGCTCTGCGGATGATAGCCCATTGGGATGAATGACCAGTTCTCATCTTTAAACTTCTTGTGTTCGTCATCTATGCAGACTGTCAGTGGGGGAGAGGGCAGCAGTTAAGGGGGAGGTGGAGTTGAAGGCCCCAGAGGACACAGAGTCAGGGGGGGCTGTCACCCTCACACTCACTGTCCAAGCGCTAGATTCCCCTGACGCGAACTACGCAGTGGCACTCCTGACCATCATGCCACAAGTGAGTATCGGCAGTATGCACACCTACTCACACTGACTCCTGAACTCTCACCCAATCATTCCATGGAAAAAGATCAGTTAATGGAGAAGTAAGAGTGAAAGCCAGAACATAAAGGAAATTCATTTAATGCTGCTATGTGTCATCCACCTGATTGTGCATGCTATGTAGCTCGCACTGTATGAGAGCATCAGATAAGTGACTGTATGGAATGGAATGGAATTCATTGGAATGTAATGGAATGGACTGCCCCTCTGTTCCTCTTCCCAGACCCCCGATATGACCCCCCCTTCCTGCTCCCCGATGCGCGTGGAAGCTGCCTGCCCTCCCCTCTGCAGCCAGGCCAGCTGGACTGTGTCTCTCATGGTGGCCGACAGGGGGCGCTCCGGCCTGGCCGCGCTGCAGCTCTCCCAGGGCCAGGGCGTCCTGACTTTGCTCCGGGGTCGGAAAACAGGAACGCAGAAACCACGGCGACGGGAGGGAAAGCAAGGGCAAGGGAAGGCAGATGGGAAGGGCACACTGGAGGAGCCCCGCCTCCTGCAGGGCCAGCCCCCTTTTAATGTGTCCGCATGGGCGGGAGGCGCGCCCCTGCGTGTGCGCTACACTGCCAGCTGCTGCGCTCCCCTGGCTGAGCTCATCGCCTGGGATGGCGTAGGAAACATGAGGCGCTGCCATTTGTCCTCCAGCCAGCAGAGGGAGACACTAGAGAGTAACAGCAGTAGTACAGCGCAGAAGACTGCAGTGACACCGCTAATGTGGGGTTTAATGGGAGCCCTGCTGATAATTTCAGCCCTTGTGTGACTCTGTGATTCAGCTTTACCAGCATGATGGCATTAAGACTCTTTTTGCTGGGCTGAATCCTTCGTTCAAGCGTCTTAAAGTGCAAGCAAATCCAAAACCCAAACAAGCCTCATTGCATTATGTATTGACCTAGCAGATGCTCTTATCCAGAGCAACTTACATCAATTACAGGTTTTTACAATGTTATCCATTTGTCCAGCTGAATATTTACTGAGGCAGTTGTGAGTTAAGTACCTTGCCCAAGGGTACAGCAGCAGTGCCAGTGGGGAATCGAACCAGCAACTTTTCAATTACGAGTCCTGTTCCTATGCCACATTGCCGCCCCTATACATCCACCTGATCACAAAATACTGCTGACTTTAACAGTTACTGAAGATGCTATAAACACCATAACTTTTGTCGGGTTTTTTTCTTGGTAACGACATGCTAGTTGATTCAGAAAAATAAGTAGGGTAATGATTTAAAAAGCGCACATGAAAACAAGATGCATGATTTCGGTTTTTTTCCTCATGCATTATGAACTCATCCATTCATTTTCGCATTCATTTTTCTTTCAAATATACATTATGTCACCTGCAGCTTTCCTTGTTAATATATGACATATGGCCGAAATTTTAGGTTGATATAACACTTAATCACAGACCTGTGTTAATTAGGTAGCTTCAAAGATGTATAACTTTGCCTATTTTTAAAGATCAACAGAGTGGTCTTTCGAAATGATGGCAGATTTTCAGAGCCCTGAAATTACTCATTTAAAAGAGGACATAGCGTAGGCTAGCCCTACTTGAGATCAGGTGTTTCCTATGAGACAGTCGACCACTACCAGACAGATTAAAGACTTAGCCCATTCTGCACACACCTTGGTGTTGGTGTTTCTTGCCTGGGCCATCGAGTTACCCTATCAACGTAACCGTAGTTGTTTTTCGTTTTTCGTTCTTGCACTTCTCCAGAATACCATTATCTTCCTGCTCGGCTGATGTCAGTGATGAATTTATTTTCCTAAATACATGAAAGCAGCAGTTTGCCAAATAAGTCTAATATATATTTCTATTAAGGCCACTTTTGTGAAATGTTCAAATTTTAATAAAAAAAAAAAACATTTGAAATAACTCGAGTGTGATTCATTTGCGCTTGTTGTAAAATAAATAATTGTGACTGGCGAAAAATTCAGTGACAATTCTGGAACCGGGAACAAGCCTACAAGCCTGACAAAAAATGTAATAGAACTCTCTTTTCTCATACGCAAAACCCAAACTATTTGCCAGATGTGTCAAACCTTTGAGACTTGCCTTGACGAAGAAATTACATCCTCTAAGCAGACATTTGAAAACTACGTAATAATGCTATGAACTGCTCATGAGACAATATGTTACCTGTCTTGTCAAATATGTGAAGTTTGTTAACATTTATCGCTGCCACTAAAGGGGAGAGAAATACATGTTCCACTACGTCTGCATTCCACAGTAATGACTGGTGGAGTGAGTTTCTACACAAATAAATTATTATTATTAGTAGTAGTATTATAACATTACGTAATATCACTACACCTGAAAAATATATAAAAAGAGTTTTTTTTGTTTGTTTTTTTTTTTTCCAAAAAAAAAAACAACCGTAATTATATAGATTAAGACGTGAAAAGAGTGATGAGTACAAGGGGATTAAGAAAAAATAAAAGAGAGGACAATACGGAAAGAGACAACGAAAAAGATTCCCTTTTCCTAGTAATTTTATTATATAAGTTTGTTTTGTTTTTAATCTTTTTTTTTTCTAACTTTTCATAAAGTAATTTTTACGTTTTTATTACTTCGTCCATTTTAAGTGTCGTTTCAATTATTAAACAGCAGATAACGTTTTCCATATATGCTTCCTTTTCTGCTCAGAAATAATCACACACTAAAGCTCCGTGCGCCGACCAACGAAAAGTAACATCATTATCCAATTATCCACACGCGTAGCTCGTTTCAGACTGCGGACTGGAGCGCTCAGATCCATTGGTAGAAAAGCAACGAGCAACATAAACATACTTTCAGGGTGCTTTTACGTCACATCACTGAAAGAATTTCGAGAAAACATATAGGCTATAGCCTAAGCACTCCATCAGTAACCAGCTTTCCTAATAGGAAATCTATGAGGAATCATACACTCGTAGAAGGAATGGATGGATTAATTAAATACTGAGATGCGTAAACTATGCTTAGGAAATGTTTGAAATTATCCAGAGCGAATTTAATCGGGTGAATGCCTAGCCTTATATTCACTTGTATATCATAAGTTAACATCGTTAAACTTGTCAAACTAAATATGATTGTGAACGTCCTCAAAAAAGTACAATAGGCCTATTATTCGGGAGATAGGCGTGAAAATCTATTTTAAAAAATAAAGAAATAAAAAACGAAGTTATGGAACGTATCTTCTGACGTCATAGACGCAATTTATTAGAATTCCATTTTTATATTTAATCACAGCTTTGTGACGTCGTACATGATATTGGTCAGAATTCTCTATAAGAACAGTTAATCCTCAGCGTGGTTCAGCCGAACGGTTGAGTACTTCGATTTGGAAAACATTGAAGCTAAGCTATACGGAATTCATTTCATTTCATCAAATCATTCTGCAACCATGGGTCGGACCGGAGGAGACTCTGAGGTCACCCCGGATCTGCCCCAAGGAAAAGAACCCAAAAAGGGGGATAAGAAAAAGAAGGGCAAGAAGCTCTTCTCGTGGCTGAGCTGTCTGAGGGGTGCTGAAGAAGATGCATCCGATCAGACGCACCTGGACACACCAGCATCAACTGGTAAGATCAGCACACTTTGTTTGTCTGAGAAAAAAAGGGTTTTCTATGGACAAACTAAGTTTCTGTGGTCAAAGTTACCAGTCATAACCTAACAGACCCACAACACTTGAGACTGAATTCTGAACTTGGTAGCAAACTAAGAAAATAACGAAGGGAAATGCAAAGTTACATTAAAAATTTGGGAAACACTGAGTAGATCTAGTTTTTAATAGTTCTTCTTCAACCTGTGTAAGGTAGTGGCCCACATTGATTGATGCTTCATTTTGTACTTCAATGATGCAAGTACCTTGGTGTTTTTCTATACTGAAATTGTATTTTATGAAAATGGTGATTGGTGACACAAACCAGGACTTATTACCATTATTTATTACCATAAACTTAAGTGACCGGTTTTCAATTTCAAACATTGTGGTGGCTTAGTGTTATGACCAACTTCGTCCTCTCTGTTATTGTAACATTGGTGGACTTGGTTAAAAGATGATACATTTGTTTTATTGAGTTTAAAACTTGATGCATTTACAGTTACATTTTGTCATGTAACAGATCTAAAACGTTAGCTCATATATCTAATGGATTGCGTATATCCAATGAGACACTGAAGGGTCCTCAAGGATGTTTTTACTGAATCGAAAATCTCAGTAAATCTCCAGGTTATAGGCGTAAAGATGTATGGGTTACAAAGATAGGTTTGTCTTTCAATACAGGTGGCGCTCTCAACCCCTGCCTCGGTGCCAATGGTACTGACAAGAAGCAGAAACTGAATTTGGCAAGGAAAAGAGCTGAGAAACCTGTCATTGCCAGTGATGCTGCCAAACAGGTTAACAGGACCGCTGCCACACTTCACCATGCTACCTTTACTGTATTTCTGAATTAGAATTGTGTTTCTTAGAATTGGTTTTCCATGGTGTCTGTGTATAGCACTGTGTGTACAAAAAAACGATTGGAGTTACATTTCAAAGAAACAAACAAAAAATGGAAGTCTGCCATTTCAGGTAAAGATCTGAATGAGATGTCAGATTAAGATCACGTTAGAATAAAAAGAGACGTTTTGTACATTTTACACTACATTTATGTGTAACTTAAGTGATTTGGTATTTTTAATTCTGTACTTCTGTTTCAATCATTCCTTTTCATTATTCCCTTGCATTTTTTTCCCTGCAGATCAGCATCCTGCAGATGGAGGTTGTTTCCCACACGAGGCAGAGGGATGAACTGCAGGAAGAGCTGGAACTGTTGAGGGATGTCATCCAGTCCCTGGAGGAGGAGAACAAAACCCTCGAAATACAGAACCAGGTGAGCTGAAGTCACTGGGACTCTATGAAACCTGTTTTTGAAGACCACAGACAAAGTAAATCATCCTGTTCACCCTGTCAATCTCTCCTGTTCTCTGCAGACTCTGAAAAAAGAAAAGCAGAAGGTGCAGATGGACCATGTTCAGACTGTGGCAAATCTGACATGGAAGCATACCAAAGAGCTGAAGGAGGTGGGCACTGAGGCATGTGGGGGTGTACACACAGGGCAGATACAGGTTCACCAGGAAGAGAGAGGATTATGCTGGCTTAAAAATGTTGACCATAAGTGAATACATCAGTTAATCAGGGGAACCTCGAGGGAACTTTCAGCATTTATATGGAAATGTGCTACATAAGGTTCTGTTAATCTTAATTAGTGTGTGGTTAATGAAGCCTCTTATTCTTTCAGCTTCAATGGAATCCTAAATACATGTACTCGCATAAAATATTTTAAAGAAACAACATTTCTATATGCAAAAAATCGTTCGAAAAAGTACAGTTTCACTCAATAGGGTGAAATTATCGACAAATTCAGTGTGACACAACCTTCTACTCACTGTGTCGTCCTCCCCCCTGTCTTTCTGATGTCCTGTATGCCAGAGTGAGGACCTGTCCAAGCATCTGGAGTGGGAGTTAGAGGGGATGAGGGGGCTCCTACATGATCTGGACAAAGACACCGAAGAAATCCGCACGCAGTATGAGAGGATTCTGGACGAGGAGAGGCGTGGGAAACTACGATTCCAAAATGAGACCGCCGTCTTGAAAAAGGAGGTAAATATCTCATCTGCACACATGACAGAGCATCAAGTCATTTCCTCAGAAAGTCTCTCTGGACTTCAGGTCAGTATCATTTACAATAGACATGACTGTACCCAAGCTAACAGCTGATCGTTGGACAATACTTTGTACTCCCAAAAGTAATACAATTTGTATTCATGTTAACCCTTTAAAGGAACATAAAGGAAACAAACAAGTCAGTCCTGTATGTCTGTTTAAATCACTGTTTCTTATTGATTCTTCTCATTCTGACACTTTGTCCCTGCAGGTCAGCAGCCTGCAAAAGGGTAATGACACCCAAAACAAGGAGCTGCAGAGACTGCAGGAGGAGCTGCAGAAACAGACCATTCTCATCAACTGCCTGGAAAAAAACAACCTGGATCTCAACCAGGAGATCACAGAAAGGGATGAGACCATCCAGGCTCAGGTATGTCAGTCCTGAACATAGTGGGGTTTACTGCCTCCAATACAGATTCAGGCCCTGCAGTTTAGATTCCTGACTAATCACTGGATATTTCTTGGAGCCACGCTGATCCAGTAAACATCAATATTAACTCATAAGTTAATTGTGGTTGACTGAATCAGTGTAGCTCCAAAGGCCATATAATGACGATATTGCTATAGTAAAACAACTGTGGAATTACACATTCTGTGAAAGTGAAGCCTTTGGCATCTTGTATTTGTATGTCCTTGATTCAAGTGCAATTCATGAAGTTTCCTCAAGCTGACAGTTTCCATTTCCCCTGTCTTATTACCAACTTTCAACTTAGAACAAAGTCATAGAAGGCATGAAGGCGAGAGAGCTTCAGATGACAGAGCCAAGATGTGATGAAACATTCCTTGACCTGATAGAGAAGCTGATTCAGCAGACTGAGCTTCTGCGAATGGAAAACCAGGTGAGCTGAAGTGACATGTTAGCTCAAGAAGGTCAGCTGTAGCAGACTCTTCAGACCCCCTGTTTCAGAGCACTGCATACAATGTAAATCATCTCTTTCTGGCCATATAACCTTGCTATTGCCTTTCCTGTGCAGGTTCTTACAACTGAGAACGAGAAGCAGGAGATGGAGCATCAGGAATCCATGGCCAACCTGATTCAGAAGCACTCCAAAGAGCTGCAGGACTTAGGTACATACTCTAGTCACCAGCCATGATATTCAAAAAGAATTGTTCACAGCCATCTGCTGTGGTATTGCATCTGAACCTTGCTAGATGAAAAAAAGAAGCATGGAGATCTCTGATGTTCTCCTGCCCACCCATCCTCCTCCCATCTCCCTCAGAGATCACCAGTAATCAGAAGCTGGTGCTAGAGCTTGAGAAGTGCAAAGTGGTTCAGCTGCAGTCCAGACACCTGCTGGAGCAGTATGAACATCAGCTGAAATGTGCAGGGGAGATGCAGGAGCAGGCAGAACAGCTCACCCTGCACTGTGAGGCAAAGCTGCAGGAGAAGCTGGCTGTGCTGACACAGGTGGGCATTGGGATACTGGGAGTGGACCCATAAAGCAGACGAAGACATGCCAGGTGGTGGGAGGGACATCTGGCAGCCATGCTGGCCTGCTGATTAGCATTTAATTGAGAAGTTTGTCAGAAGTATAATTTTTTGCAGAGCATTTTCATAATATTTCATCATTTTATAATAACTTGACATGGGCTGTTTGCAAAGAAAGCACCTTATATATGCTTATATTTGAATCATTATTTCCCCTTTCTCCTTTGCATCACGGCACCATGTCGCTACAGCTCAACAGCCTGCAGATGCAGCTCGACACCCAGGATGAGGAGGCAGAGAAACTGCTACAGAAGCAGGAGGCTGATGTCAAGTTCCAGGAGAAGACCAAAAAGAAGGTGCGTCAGAGCTAAATGCAAAGGGAAACAACGCTTCCTCCACATATACAGTACTCATTGTACCATTTGTCAGAATTGGGGTACCATAGAGTTCAGTAGGCGAGTTAAGCATGGATGTAAATTACAGTAGGAGAGTACTGAAGTGTAGGAACTCCATTAGTTTACATTCAGAGAGTGTAGCAGTATGAAATCAGGAATCTGTTAGCAGTCTTGTCAACTTTTGACTTCCCCCTTCCCCATAACCAGTAACACCAGTAGCTACATGGTCAGATTGATTATGTTTTCAAGCAGTGCATTGTGGGCGATCTTCATGGCCCAAGCATCAGAGACAGAGACAGAGACATATATGAGGAGCAGCTGCGGGCCCTCCTGGAGTCTGGAGACTTCCGAAAGCGTCTCCAAGGAATCGACCAGCTGGTCGTGGACTCAGATGAGAGACCAAACATGGTGCTCGCCTGCAAATTCCAGGTGAGTCAGCTCAGTAGTGTAGCTTAGCGACTAGAGCTCTGGACTCAGTGACCGCAGCAAAGTGACTTTGGTTTGACTACCATTCTAATCTTATTGTTTGAAATGCGAACCAATGGACAAGTTCAAATGGAGCCAATCTGTGATTTGCTTGATAATACCAAGGGTTCGAGTAAATAGCTACTTGTGTTGTTATCAGAGGTAGGTCTTTTCTCATTTTATCTGCCTCTCTTTGACAAGGTTTTTGATGCTTTGGCGGCAAGACTTCTCGATACTAACAAGAAAGTCAACCTTCGCGCTCTGGAGGCCATCGCAAAGATCGCTCCCCTGCTGAAGCACGGCATGGAAGAGGTGGTGAACATCCTGCTCAGCAGCATTGTGGACACCCACCTCAAGTCAAAGGACGAGGCCATCTATAACGCTGCCATCAGCGCGGTCGATGCTTTCATCGACAATATAGGTGAAGTTAATTGCATTCCTACAGTCTCCTCACGTGTCCTTTGGTGCCCTGGGGAGCCTTTCAACACTGTTGACAATGTGTGATGTGAACTTTTTTTGTTTTCTCTTCTGTTGCAGACGGTGCCCTGCTCGTGGATGTGTTCTGCAGCAGGGCCCAACACCTGACTGGAAGGGCCAAAGGAGCCCTGATTGGGAGGGTAGCAGGTATGGCCCTCACGGCTCATTGCAAGAACAGATCTGTGTGTGTGTGTGTGTGTGTATACATATACGTATGCTGAGTCTGTGTCTGATCTGTTTTTCAGCGCTGGTGCCGGAGCTGTACCCCAGGAAGCCCTGCACTGTGGAGAGAAAAATTCTGCCCTTGTTGTGGTCTCTTTTGGACTCGGCCAGCCATAAGGAGGCCACTAAAAGGCTGTGCTGGGCTCTGTACAGCCAGATGGAGCACAGGCTGAGGGACTGTGCCACCTCCCAGTCCAGCCACATTAATGAGAGGCTGAATGTGCTGCTCAGGGCCTTTCTACTCCATTAAAAAAGAATAAAAATTAAATAACAATAATGACCAAATATCATGAAAACAGAAACAATAAACATGAAATTTAATTTCATTTTAAACAAAGCTGAGGATGTATGTTGTGCTGACACCCCTTCTCCTCACTCTAATACAAAAATCAGTCTGTCCTTCCACTATAGTTAATCAATACCAATTTAAAAGACGTGTGATCAAGATCAGGAGTTTCATGTAAAACAATGACTTACAGACAGACTGACAGATTTGTGCCAAATCATTGTTCCTAGTGAAGTTATTCTAATAATTACACAGGCTAACTCTGGTGATGCTCAGAAGTATCACTAGCACATGTCCTAGCACATAAGTCCTCACCAACATTAGTGTTGGCTCTAATGTAATGTTAAATGTACTAATATTGTACATCACTGTGGATAAGTGACAAAATGTAAATGTAAGTCGGTCTAAAACAACTGCCATTTTTATGAGGAGTGTTAAATCATTTCCTCAATCATAAGTTTATCATGTGTAGGGCAAAAGGGGGAAAAATAGCGCAATTAAAGAAAAAAAATGATGATTAGCATCACTTGCTAATTTCTTTAATTTGGAGACTTTGAACCTGAATGGACTAAATTAGCATAGGATGGGTCAACAATTAAGGGTTGCACTAAGTTGATTAGTCCATGCATATATCACAGATCTAAGTATTAGGTGTTAAAGTTAAATATCATGAAACAGATAATAAAAATGTGATAATATGAAAGGAGTAATAAGGTCATGAAAAATGATACAACAGCACACAGCACCTGAGATGTTCAGTGTGTTTTCAGTCCAGACGCTAATAGCACTAGCAGAGATGCACACCCATTGTTCCAGATGCAGAGATGCACTGGTCCATGTGTGAGACAGTGCTAAGTTACTCCACTCGCCTCCCTGCACTGGCCCATATGGCAAAGCAAAGGAGCTGGTAGTCAACTTCTGCAAAATGCAACAGAAGAGCTACACCCCACTCTCCATCAACCGTGCCCCAGTGGAGAGGGTGAGCAGCTTCCGATACCTCAGCATACTCATCACCGAGGACCTGGACCACTGACATGGACCACTCACACTTCCAACCTGATGAAAAAAGGCACGGCAGCACCTCTATCACCTCAGACTGTTAAAGAAATTCAGACTGCCAAAACAGATTTTAAAAACCTTCTGGCAGGATGCATCACTGCCTGGTATGGGAACTGCTCTTCACAGGACCGTAAGGCCCTGCAGAGGGTGGTGTGACTAGCTGAGCACACCACAGGGACTGTTCTAACTCCCCTCCAGGACTTGTATACCAGGCGGTGCAGCACCAGAGCCAGTAGCATTATGGACCCCCAACATCCAAACCAAGGACTCTTTCAGTGGCTGCAGTCAGGCAGACGCCTCCGCAACCTCAAGGCCAATACTGTGAGAGGCTCCATAGGAGCTTCTTCCCCCAGGCCATCAGAACACTAAATGCAGCCCATACTGGTGTCTAACTTCGTTTTGTACATTTTTCTATGTTTTGCACGTTTTTATATTGCGTTTTATATCTTAAGTTATTTCTTCAAATGATTTTTTTCTATTGTGAGTTCTGCACAGTCTGCCCTGCTGCCGACCATCATTTCACTGCTTACTGTACAGTTATACCTTGGCATGTGACAAAGAAAAAACTTTGACTTTGAATTTCTGGTTTACATGCTGTTTGAGTAGTCCTATTAGAATTGTCCATGATACTGTGTTTTTACGTGTCAAACGGCAAGGTCCATGGACTACAAAACGCACACTGATTTTTTGTTTCTGAATTGGAAAACTTTGGAAAACCTTTCGAGATTACAGTATGAGTCCAGAAATAGTCTGTCGGACTTTCAACTCCTTGAAATTACCACTTTAATAGAGGATATGGTGTACTTAAGATCAGGTATTTCATATATATAACAATCGAGCACCACCACAGAGATTTATAAACTTAGTCCATAATACACACACCTTGGTACTGGTGTCTCTTGGATCGACCATCGAGTTACCCTAAAAAAGCAACCATAGTTGTTTTTCGTTTGTTTCTTGCATTTTCCAACCCACATAGCAGATGGGTCTGGCCCGGATCCGGCATCAAGCTGGCACTGCTGGCATGGCAAGTGGTATGTTACCCGGATGTGGGCCAGGTCTGGCAATGATGGCACCGTTTATGTGATGGCATGCCACATGTGGCCCAGATCTGTCGACGTCAGGTTTATGTGGCCTAGATCTGTAACACACATATGTTCTCACAGTGTGAACCATAAAGAATTGTTGTCTTGCTTTTCTAATGTTTTTCTACCTTGACCGGTGTCTCACACATCACCAGCACAGTGTGTCCACAGCTGACCCTGAGCTGGCCCATGTGTGACCCAGCTCTGGCAAACCAGATCTGGGCCACAAAAGGGCTGTCATTCTTTTCGGTATGTCGGCCAAGTGTAAGTGCATGTTGTGGGCCAGAACTGGGCCAGACCAATTTTGCTATGTGGGAAGAAGTCAGATTAACTGCCTGCTCGGCTAATTTGAGTTAATTTATTTTCCGAAACAAACTGGAGCAGCAGTTGGCTTAATAATTCTAATATATATTTATGTCCACTTTTTTGAAACGTGCAAATTTTAATAAAACTATAGGCCTATATATATAGGTTATATATTGAAACGGTTAGAGTGTGATTAATTTCTACTTTCATTGTGGAGGAAGAAAATTATGACTGGCGAAAAGGGCACAAGCCTACACTATGCTGACCAAAAAAGAAAGTAACAAAAGTCACAAAAATATGATCAAATACACGTTACAGGGATCAACAGTACTTAGAACATTATAATGATTTATACACGACTAATATTTCAGATCTTAAAATAATTCAATTTCATCAATAACAATCGGCATTTTGTCAAGACCAAGTGAATCTGGTTGCGTATAAACAAGATAATTAAATTTACCTTAGCATTATTCTTGTTGTTTCTATAGTAGCATGTAATGTCTGTATGACTGCAAATATATTCCGGGTTTACAAAACAAAATATACGGGCGCTGAATTCCTGACAAAATTTTGCTACCGTTGCATCTACACAATAAACGAAAAGGAATCTCTCCCACATCCCTAAGAAAATGGGAAACAGCCATAACATCTGTGCGTTCTAAAGAAGAAGTGGCAGGCCAGCCCAAACATAATGTTTTCAAATGCTCTTCCATAACTGTGTTTGGAATGCATAACTTAACATGAATCCTTCTCCAATGAATAATATACATTTCACAAAATAATATTTCGAGGAGTAATTATTTGATCTAAATTCTTTCGTTATGATCCCCTATGCATGTCAGCTAGGTCGAATCTTTTCTCATAATACGTAAAAC
This sequence comes from Megalops cyprinoides, assembly GCF_013368585.1. Lineage (NCBI taxonomy): Eukaryota > Metazoa > Chordata > Actinopteri > Elopiformes > Megalopidae > Megalops > Megalops cyprinoides. Next base: position 6,717,322 of record NC_050591.1, read on the forward strand.
AAACTATTTATAAAACCCTTGAGAACTGCCTTGACTAAGGAATTGCATTACATAAGCAAGGATACATGGAAACTATGTAATACCACGAACTGCTTATGAGACAGTATGTTTCATGTTTTGTCAAACATGTTAAGTATGATTAATATTGATTTTCGATGCTACTTTGGGAAGGAGATATATCTGTTCCATTATATCTGCATTCCACAGTAATTGTTGGTGGAATGACAAACTGCATTAAAAAAAAACCAAAGATTATTATTAATTGTTGTTGTTGTTCTTGATGTTGTAATATGTATTTTATGTGTGTTACGGTTTGTCTCAAGAAGAGAGAAGACAAGTAAAACATTAATTATAATTACAAAATCTAAAAATGATAAAGAAAAATAAAAGTAAATTTAAAAGTAAATATATTTTTAAAATGTGTTATCATCATTAAATATAAACTTTAAATTTACCAAGACAATCCCTAGCCTTTTTCTCAATGACCCGCTCAAATGTCAAAATTGTGTTAGCAAGCTAGTGAAGTTCTGCACGTATTACCTGATCCATTCACTGTACTGTACAGTAGATCGCCATAGATCATTGAAGGAAGGTCTTCTCGGTGCTATATTTAAATGGGAATGGACTCTGTGGGGGAATTCCGAGTCAGAAGTGGAAAGCTGACAGCTGTTATTGCTCAACTGGGTGACGCGGAAAAAACATAACCAAGCTGCTGCCCGCAGATGTTAGCGATGTGCTAGACACTGGGATACACAGTTCAATTTTCATTGCCATTCAAAGGCTGTTTTCATGAAGCCAACTTAAGTTCACTCTAAAGCTTAAGTTAAAATTTAAAGGCTAGCTTAAATTTAGCTGGGGGAAAACACTGACATGTGGCAAGTTTGACTTAGCACTACTACTTTGCAAAGTTTGGTGCATATATCTGAGAAACCATGAAGAGTTAGTGTTTCATTTGTGTGCAGGATAAGGAAGCATGAAGATTCTGACAAAAAAACAATAATTACATTTGATATTATGTGTAGACCAATGAACTATGGCTTAGACTTGGATGTGAGGAAATGTATTTCAGAAACTAATGAGAAATTGATGAATCAATGAAATGGATTTTAATGTACTATGCAGAGAACAACCAATTTGAGGGTACAGATTAAGATATAATCAAAGAAATCCCCGTTATTATACTGAGATGTTAATAAATGTACCACCAGGCTATAGTAGCTAATAAGGAACTCCATTGTGGAAATACCAGTACATAAATGCACTAACTTGTAGAAACTCTGCAAACTGCACCATGTTTCCATCTACAGTCTTCCTCAGGCAGTGATGCAACTATATAGTTAGTTAGGACTATGCATGATTCAAAGAAAAAGACCATTCTGAATGTATGTTTTATGGAATAGAAATACATCTAATCTCATCTGCTGACCATTGCTTCATTTTAAGGCTAATGTATAACATATTAATGCAATTCTAAATGACATGTTTTGTTACAAACTTCTGAACAGGTGATGTGCCAATTGGGCATGTTCCATGAATGTATTATGTACATTATATATTTATATATAGAGTGAGCTGTATTGTTGTGATATAAACAGATGAAGCAGTAAGCATGCTTGTGACAGTATGCTGTTGATTTGGTTGTCAAGCTAATGCCCTAAGCCTGTATTGATGTCCCCTAAGCTAAAGCCAGGTTTGCTGAGTGTTAGTGAGAGACGAGGACTATTTTCAGCCATGTGACAAAACTGGTGCCTTACTGTGACATTGCGACAGCTCATGTGCTACATGCATCACAAAGGCAGAGAACTAACATTTAAGGCCTCTACACAACCAAGCTTTAAGTCGGCAAGACAGGCAGAACTAACATTCTTTCCTGAATCAGCTGTGACTCAGAGAGATCTAAATAAACACTCTGCAAGGCAGCGAAGCTTTTTTACTCTGATCTGCTCCATGTGGGATAAACAAGTTCAGATCAAATTTCAGTCATAAACCATGCACTGATGAGCTGTAATGGTGATAGCAAGGATTGCAAAGTGATACCTTAGTGGTCAAACTAAGCAGAACCATATCTACATTTGATATGAAGACATTTCATATTTCCAATGTTCCCCAACAGCTACTCTCATAATTGCCCAATGAATGCCTTTTCCGCTTCAGCACCAAACTTACCACGCACCACTTTCCACACAGCCAAACTGACAAACTGCAAGGAAGATCCGGGTAAAATATATCATCTGGGTAAAATATGTCATCTGGGTAAAATATGTCATCCACAACTGGCTCGTAATACTCAGTTATGTGAAGTGTTAGTATTTCACTTAGTAGTGTGAAAACCCTGTGTAGATAAAGAATTTACAAGGATATGTCAAGTGTTTTAAATAAAATCCTACACTGCTGCCAAATCATGTGACTTATGGATGAGTCTGCCACAAAAGGAAGTCCAGTCCAATCACACAAGGAAAAAAATTACATGACAGAATCAAATACAAAATATAGTATTTATTTGCTTAGCAGATGTCCTGATCTAGAGCAATTTCAATTTATACTGTTGGACATTTACTGAAGCAATCTGGGGTAAACATATTGCTCAAAGTATACCAAAGGCAAGCCCTCAACAGGACACCAAGTCCACCACCTTTGGGTTAAAACCCCATCTCCTTAACCATTACACCACACTGCACAACACACAGTGCATCACAACGCTTGGGAACATACGGCCACAAGAAACAACAGATGAAAAACAGGAATGTCAAATATTAAAAAATCTTTACATCCATTCACTAAATCTATTATACAATCCCCATAAATGTAATAATAATGAAAGTGGATCATATGTACCTGAGGAGGTTTCAAGTCCATCTCAGATGCTACAAAACTTAATGAAACTGACAATGGGAAAGAAACAGACAGAACATTATTTTACATAGTCTTACACAAAATAAATTACTATAGTAAGTTCATTTTGACAGCGTGTAAAGATATCCCTATTATGATCCACTTCATTATCATGATTTATTCCAACACAGCTTTCCTGCTGTCATTAATCATTTGTATATATGAAATAATCATGTGTATACTCATATAGAGCACATAACATTTTACATGTCCAGGCTTTCATGGTCCAGCACAGACATAGCTGAACTAAGACCTCAGTGTTTAATCGCTAGTTGAATGAGGGTGGAGTTCCATTTAGCAGGTGACTGTGCAGGCTACGGATGTTATGGCTCCCCTAGCTCTCCTTCCATGGTCCGAACCAGAACATACAGCTCTGCGAGACCCACCACAGACGCTGCAATCACGGCAGAAATCACCCTCTGCAACACACACACAAACAACATTCTTAAAAAATAAAAATTACATGTAGTGTGTTCTGTACTCAATAGGAGACAACGTAATGACAATTGCTGTGGACCACCTGCAGATTTATATTCCTGGTGAGGTAGGCAGTGGGGTGCTGGATGAAGAGAGGAGGCTGCCGCGCTGATGGTGTCTGTTACTGAGAGGCGGGTGCCAGATGTGCAGCTATGGACTTACCGCAGCTACGTCTGTGAAGAGGTACTGACTGCCCAGGTAGGCACAAGCAAAAGCTGCCACCACCGTCACCAAGAAGTTGAAGACCGTGACAACGGCAGCTTTGACTGAGCGCACTGTATGGGTGGGGAAAACGGGGTAATTGATATCAGTGAACAAATAAAATAATTCATATTTACGTACACAAATGCATTGCCATTATAATAGAGGAAAGATGCCAACCTTGTCTTCCCAAGTCAGCTAGCGTCCCATGACGGCTCATTTCCTTGGTGGCCAAAACACAATACTGTCAGTAACTGAGTGAAACATTCCAATTTCTTTATGTACTATGTCACTATGTACTACTGTTTCATTCAGAATTTCAGTTTCTTTCAAGTTTTATTCACCTGAGAGTTTACATTTCTGGTTATCCTCATATATTCTTCATTAGCCAGTTTTGCCTTAATCCGCTCCAGACGAGCCACCAGCTGGGGGTTCTGTCATCAGTCAGATATATGGAGGTAGGTGATCAGTTGCAATTGGATAGCAAATTATGGGCTGGCTGTTAATTATATTTGACCTGATGAAAAAAAACCTTGGAGCACATGCTGCCATACTCACTCTTGGGGGCTGTTCAACATGAGGCAGGTATATAGAGCTGTCTTCCAGCAACTCATGAAGGTAGACTGGGTATCCTGGAATACAAATACCACTACCATTACTTTTACAGAGTTAAAATATGAATGACATGAATCCATACCGACTGTCCAGTCTGTCCGTTTCTGCCTCATACCGCTGTCCTGCAGATATTTTTGTAACTTCCTTGCGGTCCTGAAAGACAGGGTAGGTGGTTGCTCCTTTGCCAGAATCGTTTCCAGTTCCTCCCGTAAATTTTGCGGAAATGAAGTATCATCTTCCATCAACTTCTTTGTCCTTTCTCGAAACTTACACCCAGTCACAAATGACGATGCCATCTTTCTGCAAAACGTTTTGTCAGGATTAGAGCTGTAGCCGCCACAGTTCGTTAAGAACCATAAAACATGCCACAACACATACGGGACAAACAAAATAATTCAAGAGAATTACATCATATTTAACAGTTTTCCTAAAAGAGGATTCCAACATATAATCACACTGCATCCCTATGACATAAAAATATGCAGCATTCTTCAAAATGATACCAGAGAGCAAACAAAAAGTAGCTAGCTTCCCAGCTACGGGGCAACTTTCCTTGATAACTAGCCACATCCCCTCCCTCAATAACTGAGTATAACACAGAATCAAACATAAACTCAGGCATACATGTCTCGTACAAGTTATACCGCTAGTCAGCAACCAACATGCAGCTTAACTCGCTATTGCCATGGTCTACACTGCAATTTAGAACTACCTTAAGTTCTAGGCCTCACATACTAGCTAGCTACCCAAATCGTAACGCTCAACAACATACCTCGACTAAATATCTACATAGCCTTATCCATCTAGCTAGCTGTATTGTTGCTCGAAATTCTAGGCCTCACATACTAGCTATCCATATGGATAACTAGCTATCAAGAATACAGCTACCTCAATGACAGCCAACTAGCTGCTACACATCCGACTCCACCAACTATCCAGTTAGCTGTCTGGATAGGTTTTATGACTTGATTACTCACGACTGCAGTGCAAGTGAATTGAGTGCACGTATTTGTACAATAAATCTACTTAGCTGTTTTGATAAACCTCTATGTTAACAGATATATTTACCGTGTTTTACTGGTACCTGATAGCGCGCTCGGATAACAGTATGTAACGTTAACGTCAGGCAGGCGACATACTTCCTGTAGCGTTTCCTGACTGCGTTTCAAAATAAGAGCCTCATGTGAACGACTGGAAAACTGGACGTTCTGGACGATTTTGCATGAGAGTTTGGGACCCAGCCATTATTGTCTCCGCCAGATGGCGTATGTTTGGAAGTTTTGAGCCCCTATCTAAGAGTTCGAGTATGTTAACTCGCATTTAAAATCGTGTTTTGACATGACTTCCTGATCCGGCATGGGTAGATGATGACTGCACAATTACATTGTTCTAGCAATCTGATGTCAGCGCAACCGGAAAAGTGCTAATAACACTGCTTTTGCCAGTTTCGTCCACATTTTCGTCCAAAGCGCACCAAAGAGCGATAGTATTGGATGTGAACCTTCGGGGCGTGGATATGAGCATTCAGGATGCTGCGGTAACACTGACAGCCAAGCACATGAATAGCCTATGGTTCCAGCAGACTAATGTAGTAGGACGTTTCTTAATACGAGGGAGAAAAACAGATGTACGAATCCTGGCTGTGAAAGACAACCATGAAATAAGTAGGCTAAATATTTCTTACGAAATACAGTCAACTCTGTTTTATGACGTGACCTGAATTCGTCTTTCATCCTTGCCACAGAACAGCACTGATGTTTTGCTTGTCACGGAGTGTTTTGACTAGCCTATTCATAATTCATACAACAGTTGCCACTTTCTGATTTCGACTCCTTTGCTTAAATTGTTTGCATTGTTCCTAGTATCGGTATTAAACAGAACATGGGGTAGGTGTGGCATAGTGACAACACGCATCTTTGAGTTACAGGAAACGTATAACATTTTGCACTTAGTAGCCTGTAGTTAACTTTAGTAATAGCAGCAGCTATGAGAAAATAAGATCCAAACTAAGATCAAGCTAAAAACGGAACCGTTTATAACACTCCACTCCTGACACCTTGCAATCATGCATTGTAGTAGCACTACGATACTACGATACAGCATTTTATCAGTAAAGGGAAATTCTACTTGAACAAGAACTGCGGCAGCATAATAGATAATTTTGCAGCCACAACTTATAGTCGAATAATCGTAGTACCTTCTTTAAAGCACACATCACAGTCGAAATGCAGTTCTTTAAATCTGCAAGTTTTTCATCTTTATCCAGTCTTTCGAATTCTGAAGCCTTCCTGTGATCGTGCCATTGTTGCTTCTGTGCATTGTTGTTAGGCTGTCATTAGTATTAGGACAAAAAGCACTTTTACAGGAAATGCAGCTACCTAAATCCTGATTTAGCAGCAGGTCACACAACATATTTCTATGCCCACTTTCCGGTTGCGCCCTCTGCGCTGTAATTTTTACTTTTTGTATTGCGCAATATGTTGATTGTGATAGTACTGTTAAAATCTGGTGGTTGTGTACAGAAACCGTTGTCTACTCTAAGAGACGACGAGTAGGTAGAGAGCTGCAAGCCTACCCTTATTTTGGTCACCAGATGTCGTTATAATGTTAGGAAAAAATGTGCATCCATGAAATACGCTATTGGGCATCGTGAAGATGTTGCATCGGACATTTTATACGCTGCATCTTGAAGCTTAACCACTGATGTGCTGCCACGTGCTGTCGGGTTTGTTTGTTTTATATGCGTTGTAATGTGGATTATTTAAGAAGGGAAATATTTATCAAGACATCTGCACACGATAGTACGAAATGTGAAATAGATATTATGTCCTTGACCACCATCGGCATGCTCAAATTCCGACTGTAGGAATTGGGAAATGTAACCAATGTGATTATGTATTTGTCCTGGTATCATTTCCGCATTCTCCTAATAGGTCTCATTGGCCATTCAGTTACAATGAAGTCGTGATAAGAAGGGTTGACCATCATCTATTACAACACACTAGATTGTCTGTTGTGTTCTGTGCCACTAGGTTTATTAGAGTTACTATTGTACTCTTGGACCATCTACCGACAACATAAAACGCAAATGTAAATCTTTCCATAACCACACGCAGGAGCCCAGTAGAAATTCGTTTCGCCTTACACCAGCATAATTGTCATTTACAAGTCATCACAAACGGTGCTATCAGTAATTTGTGTTGGTGTATTAGTATATTAGTGTTGTAGAGTTTCCAAACCCCTAGCTTTCGGTGGTAAATGTACTTAAAAATCCCCAAACAGATTAATTTCCTTAAATCAGAGTTCCGTTTTGCATAGTAGAATCTGAAGATTGTGCACTCCCAATTGTTGAAATATCGTTGATGCACCACATTGATAGATCTGCAGTGGAGAGCAAAAGATGTAGCCAACCCCTCCCCACTGAGCACAGAGAACACTCGTAACACGCACGCACACTAGCCTTGCCTAGCATCGCAGGCCGATAAATAATTCAGTCGGATATTGGGGCACCTTCAACCCTGTCCCGGACTGTTTTACGACGTTCCACGAAAACACACCTGGGGAGGCGTTTTCAGCGTGCAGCTACAAATATACTAGGTAGACAATAACAATGACGAACAATTAACATCTTTTAAAATGGGGAAATTGTACAACGAACCGTGTTGGTTTCGATAGGCAGGGCGAACGTAAACCAGGAGCCTACATTTGGCAGACAGGGAAAAAAGAATGACAACCAAACGAAACAGACTGGAATGAAGACACCCCCTTTCTCCGTTACCTTCATTGTGTCCTTACTTCTCTCCGTTCGTCAGATTGTCTTCAGTGGATCAACCGTTAACGTGTGGATTTTTCGGCTTTAACATTTAATAAGGAAAGGGGATTCAGACGAGGATATAAAGGAGGAGACACGAGAGACAATTACACCTTCGCTGCTCGCAAAGCGAATTCCAGTTTGTTTTGGCGCAGAATTCAAGTCATATGCAGGAGTGCACAGGGTATTGTCCTCCACCGGAGTTTGCGGTGGTCTTTCGGACTGGTATCCTCTCTGTCGTTCTCCGTTGCGGCCATGCTGCGAGCGTCTTGAACACAGCTTTTCCCGAATTGAAGGACTGCTGTCCGGGTGTGGGGTAAACTGGAGGGAATGTGATAGTACACAGTTTCAGTAAAGGGTACTGTGTCGCTTGAGCTGCATCTTAAACGCTTCAGAGGTGTCCTCTACGTTTTGGTTTTGACGGAATGTTTGTTTGAACACTGCGCGAAACGTTGTGGTGGTTATAACTGACTCGATTACTGGTATGATGCATTTTCAGTTTTCTTTACGTTTTTTCTTATGTGAGGAACCCTGAAAGGGAAAATACACTGAAAATGGCCTGGAAAGTTTTGGTGTGCCTGGGTGTGAAAGAGTTATAAGGGAAAGAAAACGAATTATGCGATGTCCCGCTGCCTGATTGTGTGTGCGAGATTGTAAAAAATCGTTCTGATAAATCGTTTGCATACAAGTGTGAAGTGTGGGTTTAAATTATCACATGTGCAAACTATTTCACTTATTTCATAACACATATTTCACTTAAACTTATTGACTTCTCTCGGTGGGTCTTGTCCTCAAGATTACACCGGCGATATATTTGGTTATTACATGAGATCCGTAGCCAAAGAAAAACGCGTTATTATAAAATTGGAATAACCAATTTTCGATGTTTGCAATTAGTTTAGGGGAAGAGTTTTGGACGGAAGAAATCTGCTGTGTTTATTCAGAAGTACTTAAATAGAAAGAGGGGATCTGTGCTGTTTTAAGGGTTTGCAAATAATTTGTGGATTGACTGTGTCTGACTCCTGGATATCTCTTAGGCTTTTGCTGGTCTTGATGGCAAATTATGAGTGCACATAACATTCTGTGCCCATCTAATGTCTAAAAATATTAACATATTATAAACCAAGTAGGCTACATGTAGTCCGCTCTGCGCGAACGGGGCATCTACCACTTTATAGGTACGTGAATACGGCTATCACGGAAAGTAAAGTTTGCATGAGTTTTTTGGGGGGACGGCGTGCTTCTGTCCTGGTGAACACTGACAGCCGCCATGGGAACCAAACAGACGAAGGGAATGGGGCAGGAGGCTGGGCCAAGTCCCCAGCACGGGCCGTGGAAGCGGACGCCAACCAAGGAACGGGGCGATATCTTTGCCTCTTTAATGCTGAGGTCGGGGGATCGGTTCAGCCGTGGCGGGACCCCTCCTCCCCCATACCAGCGACGCATCGGGATGATCCAGGAGATGATGATGATGGCCAAACAGGGGAAGCAAGATGAGGCGACAGAGCTGCTGAAAACGCTCCGACAGGTAATTAATGCCAATGGCGGTTAAGGGACCATTGCTGCCAGTTTTTTTTTTTTTGTATCACATTCCACTGTTTGTCGCCGTTTCACAGTAACTTACCAAAATTCGCTTTCTCCAACCGTATCGGATCAAAGGAAAGGTGTAACTATTCACACATGGGCTCACTCTGACATGAGGCGGACTTTGTACTAGGGAGCTGGCAGAACGAAATCCGTCACATGTCCGGTCCGACTGATTCGGACATTTGCGTTCTTACATACAGCTCCTCCAGCTAAGGGCCGGATACGTTCTGGCGTCCAGTGCATGTGTGAAAGGGGCTTACGAGTTACTGGGGAGTATCTTAAAGTTACTCCCCAGTAGTTGTAAAACTATTCGACACGAATTTGAGCTGTCAGGGGGTTTGTTTGTGTTTTTCTTTACTTGCATAATTATGAAATAGCTCTTTACTAAAATGTGCGCCAACATAATGTGAACAGTCTACGCACTCGTCTTTGTGTGTGTATGACGAATAGAGATGATGCGTGTTTTGTGCTGTAGTGAAAACAATGCTATAAGTGCCCTTTAAGTGCATGGCTGGTCCCAGTTTTGACAGGAAATCAGTGTGGCAGAAGTGAGAGAAGGTCTGTTGGTAGCGTATGTCAATGCTAGCGACATTGAGGGAACAGGAGTAGAAAAGTAAAACAATGAAAGCAAGGGTCAGCCTAGCACAGGTACATCATGGTGCAGCTTTATCAGATGTATTTTGTACTCTTACTTGTAGGTCATTCTGGATAAGAGCATCTGCATAATGAAAAAATGTTATGTAAACTTCTGACTTTGAAAGACCCATGGGAAAAGCAGGCCTAATACATATGCATTGCTGTAATGCTATGTGAGCCATTTGTTAATGTAAAACAGTTTAGTTTGCTGATATGATTCAAAGTCCAGAATTATGAAACACATTTATTGTGGTGATCTGTAGTTCCAACCTTGCATGTAGATTTGGGTTGTCAGTGTCAGTAATTCTATTAATTAGGTAAATGTTTTACTTGTCATTTAATTCATGACCAAACTCTGGTGGGGTAATAGTTTTCCTCATGGTTATGGCCTCTGGGGTTCTCTCTCTGTCCTGGAGTGATGGATCAATTCAACCACAGAGGTTTTCATTTAGCATTCCCTTGGTGGGGCACTGCTATTGTACCCTTGTGTGAGGGTTTGCCTCAAGTGAATATCAGCTGTATTAATGGACAACATGTAAAAATTGTAAGCGGTGTAATCCGTTGTGGATAACAGCATGTGTGAAGCAACTGTGCTGTAATGTGGAGACAGAAAAGCAGTTAACTGGAGAAGACGCAGTCCAGAGGACAAAGGGACGCAATGCTGTGGTGTCAGTGCAATTTTGTGTAACCTTGTCCAGCTGTACCCCCTCTTTTCACGCTTGGGGGGAGGAATGTGATCCGTCCTAATCCCAGATGACATTGACTGTCTCTGTAAACGTACGCTGAAAGAGAGGAGAGACAGAGGGAGCCAGAGGATGAAAGTACTGCACGCAGAGAAAGCCAACCTTGCAAAGTTTGACACTGAACTCCACATATGTATTTCTGTTGTTTACATCTTATGAGTTCAGTTAGCTGTTTGGTTGAATCCTGAGTTACTGGTTTGCACTCTTGGTTGCACTGAAAATGGTTTAATCTCTCAGGTAAATTCTGGATAATATTTTAAAGCTCAGAAGAAAATGTGGTGGGTTTCTATAAATGAAAATGATTTGAGATCCTGAAAAGGCATGGTTCCTAGCTTCACTAAGGAGTCATTGTTGTACAGTGTTTATTGGTGTCGGTAAGGACAACTAACTGTCAGCTAGGATTGTGACTCAGCTTTCTGCTCATTACATGATGCAAAAAAGGAGCCCTCTCCTCCACCCTCTCTCTGTGGATGTATACTTCACCTCATTCTCTCAGTGTTGCATTAAAACAAATGGCCAGATGCCCAGCTCTCCCTCAGCGCTGATGCAATTACAAGTGTGGGGCAATTTATTACCCAACAGTCTTGCCGCTCTGCCAGCCAAGTTCAGCCTCTCTGGCTGACAAGACTGAGCTGACTGAAGTATGGGTCAGCACTGTGCGAATGTGCATGCTGATATGCATATTGAGATTAACCAAAATGTTGCGGACCCTGTTTACAAAGCTTTTGTGGTATTTCAAATCCACCACATGAGTGCATTCTGCCCATTTCAGAAGGGACACGGAGTGTAAACGTAAAATTTATAACATCCACTAGTCCACACCTGTTGCCCGACTTTAATGAGCTGGGGTGCAGAATGTTATTTTGATTTAAAAAATCCATATTTGCCTAATCAAGAGGTATATTTTATTGCAATATAGGAGCGTCATTAAGATTTGAATGTTGATAGGCTTCATAAAACAAAATATACTGCTTGTTCTCTGTCAGGGACGGGGATCGGGACACAAGCGCGGACCACCGGGTAAACGAAACCAAGCGTTTAATGACAATCGTTAGGCAGTTCGTAGTACAGGGGCAGGCAGGGTTCAAAAACACGGGAAGGCAGTCCGGGGGCAGATCCAGGATCGGGAGTCGGTGTAGGCAGAGTCGGTAACCAGGAGGGCAGAACAGGCAGACGGGACCAAAACGGCAGGCGAAGGGCGAAGTCAAAAAAAACAGGCAGGATTCCAAAACAGCGATCAGGCTTCAGGTTACTAGAGCGGGAACGAGACAGGACAAACTCACTGCAACGAACTAGCAACGAGACAGAGACACGTAGGGAAGATATAGGGCTGAGGTAACGAGGAGATGGGAGGCAGGTGAGCAGGCAGGCAGGTGCAGGCAATAAGGGAATCAGGTGGGCGGGGACCCGGCGGGGAGCCGGGCGGGGCAGGAACACAAGGAAAACAAAAGCACAAGGACAGGGAAAACAAAAACACTGCGGCTTAAGGGGGCGGAGCCCTGACAGTTCTCATTACCACAAGTGGTCGAATATGTAGAAATCAATTTAATATGTTAATTTTGGTCTTATGAATTCTGCTGACAATATTTATTTGATCGCAGTTGCCATGTATCAGAGAGAGAGTAGCCTGGAGAGAAAACAGAGGCCAGAGAAGGGCAGGGGGTGGGATTATCTCATCTCCCGTTGTCCATCATCTCAAAGACTTCCTGGATGTCCTCAGTAGACTCGTGATGTGACTGTATTAGTTGAACTGTTGTTGGAAGTATTGGATATTATTTGACACAAGTCACGGGTCATTAACCAGCATTAACACGTGTGTGTTTTGACATCATCTGTACGTACTGTTGCTTATTCTGCCTTTGTTTTGAGGGTCGCTCTGCATACAAGCCCCTACCAAATAAAAATGTGTAAGTATGTATGCATGAGCAGGCATAGGGAGATGTAATGAAAATACCCCCAGCAGATTGAGGGTAGAAATTGGCATACGTGTTTGATGCATTTACAAATCCTGACATAAATATTTGGCATTGGCAATTGAAGAAAGCATTCAAATATTATGACCTTAGCCTGGCTCTTTGGCGTTGCAGTCAAAGTCGCATGGTTGGTACCCTGTAGACCCGGGTCTGAGGCCAGGTGGGGTGACTGCTCTCGCCCTTCGCTACGAATGGTGTTAGAGTGGGATGGCTTGCCGTGAGGCCATCGGATGTGTGTCCAGTGTGTGTGAGCCGTACGAGGGACCCCCAGGTTCGGTTGACCCCGGTGTGTGAGGGACCCCAGAGATGGGTGAAGCACGGTGTGAGGGACCACGGAGATGGGTGAAGCACTCGTGAGTGGGGCACCCTGGGATGGGAGAAGTACGGTGGGGGATGCGCGAGAGACGCCTTGGTGCATGAAGCGCATGGGTGCGCTTCCCGACGGGGAGGGCAGTGTGACAGAGTCACTACGGTTGAGTATGCACTCTGACTGCCATACCAACAAGGCTGGCTCTTTGGCGTCATGGCCAAAGTCACATGGTTGGTACCCTGTAGACCCGGGTTTGAGGCCGGGTCTTGCCGTTTGCTACAGTGCATATGAAAGTACCTACAAGCATACACACACACCAACACAAACTCAAATAAATAAAGCACAACAAACATATAAATAAAACAAAGATTTGAGTGACCAGTTTTATCTAGTGCAATCCATCCAAATTAGCTTGAGATGCAGATCCAGTTATGCAACAAAGATACCCCAAAAATGTGCCAAAATCCACAAAACCTCAGAATTAGACAGATTGTATGGCTGAATTAACTCTGTTGAAATGCATGCTTTAGAACTATGTAGACCTGGTTGTGCTATCTGTGGTGGTTCATCAAGGACATTCTTTTTTCTCGGGTTCACTCTCAAGACCAAAATATTACTTCTCGATTTCAATTTCACGAAAGTGGTGATATTTCTGAAAGGAGTTCAAGTAGGTTAGCAATTTAGAAATACTGTAAACATTGATGCTACTGGTCCTGTAGGCTAAACAGTCAGTATCAAATTAATCACTGGCAAGCCAAGTGATTAAATATGATTGAAAAAGACAAAAGAGATGCAAAAAATGTTAACTGTGGAGTGAGGGTGAGGACAGGCTGATATCTGGGAGAGTGGGGTTTTTCCTTTCACTACGATAAAGCCTTTCATTACAGTAAAAGCCAGAGCATTTTACTGCCAACACATGAGCCACCCACCTTGAACATCAAAACTAGGTCCAGGTGCGAGGGAATTGAAAAGCTTTTTCTGGCTTTGGCCCTTTATCAAAAAGCACTAATTGACATCCATTTATTCATCCATTTACATGGATTCAGAGTGACATATATATCAAAGAGCTGGGTTGGCCTCTGAGTCACGGACTCTGGGAGTCAGTTTGGAGGGAGAGAGGGGGAGGCAGGGTGGGGATAGCAGATATATAATTTCATACAAACAGCCATGATCACATTAAAGCACACTGATATCCCTGTGTGTACTATCTACAGTAACAGCACTTTCATCTCACATTTCACCGGTCGTTGAATAATACTCCCAAGTTAATCACCAGGTATCCTGTGAGCAGGGTATAAATTAGTTTCATCAAGTTTTGAGTTGGTAGCATAAATACTGAAATGCAAATGTATTTTAGCACCCTGATGTTCATCCAAAAAGCAGAACAATTCTGTCTCACTTCTCTCATCCAAGAAATGTTAGTCAGTGTGCTTGCTCATAAGAACTGGCATGCATTTTTAGTTTCTCTGTGTTCTTTGATGTGATATTAGCTTCCTTGTATGATAGATGTTGTCACTCTGTTTTCACCATACTGAAAGATAGTTTAATACATATTACATTGCTCACTGCTTTTTTATTCCAGGTTATGTGAAAGATTGGTCTGTAACCATCTGTTGCATCATCTGTCGTAATCATTGCCACTTGGACATCAAAAGCGGATGACAGAAAATTCCTTTTAGCTGAACATGCATGAAACTGAGGTTCTTTTACTAGGTTCTGAGCTGAGTGAACTAAAATTCTTCAGTCAGCTCAAGGTCTTATTCTTCTCGGCCTAATGAGAATCAGAAATTTGGGATTATTTTTGATGGAAATTTGAGCCTCATTAAACACTTAAACAATGTATCACAGACTTGTTTTTACCAGATGAGAAACTTAGCCAAAATCTCATTATACCTTTTAATGGAATTGCAGTTATAATTTCTGCTTTATCTCATAAAGGGAAGATTATTGTAATGCCTTTTTCTGTCTAAATGTGCACACATTGCCACACCTTCAGTTAATGGGGAATGCTAATGCCGGACTCTGAACCAACAGGAGAGCCTATGTTAGGCCAATCTTGGCATCCCTCTGTTGGCTACCAGAGTTGTATTCAAGACTGTTTTAATAAAATACAATGGCTTAAATGATGCAGTTCCTGAATATACCTCTGAGTTGCTGACTCCAAACGTGCCCAGTGGACAGCTGAGGTCCTCAGCTCAGGGTCTGCGATGTGTCCTACATTCCATCTGAAAATCTGAAAATCAGGGGTGACCTGGCAGGCCCCTTATTATTCAATGCACTGTCTTATCATATTAGAAGTACATGGCCCTGAAATAAAAGTCACTTTTAATGACGCATGCTTTTAAACAGATATTTGAACGTTGTAATTTAAAGTTTTATTTTCTGTTGTCCTACTATCTGTTGTAAGTGTTACTTTTTACTTATTTATTTTTTTTTTTACTTTTTTTACTGCATTCTGTTTGCATTTGACTGAGATATGTACATCTAAATTTGCATTTGACTGAGATACTGTATGTACATCTAAATTCATTCATATACCATTACTTGAATATCTCTCTGCATCTAACATGTTTGTCCTTCCCCTGTTCTCCAGGACCTGGGAATGGAGTCCACATCTCTGGATGATGTCCTATACCGTTACGCCAGTTTTCGCAACTTGGTGGACCCCATCACCCATGACCTCATCATCAGCCTGGCCAGATACATTCACTGCCCAAAGACGGTACGCCCCTACCATCACAGCTGTTTCTTGCTCCTTTCATGCACATTTACACTTATGCACTCACAAGCATATGCTGACTGTTATATTTAACAGTGTCATATTTAGCTTGATTTTCAAAGTGTGTGTACATGTTTGTGTATGTGTAGCGAGTGATTATGTCTCTGTATTTGTGTGTGTGTGTGTGTGTGTGAATGCCTGTTGGCCAGGAGATGAACTTTTATGGAGATTGACTGAATTTAAGATAAAATATTTCAATTTAGTTCAATTAAATCTTTATACTACCTTTCATTCATTAAAGGAGCACCATGTGCTTGACGGGCATAGTAAAACAAATAAAACAGAGTGAAACAAGCAAATAGAACATAAAGTTAAAATGAACAAAATTTACATAAAAAATCATTAACCAGAACAGTGTCCAGAAATGAATCATAGCTACAGGAGTGCTGAGATACACTATATGGACAAAAGTATTTGGCCACACCTGTTTTTCAGGGTTTGGCCTAGGCCCCTTATCTCCAGTGAAGGGCAATCTTAATGCTTCAGCATACCAAGGCAACAGTTTGGGGAAGGCCTTTTTCTATTCCGACATGACTGTGCCCCAGTGCACAAAGCAAGGACTATAAAGACATGGTTTGATGAGTTTGATGTGGAAGAACTTGACTGGCCCTCACAGAGCCCTGACCTCAGCCCCATCAGGCACCTTTGGGATGAACTGGAACGGAGATTGCGAGTCAGGCCTTCTTGTCTGACCTCATAAATGCTCTACAGAAAGAATGGGCACAAATTCCCACAGAAACACTCCAAAATCTTGTGGAAAGCCTTCCAAGAAGAGTGGAAGCTGTTATAGCTGCAAAAGGGGGACCAACTCCATAATAAAGTATATGTATTTGAATACAATGTCATTACAGTCCCTGTTGGTGTAATGGTCAGGTGTCCAAATACTTTTGTCCATATACTGTATCCCTGGTTATAAGAAAGAGAGAAACCAAATAAGAAAGAACGAGAAAGGGGTGTCAGTCATTTCAAAATGGAACCAGGGAGAGGGATGTGGCGGGAGTGAAAGAAGCAGGAATAGAGGCGGAGGGAGAGAGCTGAAGCAAGCCACCGCTGAGGTGAGGCGCAAATAGGGTGCAGTACTGATGAGTCATACACGATAGCCCTTTCAGCTGACTGAGGAGGCTGCTGCTGCTGATGCTTTTAATACAGAACAAACAAACTAAAAGCCCTGAAATTTCAGTGGGAGCCTTTTCTGGTCAATACTGTGCAGGGAAGGGGCTCTGAGGAGCCGCTTGAAGAAATGTTATTGAGAAACAGATCTATGTAAAACGTTTCAAAGATCCTGTCCATTTAGCCTCCTGTCTGATTTCCTCCCATGGCCTCTGTGCAAGAACCCTGTCACCACTTCAGTGGATCCACCATAAGTCATCTTTTCTTCCATTTTCTCATTCCATGTATTTATCAAACACATTAAATTAAAAAGTGTTGCATGAGTTCAGTTAGATCATCTTGTATACTGCCATGTTATAATGTCAGGCTCAATCTACATGTGCCTCAGGTTGAAACAATAAGAGCCATTTCCCCTGCCTCTCAAAAGGAATTCTACCACTGCTTGTTGTCTGTATGTATAAGACTTTTCATACACACTTGCTAGTAAAATGAGCTGTGCTTTAAATACTAGCTGGCAGATACTGCCATAAGACAGGGTAAACACAGCCACTAGCAACTGACTCACCAGATTTCCAGGCCAACATACAGTACCAGGGTAACATACTGTCTGCCTGCGTCAGTGTTGGGTCTCTACTGGTCCTGTCTGTCCTTTAAGCTTCATGTGTCTCTCAGAATTTCGCCACCACTGTGCAGAGTTTGTTGTGACATATTTCAGCAGTCATAATACAGTCCAAAAATAGCATTCCATAAAGGGGAAAAAGTGGAAGAAAACACAGTAAGGCAGTTAATAAAAGCATGAACTGCTTCAGTGCAGTCATTGCACAATCGTGGTCAGACAATTGACTGTAAACTGCACTTAAAGGTAGACAAGTCTTTCCAGTCCCAAAGATGGGATGACTTAGTTGTTTGTTTGTTGTTCATATTGACTCATGAGCAATGTTAATAACTGATGATTCATGTAATGTTCATTGCTCATGCCCCTGCTAGTAAACATAACATAGGTTATGCCTAATTACAGGAAACACTGATTTTTGTTTGTTACATCACTTATTACAATACTAACACCGGAAGTAATCCAAAAAGAAAAAGTATTAAGTTGACAGGTGCAAGACAATTCATTCCCAGTGTCAATCAAGCAAACAAAACACCGTACATTCCCTGGATAACAGCAGCATGAAACGCACTATGATCAGTTAAAGTGATTTTTAATTTAACAAGGAAAAGCTACATACATTAGCATGAGTAATGTGTTTGACAGGTATTACTGATAATCTTATCTTATGAATCTTCATTCTGTCCCTGTTCTTCCCCTCTAAAGTACATCTCACGTTCAACGTGCAGGTCTTTACCGTAGTGTGTAATGTGACTGGCGTTGGACTGAGGGAACATTATGTACACAGCCGTAGCACAGAAGGGACTGTGAGAGTGTGACGAGGAGCAGAGTGAGCCTGAATCCAGAGAGAATTGGCGACAGAAGAGCTTTGGTGTAAAAAATAAAGTTACCGTTCCTGGAGACTTGCAACATACAAATGTGCTTGGGCAAGTGCCGC
Organism: Megalops cyprinoides; assembly: GCF_013368585.1. Classification (NCBI taxonomy): domain Eukaryota; kingdom Metazoa; phylum Chordata; class Actinopteri; order Elopiformes; family Megalopidae; genus Megalops; species Megalops cyprinoides. The sequence continues at coordinate 6,736,006 of NC_050591.1, forward strand.
ACGCACGCACGCACGCACGCACGCACGCACGCACGCACGCACGCACGCACGCACGCACGCACGCACGCACGCACGCATGCGGTACAGCTACTCAAGACTGAGCAGAGACAGGAGCAAAAGGCAGGACTTAAATAAGAGAGCACACAGGTGCAAACAATAACTGATCAACACAGGTGAAACACATGAACGAAATGAGATAGCAAACACAAGGAAGTTATGTGACCATGTAGTGCCCGACCCAGAGTGCACAAAGACAGAGTGCACACAACCCTCTCCCCATCACCATATATATATATACATATTTTATAGCAAGCTAGCAGCTAGCAGGCTATTTGTGTTTTTTTCTGTGTGTGAGTGCTCCTGTGAGGGTGGGGGTTTGCACGTGTGCACGTGCGTCCGACTCACTGACTCACACCATTAGTCTGATGGGGGGAGGGGGTCGAAAAGCAGCCACTGCCACCCCAGAGTCACAAGGCAATGCACAGAGCAGCAAAGCAGCCGGCTCAGTATGTGTTCATGCATACTAATGTGGCTTTATACATGCTTCTCTACATGCTCCAGTTTCCTATTGCCAAAGGACGGCTGAGGTAACACACGTCATAAATAGCAGGCCCGGGCACACGGTTCCCCTCTGCGGTGAGCTCCACGGCTCAGCTCTCACCGCTACCTGTGCTGTGGAAGCGTCGTGTGTGACGCATCCCGCCGAGAACAGCAGTCACCAGGCAACAGCTTACACACAGCCCCCTGTTCCTCTCTCACACCCAATCCCACCCCCCCACCCCACAGTTATTTACCAGTGAAGTAGATTTGAATTTTGCTGTTGTCAGATCTGGCAAATGCAGTTTTTTAATGGACTTAACATATGAAGTGAAGGCAGTGTCAGCTGATAAATTTAGCAGTGGGGTGTAGCCACATGCCATAGCAGAAAAAATAATCTAGGCCAGGATGTTTTGAGTGTGTTTAGAGGTCTATTAAAAGTAGAGTGATGATGATTTTTAGTTTTTTCTTGTTTATTTGCTTCTTAAATTTTATTTATTTATTTATTTATTTATTTTTTGGTGAGGTTGATTGAGATCTGCTAATATAAAGGTATGTAGAAATATGCAGATATAAAGGTGCTTTGTGCATGTCTTAACTGAGGAAGTCATATTCTCTAAAATGTGAGGATTTGATATCTGAGAGGTTGGTGCTTTTCCTGTTAATCATGAAAATATGTAAAGAATATGGTTGGAAACAAGGTGATTGCAAATATGTTACTCCAAATGTTTATCTCTCCCTCTCTCTGTCTCTGTGGATGGATCAGGAGGGTGATGCCCTGGGTGCAATGGAGAAAGTATGTCGGCAGCTGACCTATCACCTGAGCCCCCATTCGCAGTGGAGACGCCAGGGCCTGCTGAAGAGGAAGCCCCAGGCTTGGTAAGGAGGCTATGGTGGAGCTCAGGGACCATCACATTGCAGGGCCTTCAGTCTTCATCAGCTCACCATACTTACCACTGTTGGGATACTCACTATACTTTACACCTTCACTACCCATAACATACTCACACCTCTCAGCATACTCACCATACTCAACACCTTCACCACCCTCACTATACCTGTGACAGTCATCATACTCACCATGATCATCACTCTCACCATACCCACGATACTCAGAGCAGTCACCATACTCACCACTCCCACCATACTCATCAACTCACCATACTCAGCTCTCACCATACTCTTCACCATCTTTATTGACTGCACCATAACAAAGACATTGATTAGTGAAACTCGGTTATGCCCTGTCTCAGAGATCAAAACTTTTTTTTCTATTAATGTATATTATTAATTACAGAGAGGAAATACAAGATTATTGAGTTGGCATACACCATGGCATGCAGGACTGCCAGCACAGCCTTTGTCACTAATTAAGGCAATTAGTTTGTCTTAATCAGTGTCTGTCTGGATGCTCTTGGCCAGCACTTTTGCCATCTACATTCTGAGGTGTTTGATTTTTACCTCGAAATAACCATTCAATGTTAAAAAAACATCTGACAAACGTGAATTTCTGAGCTGAAATATGAGAGACTGACCTTTAACAAAACTGAAACATACATTTTCAGTATACCTGAAAATGAAGAGCATACAGTATATTGCATAACAGGTTATTATATCACCACATATCACTTTCATATATGCAAAGTTTGCATTCACTATGTGTAATATACAACGTGATCCACAGTGTCTGGGCTGAATACATAACTGGTAAGTTTTCCAACGTAGGCACTCCTGTCCTTGTCTCCTGGTTGTAACTCCCTCCTCTGCAGAGGTGGAAAACCCCGGCTTCAGAAAGTAAAGGTTCTACCATGTATTTGTTCTAGCCAATTCACTAAACAAGGTGATTTCACTAATTAGCTCCTCTACCTGGCTGAAGATTTGTGCTAATTAAATTCAGCCGGTGTAATGCATGGGTGGAACAAATACATGGCAGGACGTTTACTTTCTGAAGCTTTCTGTCCGCCTCTGCTCCTCTGTGATATGTATTCAGCTCAGTGAATTGGTCACTGGTGTGAGGCATTTTCTTGGTGGGGCTCTGTGTTCTACACTGCACAGCTGCATGTTCCCACTGCAGACGTGGCATTGCTGAACTGACTGTGCATGAGTGTTAGAAGTGCTCAGTGTGCTGTATATGTGCATTCGTCTGTGTGTAGGGGGTGTGTGTGCGTGCTCTCATGCATATTTGATATGGCCCTTCATACGTGGTTGTTGCTGTGTGTGTATGTGTGTGTGTGTGTGTGTGTGTGTGTACATGTATATATTTGATATGGCCCTTCACATGTGGTTGTTACTGTGTGTGTTTGTGTGTGTGCTAAGAGGTTAGATCAGCTCTTTTTTCCTGCATGCAGAGAGCAGAGTGGCGGTGTTGGAGGTGTTTGCTTTCATTGATGATGGGGGAAGGGCAGCCATGATAGTTCAGAAGCTGAGAAGCCAGCTAATGTGCCAATGCATCACATATGCTAATAGATGCATATGGTGGTATTGAAGAAATCTGAAGTGTTGAAGCATGCTACTTCGCTGTTCTTAAACTTGCTTGCTGTGTTTTGTTTTATGGGGCAGTTAAATTGACCTCAGGCAAAATTATTTAGGTAGCCACACCTAGCCAGCTAACCATTTTGAATATACCTGTCAGATTATTGTATTGACAGTGCATTACTGTGTCTAAACGTGCAGCTAAGCCAGCAAAATAATTCACAGTTATTGATTAGACCTTTGAAATATTTCAGGTTAGCTGGAAATGGCCAAGATGAACAGTTTTTTGTCAGGTAGCCAGCAAACTAGTTCACTAAAAAAAGAAAGACAAATCTGCAACAACATGATCCTAGCCAGACACGAATAGTTATTCAGCTACAAAGTTTATTAAACACCGCTATTTAATTAGTTTTAAGAAGTGATATAGTCCAGTATAAACAAAACCACAAGGTGTATGCCTACTTTTACCTAGTACTGTAAAGTAAGCATCTGGTTACAACAACATGCTAGACAGCTGCAATATATAACTAGCTAGCTAGCCATTTAACTGCGAAGAGATGTATAATCTGTCTGTTTAACATAATTTAAGGGCAGTAATACACAGCTAGCTGGCTATTCATCAAACCGCTGACATATATTGTAATGCCAGCTATAATAATCAGCTAGTGACAATATAAGATGCCAGATCTAATAATTAAGTAGTTAACAAGCCAGCTCATTACAGCTGTGGATTAGCAAGCAAAGCTTGTTGGCAATAGTTGGTAACCAGAATGTAGTGGTGCTGGCCAATGTGGTGCACATAAAACAAACAAGCAAAAATAATTGGTTGTAAAACACAACAAACCAAATCCAGCACATTTAGAGGCAGAGCTATCACATAACCACCTCAGTGGAAGCACCCCCTCTTCAGCCATGCACACACCTGTACTTAATCAAGGCTAAACACAGATTGGCACAGGTGAAGCTCATTGACCTATGTCTGGCTCCAAATACACAATTAAACACGCAATGACAATTAAACAATGAAAATTAATCGGTTTGCGGTTGAGTTGATTGCATGAGCTCCCGTATGGATAAAGCTGTAAATGGTTAACAAGGATCCTTATCAACACAAACAAACCTTCAACAGTTTAAAATTCAAGTATTACTGACACTTTCCACATCAGCGGTTTTTGGTGACAGGCGAGGGCTGTCTGTAATCAAATCATCTTTGGAGTTAACGAAGCAACTAAAATCCCTGCCTACCTCTGTAAACCTTGCAGTTAAAAATGATCACCTCACCTTCAAATAATGTTGCTATTCATTTTTCTTTGTGATGAGACTGTCTTATAAATTAATTCAGGGGCATATAATATCATTAATATGTATGCCAAGTTCACGTTGCAGACTTGCTTGTGGAAAATGGTATTTATATTGACATTTGTATTGGTTTCTGTCTTTGAATTCAGAATGTTGTGCCTCTGTTTTCTAATGAGAAAAATCTGCACAGTAAAATCCTGTGAGCTGTGCTTACATAACAGAATGTTCTAGACTGCACGCAGACTTTGACTTTGTTGTTATCACAATAACTTCTCAAGCAATTTGATGAGTATTTCTTTCATGTGAAGTCCAGGGATGGAAAAGGCCTCATTCGTAGTGTGCCTGCTTTGTAGCTGCATGTAGCTATGTGAAATCTGGATTCCTCATTTTCACAATATTTATATTGTTCCAACTTCACTTGCTGGCAAGTAAGATGGCTACTTTACCAGCTATTATTTCATTATTGGGAAGATGCAACACACTTACCCTGAAACACATTATGTTATGTTATGTTATGTTATCTACTTAGACATTAAACTGCAAAATAAACATTTGAAACCTATTTCAAATACTGTTGTTAGCACAGTGTAATGCTGTTGCCACAGCATGACTGCACTGAATGGCACTAATGTGATTATGGCTGTGCACTAGACTATACATGAGCTAGTGTTGTTTTTTCATTAGCAGTGTGTGCCCCACTGTGTAGGGTGGCATGCTGTTCAGCTGTGCTTGGTAGGGTGGCAGGAGACTGTCTCTGCACAGCTCTGTAATGGAATATGGCTTTGATGTTTCTTTCATGGCCTAATGTTAACATTCAGTTCACCTCTCAATGTCATAATCCAAGCTCTCCCTTCTCTCCACTGCTTCCACACCTCTCTTTCTCATGCACTCTCTTCCTGTTTCTCTGAGGGGAATACCAGCCCTCCTGCTCTCACATGCTCTCTGACTTTAATGGGTATAGGTAAAACAATGCAGAGCTTTAACTGGAAGACCCCACTATTCTATTTCCAGCCAGTTAACCAATTTTGTGTGTTGGGTGATGGTGGGGAACCTATTCAATAGCTTCACAAAAGCAGGCCACCTTTTTTCTGTTAGTGTTATGTGAATTTTTTCCCTTTTTCACCAAAGTTGGAATGACCAGTTGTGCTGTCTTATGGTTGTACTGTATTGTTGTACTGTATTAATTGTACTGTATTAAGACCAGCTGTACTGTATTAAGCTTGCCTCTATGGTGTACCCATATGTTTGCACATAAATGCCAAAGCAAGGTGATGGACTTGGACGCAGCGGCTATTTTTCATGCCGCATTGCCCTTAGGGAGCAGAGTCCCAAATCACAGCAACTTTCTCACTTAACTATAACACAAAGTCACCTGCAGTGAGAGAGGAGAGAGGTGGGGGTGGGGGTGGGGGTGACAGCTGAGATGGAAAGACAGAGAAAAGGTACCAGCTGGCAGAGAGATCTGAAGGGTGGTGATGAGTGGAGAGAGGGGCAGACATGGAAAGCTCACCGCTGAAGTACTGGCAGTGACTGCTTTACCACAAGTGCAGTAAACTAAGAAGGTAGACAGAGGCATTGAACAGGATTCCTGTGATTTGAAACACTGAATTTTTAGTGCTTTCCCCTGCATGCAAACCTGTTTTAGAATTGCTAATTACACATTAGGCCCGTCTCACCTCACAACAACCTTGACGCTCACACAGGAACACTGAAGTGAGATGATATATTAGCATACAGCTAATGGGTATTTTGTGGACTACAGTGGGCACCCATAGCCATAGATAGTAAGGCATTACCATGCCTAACACCAGCCAGAGTTGCTAATGCTATACCATCCCCATCACCACCCAGTGATACTAATGCTATACCAGTGGACTGCTTTCATTAGGCTTTGCAGAAAGCCACAGGAAAAATAAATGTCCAAATAAACAGGTGCAGCACAAACCAATGATAATGTCTTAATAAAAAGAAAACAATCATTAGTTAAGTAAGGCAAAGGACAGCCTGTCTACCTGTGGGATCAGCAAGGTGACAGCCAGACGAGTGGCCTAACGTCTTCTGGACCAATGAGCTGGCACTCAACAGCTGGGGCTTGGGTTCCCCTGTCTGAATGTGTAGTAAGAGAACAGACAGCATGGTTCCTGAGAATGCTAACATGCAGTGTCTCAGGGCTATTCCCCTTCACATCAGCCTCTGGCCTTCTTACTGGAGGAATGCTCTACAGCTGTGTTGAGAATTTATACGGAGCATGTGTGTTCAGGGAATGGGGAGTGTAGCTCGGTACAGCGTCTGTCTGTTGCACTGTTGCTTGCTTGGTGATGGTCTTGAAGGTGCTCCCCAAGAGGAAAAATTAGCACACCTGCTAACACAACCGGCACCCTTCCTAGCACCATCGTGGTTTTTTGTCAATATAGCGTTACAGTCAGCTGGGTGAAATGTGCAATATAAACAAATGTTTTGTGTAGTATGTAGCTTGTATGCATTTGTGAGTCTTTTGTGTTTTGTGTGTGCCCGCCAGGGTTTGTGAGGAAACAACCCAGGTGCAGACAATACAGGCAGTTCAAAACAACTATTCTTTAATGACAATTCCAAAACAAATCACAAGCTTTAACGAAGTCAGAGAACAGTCCAAGTCAGCAGCCAAAAATACAGTAGAAAATGGACAATATCCAAAATGCCAGGCAAAAGTCAGAATCTTGATTACTTGAGCTCGTTTCCAGGAAGACAGACAGGCAATCAGGACAGGCAGATGGCAGACAGGAATCGGGGTCGATATGGGCAAAAATTAGTCAGGCAAACAGCTCAGCAAAAATCAAGGGCAGTAGGGAAAGTGTAATCCAAGACAGGCAGTTGGCAACAAACAGGTACAGAAACAGGCTTACTAACAAAGGTGAGCACAAAACAAGTAAGGCACTGAGACAATCTGGCAAAGAATAAAGCAAACAGCAGGGTACGTATAGGCAGGCAGATGATGAGGGGATGAAACACAGGTGTACGGAACAAGCTTCAGGTGACGGGCGTGGCAGAGTAACAGGAGGTGGGGAGGCAGGCGGGACAAGGAAACACATGGACCTGTTAACAAAAACAGAAAAATGACACACCCACACAGACAGACAGGGAGAAACTGAGCAACTCAGAAGTGCTGACTGTGTGTGTGTGTGTGTGTGTGTGTGGTTTTGCATCCAATTGTGGCTGACATAGTTGTGCATTAACAGACCAGCTACATTAAGAGAGTACAAAGGAGTACCACAAATCACAACCAAACGTGACAATATAATGGAGAGGTTCTGTCTACAGCTACAAAGCCTGTGTCTGCATCCTGTCTGTGTCTTTCTGTTGCTTCAAAAAGTCCCTTGGAGCTACTGCTATGCTTTTTTGCTGTTTAGCTTCACTGCAGGAGACATAGGAGACACTGCTGTGCATGATTCACCAAAGATCTCCTCTCAGCCCACTGTTTACCTGCATTCTGTACAGCCCAAACAACACCCTATCCAGGTCTCCTGTCCTCCCTTCTCCTTTCCCTCTCCTTCCCCCTCCCTTGCTGTCTCTGATGTTAATTGCGTTTATCTAGCAGGTTCTATTCCTGTGCTAATCAGGGTCTGCAAAGCCAACCGCAGAATGACACTTTTGATTGTTACATGAAAAGAGAATTGCTTTCTTCTGCATGGTAGTTGGCCGTCCGCCCTCCCTCTCTTGGTTGCTGGCGGTGAATAAATAGAGCAGGAGAAAGGAGACGTCGCCACCTGTTTCCTCTTCACAGGAAAGGGGAGGGGGTGAGCAAAGACTGTGTCATCCACAGTGTACACATCTGCTGCCTCAGTGATAATTGGTCCCTAGAGTGAAAGAGAGAGAAAGGGGAAACACACCGGGAGGGGAAGGTAGAAGGTGGGGAAATTAAGGTGAGATGAAGGGAGAAATGAAGAGGGAGTGGGAAGGGTAGTCGACCGCATTATGGTGGAAAATGAGAGCAGCCTTACAGTACATTAAGTGCGTTTCACTAAGGAGAAGTATTTGATTCTAAAGAGTATTTGATTCTAATAAACAGCATTTCTTTAATCTCATTCAATTGACAAACTTTCTTAGCTTCATCCTCTAAACATTCTCTAAAAATTCTCTAAACATAGAACAAACAAACACATATCTGAATCATATTTGAATCTTGAATCATATTTGAATCTGAAGCATTTTTATTCAGTCCTTCTCAAATAATATGACTTACGTTTTATTTTAATGTCATTGTGTGAACTATGTTACAGTTCCATAGCACAGTCAGTATCCTTAGCTACACTGTGCTGATAAATTATAAACTGATACTGATTATAAACTGTTGCTACAAGAGTACCCACCAAAACAAAGAAGAGAGCACATATCACCCCAGTACTCCAGTCTCTCCACTACCGGCCCATACGTTTTAGAATTGATGTTAAAGTCCTTTTACTTATCTTTAAAGCACCAAATGGGCAAGAGCCAGAATACATTACTGATGTTCTTACAAAATGTAAGCAGAGTTGGCCCCTCAGGGTCTGACTTGCTCTTAATCCCTAAAAGTTCATTTTAAAAGAAGTGGGGAAAGCTGCTTTTAGTTACTATGGCCCCAGACTCTTTCAGTCCTACAAGAAAGGTCATCTGCAATGAGAGATTACTTTCACCATTAATTGCTGCTTTTAAGAAACATCTTAAAACTCCCTTTCTTAGAATGACTTGTTGTTGAGTCCGTTTAACTCAATTAATTATAATTGTAGATAATAGTCTACAGCTTATGAATGATCTGAAAAAGTGCATTGTGGATATTACTGTAGTTTATTTTCCTTTTATTTCTTTTTCCCACTTTTAACTGTTTTTATTTCCTGTTTTTTATTATTATATGGTTAACTGTGTATTAGTTTAACTTGCACATTATGTATTGAAATTGTATTTTATTGTCTGTTATTTCATTTTTATTTTTCTGTAAGCACATTGCATTACAAAGAAATGTGAATACAATGCACAATATAAACAACGCAATAAAATTTAATAAATGAACTCAATTCAAACATAAATTTGACTCACGTTAATTATTTTTGAGTGTCTCCATGATAACTGGTGCTATAGAGCTCCATCTTGATCATGGATACCTTGCCAGATCAATTTGATTTCTATTTCTCTAGTTTTTGTTAAAAATGTATAGTCTCTGGAATGCCCAGTTTCACAGCTGCATGTGATTGGTTGATCTCAAATTAATTGTAAGAAGACAATGATGCTTTTCATCAGCAGAAAGTATCCTTGTTTTCCTGCTATCTCAACTGGTTTCTAGGCACTTAGGTGAACTGCACAACCTTGTGGTCAAAAATTTTAAGACTTGTGTGCTTCACAAAATACCAGATTCACTGTATGCAAATTCTGTTTGCTATTTTAAAGTTTTTATTCATTATTACACTCAATTAAGCATCGCACTACATATTGTAAGAGAATGATTTTTATGAGCGGATTCCTTGATACTTACAAGATAGTGTTAGTATAGGAATGATTCTGTCTTTGTTTTTGGTCATATGATCAAAGCTGCTACTGTAATAGATACAGTTACCTAGCTACCTACCTATTTATACATTTAGGTAGCTACCAGTAACTATAGCATTTCATTTGTTTTAAAACATTCAATATCATTTTAATTTTTAAGTTCTTTTCATAAACAATTCAAACATCTTACGTGGACAGGAATTGCCTCTATTTGATAGGTAAAATGGCCCATTTTAGCAAACTAGCTAGACCTAGCAAGCATGCCTATTATAGCCTGCTGTCTATATACAGTAGCTAGCAAGCTAATACTTATACAGTTACTGCAACGAGTATGGGTGTAATTTCAGTATTCTATCTCATTATTAATGAACGAAACAGCTTAGCAAAATAGCACTGCAAAACTGAGGACATCATGCAGATTATAATGACGAAATACATAAAAACAGTCTCCTGCTCTCTCTGTTCCCACAGTTTGAAGGTGGTACTGTCTTCCCCTCCCCCTGCTGGAGCGTTGGACCTATCAGGTATACCGCTTGGTGTGCGGGACATGGAGCGGCTGTGTGCCTACCTGCAGCGCCATGCGGCCCGGATCTGTAGCTTGGAGCTGGGCTTCACTGAGCTGACCGATGAGGCCTTCCTCCTGCTGCTGCCGACCCTCAGCTCCCTGCCCTACCTAGAGACGCTGGCGCTCAATGGGAACCGCCTGACCCGCGCCGTCCTCAAGGAGCTCACGGACAACTTGAAGGACCCGGGCAGCTTCCCCAGCATCACCTGGATCGACCTGGGCAACAACGTAGACATCTTCTGCCTGCCTCAGCCCTTCCTCGTCAGCCTCCGCAAGCGTTGCCCCAAGCAGGGCAACCTCCCCACCATCCTGGAGTTCGGGGAGAGCCAAGCCAGTGAACCCGAGAGCAGGGCCGATGAAGATGCCGAGGGAGATGAGGGGCTCAGGACAGAGAGCATGGGGGAACTGAGGTCTGAGGTGGAGGGCGATATGGATGGAGAGACGGAGATAGAGGAGATGATGGAGGAGCTGCTGGACTTTGATAGAGAGGTGCAGGGGAAGGAGGATGAAATGGAGGAGGACAGCATGTGGACAATGGAGGAACAGGGGAAGGGAAAGAGAAAGATGGGTGCACAAGGATCGAGAAAGGGACAGATGGCCACTAAAGCAGAGGGAGAGGAAGACCTCCAGAGCCACTCATCCCAGCTGTCCTATTCCAGCCAATCCCAGCTATCCTCTGGACACACTGAGCCCATGGACTTGAATACGGGGGATCAGGTGACTACCCAGACAGACAATCAAACCTGAAAATGCCTGTAGCAGTTTGTGTTCCTGTATTTTCCTTGAGGAAAGCAGAGGAGGAGAAAATGAAGTTGTTTCTTCTCAGTTTGCTAATTCCTGACTTGCTTTTCTCAGTGCCAAAACGGAATCATACTTACTACTAGTCAGCTGTTAAAGGCATAAAACATTTTAAAGAGATGACAATCGGATAAAAAGAGGATTACACGTAAGATGGTTATTGCTGTAAATAGTATTACTAGTATAAAATACATATATAACGTAGGAGATTACTTATGTACTTTAAGTAGCTCACACATCAGATTTACACGGGACATTTTTCTGTGGACAAATCTCTCAGATGTGGCACATTGTTGGACATTATAGTTTTAGATCCTGAACTAATTTGTCCTTAGCCAAAGGACTTATGCCTGTGTGCCTGTTATTTCATCACCCTATTGGTGGAGAGCCAGAGTGAGAAAGAGACTGAACTGTGTCTTATATAGACGTAGGCTAAATCTCTTTATTGACTCTGTCTGCCTGTTCACCTATGCAGCAGTCACCAATGGATAACAGGTGTGCTTTCTCCACCTATACTGCACACTGTCCAGCAATGTTGATGTTAAGTCAAGACACTGACAACTGAACCAGCACTTTGGGTCTGAAATCTGAAGCCATATTCTGTGTGTGACGAATGTGTTCAGATGGGAAGGGTGCCTTGGTTAACTGGTGGTGTTTGTGTCCTGTGGTTTTTTTCCATGTGGGAGAGCTGCATAAATGGGCCTCTCTTTCATGGAACACCAGAGCATTGAAAGAGAAGAGTATGAAGGACACAATTCCACAGAGAGGGGGAAAGAACTGTGATCAGTAAGAGAGTGCAAAGACAGATGTACAGTGAAAAGGGGTAGACAACTGGAAGAAAAAGGAGATAATTCAATAGGAAGCATATAGGAAGCAATTTGCTTCAAAGTAGACTGAAGGATCCAGGATACAGTTCATGACTCCAGCAAATCAAGAGGGACTCTAAAATGACATGACTTGATTTGTTTGTACAGGGAGTATGAAATGAGCAGAGGGGCAGTGGAGTTTATGTAGCTTCTCTCTTTCTCTGTTAAGGGACTCCATGATATGCTCACATAAGGTGTCAATGTATTTGTTTTAGATTCATCACGTTGCATAAATATGTTTACCCTGCTTCATTGTCTGTTGACCATGTTGCTATGGTGCATGTAGCACGTACTGTATATTCTCTCACCCTGTGCATATTTCTCAGTGTTTGATGTTTTGCTGGGCCACCAAAAAATTCTTAAGAATTATAAGTATGCACTTTGCTTCCTCTTTTCTGTATGGAAGTGTAATTGGGAATGAAGTGCAATCGAATAATATGATTTATTTTGCCATATCTATTGTAAAATTGCTTCCTAAAGTGCTTTCGCATTCCGATATGTACTTCATATAAATGAAGCTTACTGGAGCTTTATCTTGAAAACCTTGATTCTTAAAACGTAAAAAAACCCCACTACTATTCCCCAGGAGAATTTCCCAGGGGCATAGACACTGGAGATCCAGCTCCAGATTTCCATCCCATTTGTGACTGAAGGCTGCATCAAGGGTCATGGCTGGGGATTTTGATGCATTTTACATATGCTTCAGGTATATTCTTTACTTTTCTGCCAAATCAATAATGCGTTTAAGACTATTAATAAAGTTTTTCATATGACAGACAAGCATTTTTCTGTGGTCAATGATAACAAATAACCTGGTATGATCCCTGCCATTTAACCAAGAGCCTGCTTTCTGACATACGAAGGAAGAACAGAACCTAGTCAAGGATGTTGTCCTTGAAGATCTTTCATGCCACTGTTTCTGCTGTTCTTGAGCATTGGCCATATTCTCATGAACAAAGTCTGCCAGCTTGTCCAATTTATCTCTTGTCTTAAAAATTTCATTTTATGTCTCAGCTGCTCTCTCTCCCAAGCCCCTCACAGCACCTCCAAGGGTCACCTCATATATCAGCACAAGGAAAGGCAAACATCCAGTTGGATGGAGGACCTCCCCTGGAGGCAAACAGGACATAAAGGAGCCACTTAATCCCAATCTAACCCTGTGTCAGCCTCTGACTTTACAACATGCTGTTGAGGGTCTGGTTAAAGCACTCAACAATGCTGTCTGCGTGAGGGTGGTATATGCATTATATACTCAACAAATACATATTTAAGCATATTAGATATAAGATTGGTACCTTAGTGTGCAAATTATTTCTCTTGGGATTCCAGACCATGAGAATAGCTGCTCCAGGGAGTTCACAACCTTATGGGCCATTGACAGGTTAACCAGAAGTAGGTTTGGATATGCTCAATCCCTGAGTGATCCCAAGCCCCTCTTATACCCCATGGTATCCTCTGGATGATCTTTTAGCAATAATGAAAGTCTTAGCCAGTTCCTGCAGCTTGTTTTGAAGTGGTGAGTCTGTGCTTTTTAATCCAGGAGTGTGGTTCTGTAATTGTTTTGTCTCATCTAGGACTGCTCCAGGACAGCGTATTTATCTTGGGGAGGTCCGTATCTCACGCAGGTCCTCCAGCCCTGCTTGAAACTTTTTGGAGATTTCAATGTTCTGTACAAGTTTTCTTGGGAGCTCTCACAACAAGATCTCAGCTGTCACAGTGTGCTCATAGCCCATGTTGACATACGTGGCCTGCACCTTGGCAGTCAGTACTGGTGCAAGGTGGACTGACCACTCCTCAAGCCCAACAGCATGCAGTAACTTTGTGCCCAAATTCTACTGTTCAATGACCACATCTTTAAGGAATGGTTGTCAAAACTGGAGTGAAATGAGATGTCAATGAAAGTGCCCTTCAAAATAAGGCTGGCTTGCTGACAGCTACACCAGCTCTCAGCCTGCATCCTTGCTGTACTTCCTACTGTCACAGTCCAAATATAGCCCAAAATAGTCTAATATGTACAGATAGTCCAGAGGACCTGTCACCTGTGTTCTGGGTTCAGTGCCCATCCCTTCAATCTTTCCACCTGGACTTGCCTTGTCAGCAGTACATGATGCAACATGCAGAGCTTTGTCACACTCTCCTATTTGCATTGAGACTGGACCTAAATCTTGGCTGCCCCCTACTGGCCAGGAATCCCTCCACTACCACCAAATGTGAGAGTGTATCATACTAGTGAAACACACTGCCAAGAGAGGTGGCAGCAGTAAAGTAAAGCACACCAAGATATCTACAGAAGGCAGTGATTTATTCACAGCAGGGGCAAAAAGAAAAACACAGTGGTATATACGTATACACAGCTACATACAACTAAAATGGTGCAGTGCAACCAGATTATAGACCTACTGTGGGAAGTCATACAACTGAGTCTGACAGACACACAGGGGTTTGTATACTCTGGGGCATCAGGGTTTGCCCTGGATCAAGCCATAATTCCACAATGAGTCGTAACTGCATTACCAATAAAAAAGTGATAAATAGCAGCAGTGGTATGGCGCAGTAGTAAGTTAGAGAGTTGCTGGTTTGATTACCCACTGGAGAATCTAGGACTGGTTTACTGTTTTTATACCCTTGGACAAGGTACTTAATCCACAATTGCCACAGTAAATATCCCGCTGTATAAATGGATAAAAACTGTAACCTACATATATGTAAGTCGCTCTGGATGAGAGCATCTGCTAAATGACAATAAGTAATGTAACAGAATATTGGACCATCTGTGCCATACAACAAAGAGCTGATTACACCACTGAAATACTGCCTCATGCACATACAAGAATTTAGTTTACACTCCTCATACATCAGTGATTATAAACGTAATTTATCTGTGGGGATATTATATGTAGTACAATATTCCTATCAGTGACACATAATACATAGCTGAAGTTTACTTGCACATTTTTCAAGAACCAGAAGGTTATTGATTGTTGCCAGCACTACTGATTTCCTTTACAAGGGAGTATGAGTAGAGCCTAACAGCTATTTTATATAAACCCCCACCACTCTGAACACAAGGGGTGTTTGTACATTTTTCAGATTTTCCTAGGTGAGATTGAAGAATTACAAGAGCAGGTTTACCTTTGAGTTTGGTGAAAGTTTCTTTGCGTGTCATACTTTTATTTCACATATATTTAATGGGGTGTTTTTTTTATTAAAAGATAACTATATTGTTCATCCTCGGTCAACTGATGTATAAAAATATATAGTAGCATGGTTATCCATATCGCAAACATACACATAATTAATATGCTGCGCTACAAAATGTAAAAATAAGAAATATGTTCTTCCTATGCGCCCTTCATATTGTGTTACTCATCGGTGCCCGTTATCTTCTACAGGACATCTTGAACATAGTCGTTTAACTCTTACTTTAATGGTAAGAGCTATCCATCTGCAAATACTGTAACAACCTATTGAGAAGACAGCTTTCGGAGCACAATATGCAATTAATGGCCACTGTCGGGGAAGATAATTTCCAGTCTATCTGAATTATACCCCTCCATGGCTGGAATGTGAGATATGTGCGGATATGCAGCGCCTTCAAGTTGCTGACACAGAATGATGAATTGATCTGCGCAGCTCCTGTTCCAAACGGATGCGAGTGAAAGAGCAGGTCAATGTACACGTAACTGGGTCGAACCATCAGGTCCAACGCGCCCTTGTTAGCCACGTTGCGTCACATCCGGAAATGAAGTCAGTTTTTCTCCCAGGTCCGCCATTTCATTATTTTCAAGTTTGTTGTCTTAACTTCTGAGATTCGTAATAAAGTTGGCATAAATATTTGGACGCGACGAGACTAAATACTGTTTTAATAAGTGCACAACAAGCGGCCCGATTGACAGAATAGCAGTTTTTTCTTAAAATAAGCGGACGAAACGTGGTAAGAATGTCGTGCATGTTCTGAACGTGTTCTTAGCAGCGAAAGTTTTTGTATGAGTTGAGTCCTAGTTGCGGAGGAGAGGCAAAGGCCTGGGAAAGCCTTGGTGTTGGATCGGCAGCCATGGCCGGGAATTTTGACGCCGAGGATCGTGCGAGCTGGTATTGGGGGAGGCTGAGTCGACAAGAGGCGGTTTCTCTTCTGCAAGGACAGAGGCACGGTGTGTTCTTGGTCAGGGACTCCATCACCAGCCCAGGCGACTGTGTGTTGTCAGTTTCGGAGAATTCAAAAGTCTCCCATTATATAATCAACAGCATCAGCAGCAGCCGGCAATCAGGTAAGGCAGGCATGGGGGGGAAGCTTGGTTTTAAGAGCTCCTCTTGTGAGGGGTCTTGTCTTGTTGATTGTGGAATGAAAATAGCGTTAGCAAGTTAACGCAGCTATCATACGAGCGAGGGATCTGTGTGTTTTATTTGTTTACTGAGTTAACTTTATAGTCTGCTAGGGTTGTTGTCAAGTAGCGTGCCAGCTAGCTAAATGAGGACGAAGCGCAATTTGTACCTTAGCTTGCTAAGCAGATCTAGCCAGTATGCTAACAATGCACCCCCTTAAATGTAACGGGGTATGTAGTTAACTTCTGGACCATTTTCCTTGTTGCCGTCTCACTAAATCAGAGATCTTGGTTAACTAGCCAGCTAACAGACTGTCTGGTCAACTTGACCGCTAATTATTTTGCCCAATGGCCACTTACCCATAAAAGACGAACCGTGAACCTGAAATCATTTTGTATCTAGCTTCACGTGAGTACTGTGTTTGAGTGAGCTAGTCTAGGTATGACTGATTACGATACTTTGATGTGTATTATGTTACGGGAAATTCTCACTGATAGGTAGGTAGCGACATTATCAGAATAATGCCAGGATCATCTAGCTAGCTATTAGACTAACTACCTATGCTAAGTGGGAGAGACATTGACCTAAAACGGGCTGAAAAATGATTAGCTTTGCTGAGTACAGCTCCTGCTGTTGGACCGTAGTCAGAGTTTCATTGATTGCTTTGTTCATGGAGTATCACTGATAACTTGCATAAATAACCGAGAGCCGACCTAATACAGATATCCTATTGCAACTTGTGAATGGCCAATTTCATTTGTTTGAGGCATGACGGCTTGGCTGGCTTGCTTTGTAATCGGTGAAAATAAAGTACTGTCGCAACGTGCAGCACGCCCAAAATCCAGAAGAAAGCATTGTTGTTGTTCGTTCAAAACCATATTGGACTATTTGATCGGGTTCCAGGTACATGGTATCTCAACAAGACGTAGAAAGCACACGGGACATAATCTAACTGATACAGATGGAAATGAATTTTGACGATGGCCAGCAGGAGAGGGAGAAAGAAATTTCCTCTAGCCCGGCTGAAATACTTCTAGACCAAAGTCCCTATCTTGTGCCATGCTTATCAAAATTCAGAAAACAAAACAAAACAAAAAAAAGATTTGCAGCAGATATCTGATGAATTGTTGATGTAAAGAAACAAACTGTGTTAAAAAGAAAACATCAATCAAGACAATAAGAGAGTAACTAGATGAAATATAGTGCGTAAAGGACGGTCCACATGTTGTCATCCAGAAAGCCGCTGGCTGTCCCTCATTGCGCGTCTAAATCATGTGCCGAATTTACGCATTAAATTAATCCCTGACAAGGGAATACCTCTTATTTTTTAAATGGACGAGTTCACTATTTTAATCAGATCAAGCGTGACTGCAGTCACTTATTTTGGATTAAATTGCAGATTTATTCAAAAGGTTCGGATCAGGCGAATACAGCCTACCACTAAACCTTTAAGCCAATCAGAAACACTGTACTGCACACAGGGCGTAAATTGGCCAATCACGTTCTGTGAAAGGAATGCGCACGAAAACATAAACAGCGCTGTTGAAACCGCACTTCCATATCCAATATAATAATGCAGCATGTAACATTTTCTCAGGCTGGGCCAAAATCAAACAGTGGATTAAACAGCTTCACAAAGAAAATGTTATTGCACAAAACGCATTTTAGGATGTCAGCCGCTAAGGAACTACTTGATGTACTTCCGGTGTGGAGTCATGCCATAAATGTTGCATGCCAAAACGTAAAAGATTAAGAGGAACAAATGTTATTCTCATATGCTGGATATATCAATCTCATGAATGTCAGTCAAAAATTGGATATAGCTTCACAAAATCAAAGTAATTTGTCTCCTGTTGCTTACAGTATGCAGTGTAGCTAAGTCATAAATTTACCATTTAGTTAAGGCATGTTTAATCCCCCAAAGAAGGTAGAATCATTACATTTGCGATTTATAGAGATTTTAGTGATGCCCTTTTTGATGGGTTTGACATTCACCACTGAGGACTTCAGATGACAGCAGCTACCAATTAAATCTCTGCTTTCTGCATTGCAGTTGAATAGGTTGACTCCTAGATGGAATGGACTTAGTTAAAGTGAATGCTTGGTCTGCAACATTTTCCTCGAGTGGGAGTTAAGTGAGGATGAGTCACTGTGGGTCTTAATAAAAGAATGACGACAGTTTGTCTAATTCTCGTGCTTCCCCTCTGTCCCCTCCCCACCTCAGGATTGGCTCCGCCACGCTTCCGCATCGGAGACCAGGAATTCGATGGCCTCCCCGGCCTGCTGGAGTTCTACAAGATCCACTACCTGGACACTACCACCCTGATCGAGCCCATCAACAAGGCCAAGCACGCGGGCTTTGTCAGCACCAGCGCGGGCACAGGGAACTCTCAGAGGCCAGAGGAGGCAGAGTATGTGCGTGCCCTCTTCGATTTCCCCGGGAATGACGAGGAGGACCTGCCCTTCCGCAAGGGCGACGTGCTGCGGGTGCTGGAGAAGCCAGAGGAGCAGTGGTGGAACGCGCAGAATTCAGAGGGGCGTGCCGGGATGATCCCTGTGCCGTACGTGGAGAAGTACCAGCCGGCGTCTCCAAACTCCACGGCCTCTGCTGTGCCGGGGGGCGCGGGCGGCACGGCGGACGGCACGGGCGCCCAGCCCCTCCCGCCGCTGGGAGAGCCGGGGCCCTACGCCCAGCCCAGCGTCAACACGCCGCTGCCCAACCTGCAGAACGGACCCGTTTTCGCCAGGGCCATCCAGAAGAGGGTTCCTAACGCCTACGACAAGACAGCCCTTGCTCTGGAGGTACTCGTTCACTCAGGCCTCTCTCCTCTGTCTCCACTCTGTCACTTTCATTTCGAGCTCTGATGACCCAAACCTCAGTCATACTAATCCTGTCCTCAAAATTTAAGGGTTTCATTTGTTTTGTGTTGGTTTGCTAGCTTGGCAGCATGTGCTCTCAACTCATAGCAGACTGCAAAGTACACCTCTTCATAAATAAGACTTCAGCTGATGTTCACTTTTGATTTTGAGGTTTGTAAGTAAATTTCCCATAAGACCAGCTGTCTAAACCAGACACCTTATTTAAGCAAGTATTGTCCTGTTCTGTACTGCACTGCATTGTTAGCAACTATCTGTCTAGCAACATCACTATCTGTTTACATCAGAGATCCGAGGTGATGTAGCTCAGTGCGAACAGGTGCAGTTTTCCTAAATTCTACTCCCCAAAGGAAGATTGTGGCATGCACATTCAGTCTTTTTAGTTTCAGTTGTCTTCAAAAGGTTTTGACAAGCAAATGTTTCAACAATCTACAGAAATGAAAAAGTATTTGGCTAACAGTTTGTTAGCATTGTTGTTTGGCTGTTGCGCCACTTTAAATTACAGACTGTCTCTGCCGTGCTAGATTGAAATAAAATGTTGACAGAATTTTGAGAAATAATGTGGAGCAAGAAATGATGGGAACTAGAGATGCACCAATACTACTTGTTGGTACTCGTATCGGGCCGATACAGCATGGTAAATACTCGTACTTGTTATTGGCATCATAATTTAATGCTTCCAATTACGAATACACTGACATACACTATATGGACAAAAGTTTTCGGACGCCTGACCATTACACCAACAGGGACTGTAGTGACATTGTATTCAAATACATATACTTTAATATGAGGTTGATACCCCTTTTGCAGCTATAACAGCTTCCACTCTTCTTGGAAGGCTTTCCACAAGATTTTGGAGTGTTTCTGTGGGAATCTGTGCCCATTTATTCTATAGAGCATTTATGAGATCAGGCACTGATGTTGGACGAGAAGACCTGGCTCGCAATCTCCATTCCAGTTCATCCCAAAGGTGCTCGATGGGGTTGAGGTCAGGGCTCTGTGCGGGCCAGTCAAGTTCTTCCACACTGAACTCATCAAACCATGTCTTTATAGTCCTTGCTTTGTGCACTGGGGCACAGTCATGTTGGAATAGAAAAGGGCCTTCCCCAAACTGTTGCCACAAAGTTGGAAGCATAGCATTGTCCAAAATGTCTTGGTATGCTGAAGCATTAAGATTGCCCTTCACTGGAGATAAGGGCCCTAGCCCAAACCCTGAAAAACAGGTGTGGCCAAATACTTTTGTCCATATAGTGTATAATGACATAGCCTGTAAACTTGCCACGAAACTAACAGCGGAGCCCTAGTATTGCAGTCAAACTTGGAATCATGTCAGCCATTTGGAATTTCTTTAAACTCAAAAACAAAGAAAGTAAAACTGCTAATTGTAATATTTGTAACACAACCAAGCAATTTGATAAAACATTTAAAGAATCATCATCCTCACGAGCACAAGACGTTTGTTGACACCAGCAATGCTAAAGCTAAGCAGGGAAAGGCATGTTACTCAGCAGACGCTGACACAGTCCCTGCATATGCAAGAAAAGCTGTCTAAGGACAGCACAAAGGCAAAGAAAATTACAGAAAAAATAACTGAATTTATTGCTCTTGATGACCAGCCTTTATCAGCTCTCGTGAAATTTCTATCAGCGCCATGCACTAGTGTTGAGAGCGAACGACTTTTCAGCGCAGCTTCTCAAGTTGTTAATGAGAGAAGAAACTGACTTGCATGTGAGAGAGCGGAAATGCTTCTCTTAGTAAGAAAACCTTCCCTTTACATTTACGTTTACTCAGACAAGCTAGATAAGCTATGTTTGGTGTCAGTTAGCTAGACTGTTTGTAGCTGGCTACTGGCTTTATAGAGAAGGCACTTTTCTGTGTTTCGAATAATAGACATTTCTTTGTGTAAAATAAGTACTCGTATCGTACTGTACTGTACTCTGTATCGGCCGATACTGTAAAACTAAATACTTGGTACTCGTATCGGTCTTAAAAAATTTGTATAGGTGCACCTCTAAATTCCGAACAAAATTCAGCCATGTCCTTTTAACAGTAAAACATTGTGGTACCATTGGATTACTGAATATTGCCATCTAATGTCAATACAATGAAATGTGAATGTTATAACACCACTTTACAGTAATTGCCAATGCTTAAGTAAGCGTTGATGTTTAATTGCGGTAGTTTCAACTAGCATTTTAGATGCAAAGTGAAGTTTCTTCCACACATATAGAAACACACACAAAGTTTTTGCAGTAATAAATCTCTTTTTGTATTCTGAATGAATAAACTTCCAGACAAAGATAACAGCAGTAGACAAGAAGTCAGTGTTTAATGTTTGAATTGTTCAGAATGTTTAGTTTTTCATCATTAGTCCATTATCCCTTCCCATTCCCTCTGGAGTGCTGCCCACCCATACTTGAATGATATTGGGGCCCATCGAACATTAAAATAAACACTAATGCATTAAAGTATTAACATTAAATTAAGCACTGACGTCTTGTCCCACTACTGTTACAACTTTGTAGGCCATCTTTGACATTATTTTGTTTGAAAGATCCAACAGAACTGACCAAAATGACCCTGGGCTCTCTCTCCTTACAAACATTTACTTTTATACCATCTAGCCCCCTTTGAACACACTGAATTCATAATAATTTACAGTAAATGGCAATACTTGGTGACATTTTGCAATTTTATTCCATCTTAAACTGCCTGCTTCACAATCCTCTATTGAGCCTAATAATACTTGTTACTACTGCTCTGTCCTGTGTGGGCAATTCTGTATCTTTTCACACTTTTTGTGAATGTGTGCCGCTTGATATCACCATTTCATAGTCTCTGACCTTCCATTAGAGATATATTAGAAGTATTTCTGGGGTTTTGCCACAGAAAATAATGACATTACTAGAAGGGCTGATTTTGGCCTGGAGCCTGCCTGTATATATGCTTTTACTTTGCTGCTTTCGCAGGCCCTTTGTCACTCTCTGTATTTTGCTGTGCTGCTTTCTTGCTTTTTTAGGCGCTCCTCGGTGTCTGTCATTTTAAATCAGACACCGAGTGTCTGTGGCGCCATTTTTTTCAGGTCATCTAAATAGACCGTCATCAACCGCATCACCGCGAAACGGGGACTGCAGCTATTTTTAAGCTGTCCTTCGATGCAGTCACAGGGTGCACACAGGTTGTGTGCGGCCAGGCTTTTTTCTTGGTTTTTTTTTGCAAGAGCAGTTGGAATTCAAATGATTTTGTAGAAATTTTCCAAGTTCTCCAAATTTTCCAAAATCCCAAATACTAGGAAAAATGTAACTATTCCAGATTCTAAAAAATGTTTTCAGCAGTTTGTGCCCAGAGCCTGCTGATTACCAACACATCTTGTGTCGTCTTG
The DNA here is from genome assembly GCF_013368585.1 of Megalops cyprinoides. Classification (NCBI taxonomy): domain Eukaryota; kingdom Metazoa; phylum Chordata; class Actinopteri; order Elopiformes; family Megalopidae; genus Megalops; species Megalops cyprinoides. Next base: position 6,758,624 of record NC_050591.1, read on the forward strand.
GCAGTGTTCATGCATTCACTCCAAATTTTTAATCCAGCTAAGTGGTAACAAGCTAAATATCTCGGAGCTGAAACGCGCCATCACAAATCTGATGCACAAAAGAAGGAGAGGTACGAACCAGGGTGAATCGGGTTATATTCTACTCATTGTTTTGATTTTTATGTTTGTTACATGCCCTTATTAGTTACATTCCTAGTGACTGCATATATGGACAGCAATATTTTACAGTGTGGCAATGGACAGTATTATCAGTCACTTGCAACAAGTAGCTGTTTTTGGTCCACCACACACAAGTGCCGTGGTGCATGTTTGGCGGATGTGTCAGTCTGAATGGAGTTTAAGGGCTACAACCCTGTTCCTTCCTTTTTAGACTCGGTGGCTGTCTGCGCTTGATGTGTCTTCGTCCAGACTGCAAACTTTCAAACTGTGCACTCCACTCACGTCATGTCCATAGCACGCAAGCCTAACGGGCAGATGTTAATGTTCCAGCTTGAACAGATGAGCTGGAGTGTGGAGGACTGGCTTTTCGGTCTGCGTGAGGTTTGATGCTGGAAGGATTGCAGACACCGCCAGGGCGTCACTTGTATTTGCCAAGGGAGGTGTGATGAATGAGTGATGCCTCATGTTGGAAAGCGAGTGAGGCAGTCTGTGTGGCACGTGAGACAGAACGGAAAATGGGAGCAATGCGAGATGCCCAGCCATGGATCAGCCGACAGATGGTTACGTCCATAAATAGACATCAGAGAGCCAGGTGACAAAAAGGGGAGCTTCTCTTGAGTAAAATGCTGTAGCCAGTGAGGCTTTTCCAAGTTTTTTCCCTCAGCTGGGGAGTGCAGTGTCTTCACATATGATCGGTAGACCTCTTTGGAAGACAAATCATGATTTTTGTGCTAGATCTGCACATAATCAGTGTTTTTCACCTCAGTGTCTTTGTTGCAGTCTCTCTAAATCAGGAATACGTTATGAACGAGATTTTTTCCCCCTTCATCGTTACCTTTTTAGACGCCAGTCTTTTTTCAGCTCTGCACAGCAGGAGGCAGTGAGAGGCCTTGCCGTGATGCACACTGTCAGTGTGGCTGTGTTGGAGTATCAGTCACCTCAGCTCAGGAGGGAGAAAAACCAGACTTATACTTTGCTGTCACCTCATTTTCAAGAACCTGCAACAGATGGGGAAAAGACAGCATGAATGGGGGGGGAAAATATAATTTTGTATGTAATGCATAGGTATTATGGACAGTGTCCCCTATTAGTTAATTCTAACTGTGCAGCCCAGCTTGGTACAATTCAGCACTACCACTGCATTACCACTGGGGCAGCACTGTAGCTTAGTGGTTAAGGAGCCAGACTCATAACCGAGAGGTTTGCAGTTTGATTCCCCTCTGGGGCACTGCTTCTGTACCCTTGGGCAAGGTACTTAACCTCAGCAAATATCCAGCTGTATAAACAGATAACATTGTAAAAATACCATAACCAATGTAAGTCGCTCTGGATAACAGTAATTACATTACATTACATTATTGGCATTTAGTAGACACTGAGAGAGTTGGCAGCTGAGACTGTGGGACCTTCTGCAGTGGGTTTGTGTGTACGGTAAGCTTCCTGTAATGAGTTGAGAGGGAGAGGGCAATGAAAGGCAAAGTTGCCTTACGTCTTAGAGACATTGCTAAATGTTGAATGTCTTTGGCACCCCCTAGTGGCTGTTAAGCTCAAGTGCAGTCAGATTTTGCAAGCGGGTGTTTTTGTGTGTGAATTGTTTTACACCATCATGGATTTGGGTGAAATCATTTACAGCCTAGGTGGCCTGAACCACTGAAGGTGGTTGGCCAGCTTTTATCATTTTTAATACAAGCTGTGAACAGTCAGATAACTCAGAGCACTGAGGTATTCACTTAGTTTGATTAAGTGGAGGCTAATCACTAGCTAACGATCAAGCCCAGACATTTAATGGGTAGTTTAAGTGCAGAATAATTGTCCATCAGATGCGGTCTGTTTCCAAAGGAAACTTCAATGTGACTATATTAGTCATGGCATGGGACAGTGGAACCACACTAAATGGCAGCCAGAGACCTATATATAAGATTGGTGATTCTGCTATGCACAGTGACAGGTTAAAAGGGTAACCTCTTGATTTCTTGATTTGGGGTCAAAACTCGACAAACCCTCTTGCCTTTTTTTTTTAAGATGTAGTGTAGGCAAAAAGTGTTAGTCCTTAGTTTGTGTAGTGGCAGTCTTAATGTTAGAATTTACCTACAAAGAGCACAATGTAGTAATTGATAGTCAGGAAGACATTTAGGAATAAAGAATGCCGTTTTGTCATTTTCAGATGTCCAGTCGTTGAGTACTTTTGTCAATGAATGTATAGTAAATGTTGTCATTATTAGTAATAATGAGGTGTAGGAAATATAAATTCTTCATTTTAAAGTTTCTGTGCAGAAGCATCCTGCCCACTGTCTCTCAGGCTGTGGTACGTGGATAAAGACTGTAGCAAAGGTGCAATGTCTCCCTCTCCCAGAAATATTTGTAAATTGTAAAAATTATTAATTTCTTAAATGCAGCAAGGACTAATTTTCATTTTTCAGAATATTCAATATTTTTTCCCTAGTTAATTCTTCCCTAATTTATTGCAACGTAGGAGAAAATTCATCTGTTTTTTTTCCCTGACTTGCCTCAGCCATCTCACATCTCACTTGAATTGATCTTTGTACTTTTCTCTCGGTCTCTCTCTCTAAGCAGCTGAGTGCTGTGCTCTCTCTCCCTCCCTCCCTCTCTCTCTCTCTCGCTCTCTCTCCCCCTCCCTCTCTCTCTCTCTCTCTCCCCCCCTCCCTCTCTCTCTCTCTCTCTCTCCCCCCCTCCCTCTCTCTCTCTCTCTCTCTCTCCCCCCCCCCTCTCTCTCTCTCTCTCCCCCCCCCCCCCCCCCCCCCTCTCTCTCTCTCCCCCCCCCCTCTCTCTCTCTGACTGGCTGGCTGGCGTGAGTGCAAGTTGTCAGTGTCGTTCTCTCCCTACAGGTGGGCGACATGGTGAAGGTGACTAAGATCAATGTGAACGGCCAGTGGGAGGGCGAGTGCAAGGGCAGGCGTGGCCACTTCCCCTTCACACACGTGCGACTGCTGGACCAACACAACCCTGAGGATGAGCTGAGCTGAGAGTGGAGCTGGGTCCTCGAACTTCCGCTGTGTCACTCACACACACTCACTCACTCGAATTTTTTACGGCACTATTTTGATGCACTTTGGAGTGTCGACTTTGCATGCGTGTTCTCACACACACACACACGCACACGCACACACACACACACACACACACATACACAGTCCATTTTTGCGTAGCCACTGACTGAAGGGCAGCTTCTACTTCCAGCCGGTAAAATAGCGGAATGTTTACTGTGGAGAGGAGATTTGGACTGGAAACACGGATGACCTGCCGTTTCTTTGAGGTACCGTCCCTCTGCTGGCTGTGACCGTGACTGAAGCTAACCATTGACACCACAGGACCTGCTTCAATGACACTATGAAGGGCTCCACTTTGTGCTATACTACAGATACAGTACTCAGTGCACACTACAAGTTCTGAACTGAAGTTAATAAGTCTTTTTTGTAATAAAATGAGGTAGAAAATATTATAAAGGTATTATACAAATATGTATACCATTACATGCTAAAATCATGTTAGCTTTTTTGTTAATTGTGATCTGTGCTCTCTCTAGGAGGGCTCAGTGTTTTTGTATGCTCCTGAACAGGAGCAAAAGAAGCCCCTACTGTATGTGGTGCAAGTTGTTTGTGGGAAAACCAGATTCGGGACAGCTCCATTTGGAGGGGACACATGCTCCAGTGGAAAGTTGAGAAGTTGTTCGGACAGAGAGTGGAACGTGAGCAGAAGAGCATCTTACCATTTTAGTTTGTTTTTCTACAAGAGAGGGTCTGCAAATGGGTCTCTACTGCAGAGGCGAAATCCTCTTCAAATTGTCCGTTAACCATTTCAATATTAGATTCCATCCTGCCCCTTTTTCGGACACCTCCATTCTCTCAAAATTTTGCCAGTTTATCCCATTATGTTGAGCTACATTGCAATATTTCCCACCAAGTATGAACTGAGAATTTCTGCTTCCTGTTCTAAGGATCAAGTGTTAGTTTCCTGTAGTGTGCAGGTCTCTCTTTTTTCCCTTTTCTGTTTTGGGCTGGTTGTCTGCATGCAGTCACCACCCTCTCTCCTCATGTGCACCACATTTTTGTTGCCCCCCCATCCCCATCCTACCACAGACTCCTGGGAAGTGACCTTGGTGAAGGTCAGAGGGAAGAGGCTCCCTGTGCCCACCCCCCACCACTACTAAAGGATGCTTAAAACCCTACTGCCCAGATCTCTGCCCTTGGATGTGGGTAGCTCAGTCACTGTGCAGGCTGTGACTGAAATGACTTAAGGAAATTGAAGAAGCAGCATCTCCCTCTCAGATCACCTGGAAACTCACCGCTTCACCTGTACCTGCCGTGCTCAGTCCCCTTGCCCATTGCACCGTGTTGAGTTGTAAGATGAACCATGTTTGTCATATACATGTGTTTGGTCCTGTGTGTCTGTGTAACCAGTGGTCCCAGCAGCTGTGTCTACAGATAGTTTGTAAAACACTATTTACCTGGACAGAGGGTTAAACAACACTAACAGACTGTTTAATAGCTGACCCACGGTCTGACTACACTACTCATGGTAAAGATGGACCTGATAACCACTCTTCACAGGATCTTGGTGGGATTTTACTCTAAATGTTAATCTGTAAACACAGGTCAACACAGTGTGGGTTATTGTTCTTTTTTTCCCATGACCCCCTCAATTCTTGATGAAATCTGTCTCCCAAGATGCCTGATGTCCCAGTAACTGTGCCTGATTCAAAAGCTTCTCTGTGTATTCATGAGGAGGACTGGGATGCAAGGATGAGGGTAAAAAAAGGCAAACAACGAATCACCTGAAATGCATCCTGTCTTTGAGCCTGAGATCATGTCTGTAGCCCTGCACTGAGGAAATGAGGAAGTACACACTACTTATTGTGTTAGTATGAACAGTAGCACTGTATGCAGATACCCTTAATAAAGATGTATGAGGAAAACCTTTCCCTCTTTTAAGTGTTCAGGTTGATTAGGCCATAGGCACAAAGAACCACGCCCTGAGACTCTTGCTGTAGGCAGATTTGCTGTTTGCAATTTAGAGTATTTGTGCAAGGCAGCATTTGGCATTCCCAGGCTGCAGAGGGCTGCACTAACTAATATGCCCTTACTTTTTGCTGACATATTACAAGTGTTTACATATTGTGGTGTGTGCGGCCACTGAGCTTAGTTTCGGTTCCAACATGGAAGAAAGTTGGGGACAGGGGACTATCTTCAGGGACCATGTATTCCCTGTTGTTACAAGCTAACTATAGGCTGTGTGGGTCAGTAACATTGTCTGCTTTCTAATGGTCGAAGCAAATTGTTAGAGCAAAAAGAAATGGCACTGCTTACAGAATGGCATGGAAGAGATGCTCTCAAACAACACGAGGCACCAGCTGCCAAAGTATTGAAATGTTTTTTCACTTTAATTAGGCGCCCCTGCCTTCTAACCCTTAACCGTCCAGTAGCAACCATGTCATTTTGTCTTCAGAAATTTAAGACATAACGTCAAATATGCTTTAAATGTGACATACACATTTATTTAATGAAAGTAATCACATTTCATTGGAGAGAGATGTCTAAGGTCTGCCTGTTAGCATGTGAGTTGAAGTCCTCACCTTTTCTGCTTGATTTAAAATGGTTTGAAATGTTGACCTTGCCAGACTGCTACTTTGATTTTCATGTCTCATAATTCTACTGCCCTTATGATCTGCATTTTACTATCTGGTAAATTTGATATTTGGCACATCTTTTGCCCAGGGCCACTCAGTTGCATTAGATGGCTGTTTTGATGCCACACTGCCACCAGTGAGAAGTGATAAAATGAGAAGTGAGAGAAACTTTTCATTTGAAAGGTTTATTTAAAAGGCTCTCTTGCAAGTGTCTTCACTTCGGCCTTCAGATACTGTGAACAAACAACATTCATTTACTTTTTTAAAAAAGCAAGTGCATTTGCACTATTTTGAATTGCTTCCTGTCTTTTATTTTGTGATCTTTAGACAATATTAACTTTGTTATAAAGGAGCTTCGTTCTCAAAGGCTTCAGTAGCGGAGGTATGACTGTATTGCATAATTACATAAATTGCATAGTTATGACATGTTTAAATGTTATTTCTGGGTGTTGAGAACCAATCTGCCTTCGCACACAAGTCTGTTATTAGTACAGAACAGTATTTGTGGATTTCCCCATTCATGGAGATCTCTAGAACATTTCAGTCTCCTGTAACAGAAGTCAAGTATTTAAAAAAGAAAAATCATTGCGTAATGTTGCTTATTGCACACCAAACTACTTTGCTTTTACTTCTGTCCTTGCTGTCATTATGGCTGAGGGTGGTAGTTGAATTTGTTATTATGCAAAGGTGAATGAGAAGCTGTCCCAGAATTATGCAAATTAAAATAGTGAACACTTAATCGCTATTTATTTTTCCCTTGCTACAATGCCCCATCCACTGCAGTTGTATTTCACTTTTACACGTAGTAATCCTCTAGATCTCTATACCCACCCCCCACCTCTTTTGCTGTATCTCTGTGTCACAATGAAGAATACATGAGCAAGTGGCTGAGGTGGTGGAGGCTACTTCGATAGCGCAGAGAGACAAAGTGCACCCATGCACCCATAATCAGAATTGAGCCGTTTCTTCCCTTATTGGCTAACTAATGTCTGTAGACTCTGCAGAAATTTGTAAGAGATGAGATTTAGTACGAAAAACGTCCATTTGGGGAGGGGAGGTGTTCATTTGTGTGTCCAGCGTTTCCCTTTGTGGCCTCTGTGCGATGTTTACTTTGATTACGTTTGACTGATTAACGCACCACTGTTTCAGTGTATGTGAGTGGTGTGGTGTACAGTTGCAGTGTTGTAGTTGCACTGAAATTGTGCATTACATTGCTGTCAGTCCAAGCATTTAGAAACATTTGTCCCCTCCGGTCTGTCTGTCTTTTTTTTTTTTTTTTTTTTTTTTTAACTCTTACCTGCCATACAAATGTTTGGAGTTAGTTCACGTTTACATAAGGGTAGATTGTCATAAACAACAACATTTGCATTGAAACAGATGTAAAACGTTTGGTAAAAATATTCACATGTGGTTCCTTTCACTTTCCCTGGTATTAGTCTTCTAATTGACTGTACTGCAAATGTGCTGATCAGCACTGGGAAGCAATGTGTTGGCGGTGTTCAAAAGTTAACTTCAAAAGTGGAGTTAAGGCAGCCTATGTCTAATTCTGACTCTTATTACGTGAACCTGAACCTTTCTGTATCATTTAAAGAGACAGGTGAATCAGACGGCCACCCTATTTTCAGAGGTCTAGACAAAGGATGCGTTGCCTTGTATGAGGTCACTCCATCATAGCAACAGCATACGCTCATTATGTAATTCTGTGGAAAGAGGTGATCTAGTCAAATCTGAGATTTTTGTGAGAAATGGGAAAAAAAGCATTGCTGTGATCATTGATTAGCTGTATAACCTGACAGCTTTTTGGTTTATTCAGAGTAGCTCTGCCATCACTTAAATGTTTGACATTCCTTACATTGGGCTGATGAAATTTGGTCACATAAGAAATATGACCCATCCATCTTTTTAGTTTTATTAGTATATTATGAGTATTGAGTCACATTTCATACATAATTTTCCTGCATGCATTCTCTACATGTAGTACATGTTTGAAATGAATTATTTTGTCATTCATGACTATAAATATTTTATATTTTTGTAATAATCTTTTGTAAGTAAAGTTTTTTGGGAGGGAGGTTTACATTGATTATATTATGAAGATGTTCCATTGTACTATAACACTATATTATTTGAAGACAGTTGAAATGTAACCTTTATTTGCTGTAGCATGTAATGTCCTACTTCGTAAATAAAGTCCCTTGGCAAGTGATTTTGCCTTCACTTTCTAAAAAAAAAAAAAACATCTGAAAGCAATCAGCCAATGTTTTTTTTTTTTTTTTTTTACTCTATTTTGGTCATTGATTGCATGACTACTCTTGTCCATGAAGTGAATATATATGTTTTATATATGTTTCACAGCAGCTTAATTAATTGGCTGTAGGTATCACCATTGTCAGAGGTGTCCACATCACTGTTTTAGTGGAACCCTCGCGTCTACACTCCCCCACCACACACCTGTCTAATGTGTACCCTCCACCAACACATCCAAACCCAAGCCATCCCTCATCCTTCATCTATCTGACCATTTAATTATTGCAATTAATAAAATGATCATAATAAACACATAATTATTAATATTAAAATATTATAATTAAAATATAATTACAGGAGTAGAAAACAGCTTGAGAATCTGAGCTCAGTATCAGTGTTAACAATAGATCATTAATGTTGCACACCTAAAAATGACTTCAAAGGCTGCTAAGCTTTAGAATTCAAGAGATCCTCTTGTTGAGAAACGCTCCACATCCTTAGGAGGGGAGGGTTGACCAGCATGTCCCCAGATAATGTTAATGATTTGTCCAGCCAATAGAGAAGCAATGACAAGGATATACAACTGTGTTTTCAGTAAATGTAAACCTTCTGGGGCAACTATAAAAAGCACTATGAGTGGGAGTATGGTTAATAGGCTTTTTATATCCGTAAAGCACTTGCAGTGAAAAAAAAACGGCAAGTTACTCAAAAGAAGCACGTATCCTCAGGTCAGCAGACATGCTTGGAATAATGAGTTTGCCATTAAAATTGTTACAGAAAATGGAGACAAAACACCCCAAACAATTTGAGCCACATTATCTCGTACGAACTGAACAAGTGCCATTACTAAGCAAACATCCATAACATTTCCTATATTCTTCTATGTAACCGCCCTGTAGATTTTTATATATAAGCTAGCTACCAAGAGTAAACCATTCTCAGCCTTATTTACCATCTTGCTCGCTATTTGGGGTGCAAATTTTCAAGTTCGTTATCTAGCTAGCAAGATCAGAGCTTAGTCAACTTCAGACAATTTTATCGATGTGGCATAAATAAGACAAGTCTACATGCATGCAAATAGTCTACATGCATGGCATATTAATGTAAATGCTAATTACCAACATGTTTCTGGAATTAAAAGGTGTTTTTAAATCAACACTAATAGGAAAGTTTCTGAAGCAACATGAGAGATCTTGAGAGAACAGATTTTTAAAGAGGTCAAATAGTTGGTGCCTGAATTGCAAGTGTGTCAGTCACAGAAACATCAAAATAATTTAATTTGTGAAGTGGAACAGTACTGAAAATCATGACAGCAAACCATAAAGAAAAACTGCATCAGGAAAGAGGACCAGTGGTCAAAAGTTCATGCTCACTGACAGAGATAGACAGACGCTTAATAAAAGTAAAAACAGTTCACAAATGAATACTTTGTGAACAATTCAACCGAGAAGAAGAGATGTGAATTTGGAGCAGGCTACGTCTGTCTGGCTTTCAGGGTTAAAAGTGACAAAAGCAAGTGAAAATAATTTTTTTAAAAGATTTTTCCAGAGACCCCCCAAAATTTTACTGTTGAGGCTTTCAGGGGGTCTCAAGTGTCAATCAAGGGGTCTCGGACCCCCGAGACCCCCCATATTTCGCACCTTGCCCCGTACCTGTGCCATTCATGATATTAAGTGTATCTCAGATGATCCATGGCCAGGGTTGCCGGCATTTTTAATGCTAAGTTTGACCTTTTTGCCAATTTGACATTTTGGTGCTTTTTCTAAGTCAAGGAAAAAGTGTGAAAAGAAGTAAATGGAAAAAAATATTTCAACAATAGCATTATGGCCTTTGATGAATTGGGCCTGCTTCAGTACTTCAGCTTTATAAGCAAAGCAAAACAAAGTGAAATGGGGTTAATGTCAACATTGTTTTCTTTGATATTAGGTCACAGATATTGTTTCCCATGAGAATGGTTAACATTAGCTAGTTCCAGAGGAAAACACCTAGAAAATAAGACATTGTTGTCTGACAACCCTGCCCACACCATTTGTATGATGGGCAGAGACAGCTCAAAACAGTGATCAGGTGGACAGTGGTTTAAATGTGGAGAGCAATCCAAAATGGAAATTTGGTGGACACTCAATTGATTCTATGTAAGCAGATGCACACAGGCTCATAATGTTTCTTGTCACCGTTAAAGTAATGTATTGCACTGATTCATCACCTAACCACGATGATTTGCATACCTATGTTACGTATTGAAACAACAGACTACCTGCCTAGCTTGCTAAATAAAGCAGTACATATGAGCCCGTCATTATAATTAGTTAACAGTTATATTGGCTATTTGATAATTAGCTTGCTGGCTCACTGATAATACCTAGCTAGTTCTGACAGATAGCTACCCAGCTCCGTACACTTGAAGACAACCATTTGGCACTTCGGCTGCTAGCAATAGCTGTTAACCACGTGCTGGCTGGGAGGCCAACGATTGCCTGTTAGTATAATATTTTTCTCTCTTACTCTGTGACATGACACCATTGCTTCCAGATGCTGGGACAGGTCTGAATGTGTCCTGTAGTAAAAATTTACACCTCCCGCCTTACTATTCGCCAGCTGAAGAGATTCACTCGGAGACGCCAGGAACTGTCCCCGTCGAGGGTGAAGCAGACAGAGTAGAGGAGGCGGATTGGGATGTAGCCAGAACCTCTGTACTGAATCATCAACGCTTTCACCCTTTATGCCATTCATAAAAGATGTTTTATTTAAAAAACAACAGTGGCTTATCAACTGTGGCTTCTGCTTTAATATCTTTAAATAATTATGACCTAGCCTTGATTCCGAAACACGGTCAAACGTTGTTTGTGGTATGACACGCTTTAAATGGCAGTCGATTTTAATGTGATGTTTAGAAATACATGTATTTAACTTGTTCCTGTTTGAGCCTGTTGTCATTAATAGTCATTGTTGGTCAATGTTAAGGACATATAACCTAAGCTACCGAAACACGCACCACAAAGAAAAAAAATCTGCACGTTTACCGGTATGTTTATTTCCTTGGAATGGCTGATATAGTGCCATGCTGAATAAATGTGTATGGTGGGGGTGGAGAGGGAGGTTGTGTGTGTGTGTGTGTGTGTGTGTGTGAGTTGGGAGGGGGTGGTTTCCCGGATAGAGCTCCGTCGCCATCTTTACTCCAGAGCTACCGGTACAGCGTTACGCTACTCCAGCCGCTACTGCTCCGCCAGGAACCGCCGACCGGCACGGACGGACTCGCCGCCACCGAGCGTACATCTTCTCGCACAGACAGCAACGCGTGTAGCGGCCTCAACACCATGGGAGATCGAGAGGATCTAGTCTATCAGGCCAGACTGGCCGAACAGGCAGAAAGATATGATGGTAAGAGCTGAATTAGAAAGCTTTGCTGGAAGGACCATCGGTACTGAATGGCGAGATCTGTTACATTCGCACCCTTTCGCTCACCCTCCCTCTAGCGGGGGGCTTGGAAATGAGGGGTAGCCCGGGTTTGAAGATGGATACATTTTCAGGGAGATCGGGGAAGAGACAAAATGGCGGACACTGGTAAAGTTGTGGACCTAGATAAGGTAGACTGGTTAGTTAACATGAATTCGGAGGTGATGGAGAGGTTCCGAAAAAATATCAAGGCAAGTTGGTTAGCAAGCTGCACATTCAGTTGCTGTATATCACCGCTGCCAGCAGCGCTTTTGACCAGCCTCTTCACACAGTGGATTTTGAAGTGGCTGTCCATTGACTATAACAATCTTACTAATAGGAATCGTGTAAAATGGCGGCAAACAGTCGCTACATTCCTAAAGGGGAATACATCAGAGTGAATAATAATAATTCATAAGCACACATTGACATTTCGTTGTTTTCAGAACATTAACCGTCTTGGTAGACGAAAGACGGAGGCAGACCGTTGCTGTCTGGATATTAGTTGCGCAATTGCTTCCATCAAACCAGTCAATCGGGGGACTGGGAGGTGTATTCACTATTCACCCGGCTAGCTAATTTGCACATACAAGGGAAACTAAGTTAGCCAACGTTTGTCTTCTGTTATCTGAATTGTCTATGTCATATCTCCGCTCAGATATAGTGAGGTCAATCATTGCCATGCTGTTGACCAGTTGAATAGCGCAAACGTGGGTTTCGTCAAAAATGGCGACCGCTAAGTGGAATGGGATTTAGATTGGGCTAACTTTACTAAGCTAGTTCGTCAAACACGCCTTGTTAAAGTTACACGGTCCTCTGTTACTAGTGAATGGATTTAAATAATTACATGTGTTGTCATGTAAGCTAACTAACAGCCATTCCTTAAATTATTTACATAGCTAGCTAGGCTAGGAACCTTTACATCGACTAGTGGCTAACTGTGAAGGCTAGCCGGCTAACCTGGGCTAAATTTTAAACATAGCTAAGGTTACAATGCCAGATAACTAGCATTCTATTTACTTTGGTGTTCATTTTGAAAGTGCAACCAAGTCAGATAGCTGTTTGACGTTATTTAACTTAATTGTAAAATAAACTTATGCCACTTGGGTATCTTAAGACAATGCTAGGGACATACATGTTTGTGAAGATTTTATGTAGACAGTCGAACTAAATGACTTGGCAAGCCCGCTCTCCTGTCAATCTGTGCAGTTTAATTGCGATTTTGTGGCGCTTTAGTGGGTGTGGTGTTCGCTGAGATCGCAGGGTTTTTTTTTCAGCTAGCTAGCTAGCAAGCTAACGTTAGCTAGGCAGACAGTAGTGACCCGCTGACAGCGATTCTCTGGCTTGATCAGTGCTAGCTATTTAGTTGCATGTTTAGCAATACTTCTAAAGGGAATTGCATTCATATTACGCTGTGTGGTGTAATTAACGGTACAGCCAGTATTGAGTGAGTGAGCGGCTACCCAGGTTGTTAAAAGCTAAATGGCCGCAATGATAATTAGCTAATGCTAGTAGCCCGTGTTCTTGGAATGGGTAAGTAGGTAGGTAAATGCAAAATAATGTTTTCTTACTCCACTTAGTGAATACGTGCATGAAATGCATCTTCAGAAAATTCTTAGTAAATATTTCCACACCGGTAATATTTGCTGCATTTCTTACAGTAAAATCAGTTAGCTAACGTGAGTTGGAAGAGGAGGGCTCCTCCCTGGTCCTGGCAAAGCTGCAGAGTTCATTCATTAAAATAAGGCGAGCAAATGAAGATTAAACCAGATACTTTCATGCCGTCTGCAGTGTTTTTGTAAAAAAAAAAAATACTTATCTGAAAATATCTGTATATTTCAGCAGTAATTTAAATTCCTCTTTAATTTACTGGTTATTCCTGTGTACTCCTTTTTGTCTTGCTCTCTAGGCAGTTGCTGTTTTTAGATTCATGACAGCAGGACACAATTATCCTATGCACAGTTCTAACGGTGTTTAGGCCTAGCTATACTGTGGACAGTATGTGCCAATTTTTACAATTTCCTTGCTGTCCCTTGAAGCCTTGTCATAAACAAAAAAGCTGTTGAGACCTTCTGTCCAGATTGAAAACAGTAATGCAGTGATAGGTTCACTGTAATGACATTTTAATAAGAAAATGTATTAAAAATGCATTTGCTGTGACCATGGTGCTTAATTGAGTGGCTGTTATTTGCTCAAACATTTAAGATGAAACTATAAATAGAAATGAGTGTGAATCTATAAAAAAAAATTATTGTTAATTGAGCAAGTCTAAAAATTTTGATTGACTGACTTTGAAAAAAAAAAAAACAGTTGAATCAATCAACACAGTACATTCCTAATGGTTATATTGATAGCATATACATAAAATAACTCACATGAGATTTTGCTACTTAAAACAAGACCTTATGTATGTGCAAATTACAGGCATGGGATAATATATAGAAATGCTTTTGAGGAGGAAGTATGAATGTTTCTGTGATTGCATTATGGTGGTTTATATTGCTGTCACTCTAAAAATATCAATTGTAATGAAGTGATGCTGCACTGTGGGTGTTGGGAGCAGCATGTTCTGTCTTGGTCTGTTGAGGTTGATCTTTTAGGGAATCCCTTTTGGTTTTGAACAACTCTTGGGTGTACTCTGCAATGTCAAACATTTTTTCAGGTTTAGTGATTCGTATGTAGACTGTGACATTGACTATAATAGACTGTTATTAAAATTAAGACAGTTCTACCAACACAATGTTTTATTTTGGTCTGCACACTTGCATTGCGTAAGCTTCAAAAGAAGTAGCCGAATGAAAAAGAAAAGACTAAAAACCACCATTGGGTTCACTCTGTGCCTGATGTATTAGTTGGACGTATGCAGGATTTAAAAACTTTATGTTCACATGTGAATGCTACTCTGACATTTAAGTTTGTGTAACATGGAGCAAAATATTTGATGTGTTCTGTGTCTTTAAGCAGTTCTTTATTAAATAAAATAACTTTACATTATAATTAGGAATTTTACAATACAAGTTACTAAATGCTTGATTCATAAGCAAAGTTTTTGGGGTTTGAATTAAGTGAAAATTAAGTGTTTTGGTCTGATATGACATTTGGGTGATCCAATAGGGGTTATCCTGCTAAGTGCATTGCAGAGTTAGTATTCAGTTACTTTTGGGGGAAAATGTATAAAAATAGCATTACCTCATAGATGTCTGGGTGAAGCTGAAACAAAATATACAGAATATTTAACATCCTGGTATTGGCGGGTGCTGATGTTCATCTGAAGGTGAGAAAAGACCATGCCTTGAGTTAAGGGTACCCCCCCCCCCTTTACACTACTTGCTGTTTTTGCAAAAATCTGGACTTTGAGATTTTGCTTCATATGTAGCCTCTAGCTTTATCTGCAGTCATATCATTTTATTCAGAAAATAAGGTGGAAGGTTCACTGTAGCAGTTTGAGTAGCTTTGCCCCAGTTTTATTTAATTTGTAATGTACACAGTATGGATATTGAGTAGTACTAGATTTACATTTTTATTGATGTGCTAGTTTAAGTACTTGTTTACCCCGCACCCTCACAAAGAATTGTCTGTCACACAGCAATAAGTTGCTACACTAAAAAAGTTATTAAAATAAGAATACTAAAAAGATATTAAAGTAAGAACTGGTTGTATGCCATTCATGTGCATGGTCAGTAGTGATCAGATTTGAAACCAGAGGGGTCATCTTGGTCCAAAGATGTTTATTTTAGACAAGAACTCTAACTTCTAAGTCACCTCACAGTGTTTTCTGAAAGTGGACTGCATGATATTACAGTATGGCCTCAACTTTCATATTTGTGTTTTGTAAATAAGTAAATAGAAATGAGACATTTAGCTATTTATTTGGCTGTAGAAATGCCTCATCTTTGACCTGGGTATACCTAACTTGGCTATAATGAGTCAGTGGAAATATGGCTCTGTTTTACAGTGTGTTTGTCCACATGATATAGGACAAAGTTACTTGGTCTGAAGGTGAATTTGATTCTCTTGTAGCTGGTAGCTGGGCTTCCTGGACCATTTGTATTCATTTTTAATGTATGAAACTGAACAAATTAAGCTAATTTCCTGCCATTTACTCTGACTCTTGATCCCTAATGGAATGGGACTGTGCCTCTATCGTAGTTCAAAACTTAAACAAGAGAAGCTGGCTATGCATGTGGTAAATGAAGAAAGCTGGTTAGCAAAACGAAATGGTCAACGTTTGGAACTTAATTCCACTTTTAATATGTATTATTTCTTTTTCTCTATTTTACTTTATTTTTAATCCACCCAGCTGTTTGTAGCCAGCCATCTTGCTAGCTAACAAGAAGACAAACAGTGCGTCCTCCCAGGCCATTAATTTGGTGTATCACTCAGGGAAGTACAGATCACAGTAGGTTTGGTAGCACAGGGGCCTCTGCAGGGCAGGGCTCCTAATTCATTCTGTGCGTTTCAGTTTTTGGCCTTGATATTTGGCTGCATAGTATTGTTTCATGAGGACAAGACTGAAATGTTGCAGCATTGGCACAGGGACTTTTTGGCATAAAAAATGGACACAGTGTCCAGGCAGTTCAAACTGAATGGTGAATGCTTAAAATAAAATGAAAAAAAGTAAGTAAGTTTACGGGCAAGTCCTGCATTAGTTTGCATATAGTCAGTGTGGTTTAGTGGTAAGGAGCAAGGCTCATAACCCAATAATTACCAGTTTCATTCCCTGCCAGGACATTACTGTTTTACCCTTGGAACAGGTGCTTAACCCACAGTTACCACAGTAAATATCCAGCTGTCTAAATGGGTAACATGTAAGAATTGTAACCTATGTAACTCACTTTGGATAAGAGCATCTGCTGAACAACTAAACGTAAGTGTAATTGGCATACTAACAAAGGAACAAGATAGCAGTGATTTACAGTATGTTCTACACATAGAGGAACCTCCTTGTTATGTGCAGTGTGAGTGAGGATTGTTTAACTTGAAAGGATCTGGTGAGAATCTCTTCGCTTGAACTGATCGTTAACCTTGCATGAAGCTTTGGCTGTTGTCAGACCACAGGCGATGACCACACTTCCTCGGTCAGCCATGTAATTCCGACAGTTTAAGGGTTGGTGACACTGGCTCAGAATCTTTTGTAAGAAGAATTGACTTACTAGGTAATCGGTGTCCACAGCAGCCCATGTAGTGATTTTCACACTCTTAACTCTGAAACAGCAGTTGTCAGACACATCCCAGCTAGTTTCAGTGCCCCAGCCTTTCCTGCTTCTTCACGGGTATCATTTCAGAGCATGTCCACTGATCTTCTGCAGCTGAAATAGTAAGGGATCGGTGCAGCACATGTTTTAAACCGATGCATCTGAACAAGTCTTCGTTTAACAAAAACTCAACTTTTGTGGTCATTGCATGGCATCTGCACAACTTCTTGCTCCTGGTTTGCTGCTGTTCTGTTTTTCTTGCAGGCAATCATTCTCTGGAATCATGATGCATTGCTGCTTGCTTCAGGTCTTTTTTATATGGAGTCTTTCTTCATCCTTAAACTGACATTAGTCTTTTATGTACAGGTTACATGGTCAAGAAAAGTCAGTAAATGACATACAGAAATAAAATAAACAAGACGGCATAAAGAGGGCTGTTAGTATATGTGATAGTTGAATGTAAAATTGTCCAGCCATTGACAATGTGCAATATCAGACATGGTTAGAATTTTTTTTGGCAAGATGTAAGTTAGCTACAAATATGTTTGGATAATGTGTGTAATTTGGAGCAAAACAAGCTGTCCATGTAAACTTTCTCTCTCTCTGAAAAGACAACAGCCTAAGCCTCTTAATTACAGTTTTGGAAAAAGTATTCATTTTTAGGGAATGCGATTGGAGACATAATTTTGTTATTTTATTAATCATAGACTATAAGGATGTTTTATTGGAGTTCTGCTCCTTGTAATACTTTAGCTGGTTTTACCAACAAGCCACTATATGATTGTGTGTAATACAGGTTTACTACTCTGTTGGAAACGGTACTTAATATTATAAAATATTTTAAAGTAAGAATACTGTTTGTCTGATTAGTTCTTGTTCATAATAGAACTTGTAGCCTGTGAGGTTTTGAAAAAGAGATGATTGTAAGATTGTGTTCATGCTTTACGGCTCAGTCTGAAACTCAAACCATTCAAAGTCGACCATTGGATTTGTTCATGCGCAAGTGCAGTTGGGACAGTGCCTCATCTTTGCAACCAAGTGTAAAGTGTCCCCTGTCAATCCCAGAATTCCTTTGTGATGTGAAAAATGACTCTAGAAGCCTTTGGCTAATCTTTAGTGGTAGACCTGTGGTTTAGTTAGTACGCACACAAGTATATGAAGGCAATACCTGTGGAGAATTGTACAAAATCCAGCTGTTAACCTAATTTTTGGTAAGTCATTACTTGCTGTTTAATCTTAACTGTATATTGAGTCCTTTCCTTAATAAACAACTGACACACACCTGGGGAATAACTTAAGGCTTTTAATCTATTACAGAGTTGCATGTAAAATCTTAGTAGGCATGGGAGAATTTTATATCCACTATATAGTGGCAGCAGTTTTCCTCTACAGTATATAACATACATAATAGTGCCTCAACCAAGTACAATCTTTTTTTTTAAATTACAATATTGTATCACATCCTAGACCCCCGAAATTGAATAGTGGGAGAATACATTTTTTCATAACGCACATAGTGGGTATTGATGAGAAGTTGTTCTCACACAAAGTGAGAAATGGAAGCAAAGGCAAGATTATCTGAAACTGAGAAATCCCTCTTATCTGGCAGTAAAGTATGAGCACAGCCTCATTCTTTTTGCATGTGTGATTGAGGAACTACAATGGGATAATTGTTGGACAAGCATCCTCAAATTGAAGCTATATTGACCCCTTGGAGCTGGAGGGTTGAAATGCTTTCCATAGAACAAGTGCAGAATTCCTGGCCATAATTGTTGTGCATCTCTAATCCTCAGTCATGTATTGCACTCAGAAAAGTGTATATATATTGATAATCCTGTGTACGCCATTCAAAATGACATGATATTTTTCACTCATATGTGATCAGAGGCACCACTAAGTGTAATATGGATATAATATTGGATTAATCAAAACAGAACTGATGAAAAATTATCAGCCTGGTTCCTTGTGTGCATTTATAAGGTCTATTGAATGATTTTCTCATGTGTATTTACACACATGTAGGGAAAATCACATGTAATCACATGTATGCATATATCTACATGCGCAAGCAACATGAACAATTACTACCCATACAATCAAGTATACCAAAGGATGCAGAACAGAGCAAATAGAAGTGTTTCCAAGAACTGCAGAAACACATAAATAATGAGTCTTAAGAAGGTTGCAATGGTGAATTTCCACAGAAATCCTAAAAAATATGACTGCCATGTGCCCTCTCCAGAAGGCTGAGTAATACAGTAATTTCCCATTGAAGAAACTGGTTGTTTATTAAGTTGTTCATTCCCAATACTAGCGTTGTTTGCCAGTGGTTAACTTGAAATTATATCCTTTTGGTTCCCCCTTTTATCTTTTTAATGCCTTTGAATGTTTCTCATTTTGGTGTTTATCATCAATGTTTTACTGAAATGCCCTCCTTATGCATTGGTTGGAATTGCCTAAATATTGTAAACATTATGTTTGAACAAGCTTTTTCAAATATTGCTCATTGACATGTCCTTTGTTAAACAATATGGGTCCCAGAAATCTGTTAAATTGCAAGTATAAATGAAAGTTTTCGGGTTTAATCCATCTTGGCAGGAATGTAAAGACCTATAATTTTTTGTTTTAAATAATTGTCATTTTTTTCCCCAAATTAAGTAGCTACTAATGTAGTACATTAGGAAAGTTGAAAAACTCATAAAATGCAAGCTTTGGGCTTTCCAATTGGGCTAATTGTAAACCTTTTAAGGAAGCTCCTGACCTTTGGATAACCTTGGATTTGCCTTAAAGGTCAAAGGTCTGAGTGATTTGAAATGGGCATAGGTGGACAGTTTCAATACTTGAGAGCCTCTCATTTTTTGTAATAACATTAGTGCAGATAAAATATAATGGTGTGTCAGTATTGTGATGATTAATTGGGGTTTCTCCTCCATCCTCACAGAAATGGTGGAATCCATGAAGAAGGTAGCAGGCATGGACGTAGAGCTCACGGTAGAGGAGAGGAACTTGCTATCGGTGGCGTACAAGAACGTGATCGGTGCCAGGAGAGCGTCCTGGAGGATAATCAGCAGTATTGAGCAGAAAGAGGAGAACAAGGGCGGAGAAGACAAATTAAAAATGATCCGGGAATACAGGCAAACGGTGAGCCAGAAGTGCTGTGTTATTTGCCCAGATGGGCATACTGTACAAAGAGTAGTTTCCACTGGATAGCAGGTGCACTTCTCATTTTGCAATGTATTCTACATTCTTAAACCTGCTCGCTAGTTGTGACCTTGTGAAGGTCTTTTCAAGATGAAATGTCCAGTTTTTTTTTTAAATGCACTATCAAATGTTACCTCTGCAAGATGTTTTGTGGTGGTTGTTTTATTTACTGAAATCTGCCTTTCCGTCTGAAGGTTGAGACAGAGCTGAAATCAATCTGTAATGATATTCTGGATGTACTGGACAAGCATCTCATTCCAGCTGCAAACA
This sequence comes from Megalops cyprinoides, assembly GCF_013368585.1. NCBI lineage: Eukaryota > Metazoa > Chordata > Actinopteri > Elopiformes > Megalopidae > Megalops > Megalops cyprinoides. The sequence goes on from NC_050591.1 coordinate 6,778,775, forward strand.
CGGGGGAGTCCAAGGTTTTCTACTATAAAATGTGCGTTCTGTTCCTCTGTCTTCTGTTACAAATGCTGAAATATCAAATGTGCATTGGCATGAATCTGAACTGTATTCCTGGCATCAACATCATTTGTCCTTGGGCTTCCAGTCTTTCTCAAAGGGTTTTCAATAGGCATTAGGGCCAAGGACTGTAAAAGGCTTAAATATTAATAGGTAAGAATAGGAACTGAAATTTGTTTAACGGTAAAGCAAAATATTGCTGTAATAGTCACCTCATGAGAAAAAACATTTACAAGGTAAACTTAAGTTGTTAAAGCATTATTCACTTCTGAAATATAGGGATTTTTTTTTTAATGCAATATATTTTTTTCCATCCCATCAGCACATTTTGATTCCATCTCCTTGGTTAAATTACTCTGTTCTCTCTGGGATAAGGAAATTTGTTTCCTTGCATATGCTGAACTTCTGTAAATAACAAGGCAAGCATAACTCTCAGTGTTACGCCGCTGATTATCCCAGTGTGAATAAGTTCTCGAGCTCTCATATTCAGGTGTGTGACTATGTATGTAAAGAGCTAGGGGAAACACAGGACATGAGGTCATATACTTCTCAAACCCCTACAAAACTGTTACGCTAGCATGCTGAGACAGTGCATGATCCCTCTTTTGGTCAACACGACTTAAGACCACATATAAATTAGAAACTGGTGTACACCTTGAGAGCTATACCAGTAATCCTCTGTCCTAGACCATCATAGAGCTCATAATTGCTGTTCACCACTGATGTTCTGTCTCGCTCTCTTTTCCTCCTCAGGAAAGGTGATTACCACAGGTATCTGGCAGAGTTTGCCACAGGGAACGACAGGAAGGAGGCCGCAGAAAACAGTTTGGTAGCTTACAAAGCTGCTAGCGATATCGCAATGATAGAACTACCGCCAACGCACCCAATCCGTTTAGGTCTAGCACTGAATTTCTCCGTATTTTACTATGAAATCCTCAATTCTCCAGACCGCGCATGCAGGTAAGTGTTCCATTTCCCTCAAACAAACCAAAATGGTCACCTCCTAGTTTTTTGTTTTGTATTAAGTCGAGACTTCTGTGTTAAAATTTGAGGTTCTACTGACTTTAAATATGATTGGTTTACATGTTGAAGTGCCCACTATCACATCCACTCCCTCATCAGTGTAATCACATGCCATGAAGTAGATTCACTTAGCATGGCCAGTGTATTAAGGTATGTAATCGCATCCAATTGTAAGCACTTCGGTTGTGTTTTCAGGTTGGCAAAGGCGGCATTTGACGACGCCATTGCGGAGCTGGACACATTGAGCGAAGAAAGCTACAAGGACTCCACACTTATCATGCAGTTGTTACGTGACAACCTGACACTATGGACTTCAGACATGCAGGGAGATGGTAAGTGCGAGGGCGCAGATCGTTCACACTCACGCAGCACTGCACAGTGGACTGGTGGAGCAAAACGCACCTTTTAAAAAAAAACAAAAAAAAAAAAAAAAAAAAACAAACACTGAAGTGTGTTATTCCTGGTCCTGAGCCAGATAACATGCAGAAGAGGATGATGGGAATTACAGAAAGGATGATGCGTGCATTATGACATCAGCTTGGTGAGGGTTGGTGTGGGGTGCTGTGGGCTTATCTCCACAGCTTCCCCCTTTCGTGTTGAACTGAAAAACAGGAGCTGCTGAGCGGATGCTTTTCCCCTTTGGGATAGTTCTCCTACCTAATTACTCCTTGAAGAGGTTTGTTTTGTCTTTACCGATATTCCTTGTAATTATTACAAATTGAAAAAATGGTCACATTGAGGATCAATCAGTGGAACACCAGCCTCTTCTCCATTCCTGTCTGTTTTTCCTGCTTACTTCCAGACTCCCCCTCATTAATATCAGTAGCTATTGATCCTTCCAACCTTCTTACCACACTGCCTCTCCTACTGCCTCATGATCTTTTACCTCATTAATAATATGGCTTTTGTTTTTCCTCTTTTTTTTCCCTCGTTGTTTTCATTGCCTTGTGTAGATTCCTAAGGAACAACAGCTGTTCATTCCCTATAAAATGTTACTTTGTAAGTCATCTTCTCCGGCATCTGTGTTTCTCTGGCTTGCTGTTCACTCTGTCTTCACTAACTCGTAACCGCATCACCCTGCTGTCCCACTTACCTGTGTGGTAACGTTGGCCAAACGTGAGCCATTTTTCCTGGCTTTCGTGTTCCTCCGGCTTGCCGTTCTCTCTGTCTTTCTCTCCCCACTAACTCCTCACTGCATCACCACTGCCCCAACCTCATGTGCTGTAGGGTTGGCCAGATGTTCTGATTGGGGTTATTCACTCTTTATCACAGCCATTTTTGAAAGCCGTCAGCTGGTGCCTCAGCTAAGGACCCTGTCATGTGAAAGCATACTAAGTAGTTGTCATCATTAAAGGGGTGTTTGCCAGCTTTGGTCTTGCCAAGCTCTATTCCAGCAGGGCTCTTATGTATTGGCACTGTGGAAGACACCCATTTTATCCGGCCTGGTTTGTAGTTGCAGCTGATTGTTAAATTAAGCAGACAGCTGTTCAGTTCATTGTGCCCAGCTAAGTGTTTCACTCTCTTAAGTGTCTCTCCATCACACAAAGACCAGCCTCTGGGCTGTATGATGAAGTGCAGTGTGTCTGCCTCAGTGACAGAGGTTGACATGGCTTCTTTTTTTTTTGTAAGATTCATAGGTCCTCTGCTTTTGTTTCTTACATACTGGGTGATATATCTTGTATCATGTAAAGTATCTACTAAGACTAGGCTGCAGACTGAAAACTCATCTGTATCTGTTCAAACTGCACCTTGGCTCAACTAACCCTGCAATCTGACCATTCATAATATATCCCCAAATATATTCCCTAAATAAAAACATTGCATACTCAAATTCCCTCTTAGACCTACTATGGTACTAAGCAGAATGCTGTAGGTTATTTAATAGACTAAGATAGACTACCAGTAGTCACAACCAATAAACTAAGACTGTGACACATTTGGTTTGGTGTTGTCTCTGATCTTACACCAGTGCATGCAAAACACGCTAAGTGGCTCTGGATAAGAGTATCTGCTAAACGACCAAACATAAATGTAAAAGTCTGTAAAAGCGATGAAAATCAACGGCTTTCCTTAGTGCTTCCATTAACTCCCTTCAAGACACCTTTTTTTTCGTATTTACTTTTAAAAAAGAAAAAGTATATATGGGTAAAAGAAGATGGTGTCCACCACATTGTAGCCAGCTCAGGCCTACCTTCCAGCTCAGGCCATATTGTGCATCAGTAGAAGAAGGTGGCCCGGTTGTTTTCTGACTCACTCTGCAGTTGTCTCCATAGTTGCAGTTTCCTGCACATCCTTGTAGCACCAGCAGACCTTGCCTGCTGCAGGCCATGTCAGTCACGTGCCAGGAAAAGAGGACAGGACTGGCAGTTAGCAGTCCAGTCAGATTCAAACCCGTGCTCTTGTATTCACTCTGCAGTGTGGCCCAGGATTTAGCTTTGCTTGAACTCGGTTAGCTAGCTCTCTTGAAGCAGTGGCAAATTAGAATCTGAGCTATGTAGCTATAAAACAAAGGCAGGCTCCGTGTTACAGTCTGTTTTCACCATTTCTGACGGGAAGCACCAGGTCTGATGGCTCCCCTTGCTCTTCTGTCTGTCTCGGTCACTGTAGCACAGCCTCTGTCTGCTTACCATGCTCATTTATGCTGGGTGCCATGGTCTTATTTTTAATGGGTTACCCTTGTCCTGCTCAGCTGCATGGCTCATGGACCATATTAGTTTTTCATTCGCAGCTAGATAGCAACAAAATGCATTGCCAGAAATGCTGGTCTAGCTAGACGGCACAGTTTTGAAATAGGACTGTGACATACGGGCTATTTTCCAGAAACTAAGCTCCCCTTGCCCTTACAGACATTCGGCAGTTGGAAAGATTCATCCAGCCACTTAGCTATGCAAGCTTGGTTGCCATTAAGTCAGAGCTATTGCAGGTGGCTAAGCTGCTTTGGGGTCTGTAGGATGGCCGTACTCCAGTTGGCAGGGCTCAACCCTTCCCCCCAGTTAGAAGGGCAAATCAAACAGCTGTCTCTACAGCCTAGACTGTACTTCTCACTTCTCGAGAGAGTTGGGAAGGTTATTTTGAAAATGCATTTTGTTACTGGCTGTTATCTAAAAGTAACATATGCATGGTTTGATAATTACTCATAGTCAATAATTGAGTCTGTTTTCGTTTGCTTTGAGGGTACTACTTGTGTTGGATTAAACAAACTAAAAAACTGTAGTTTACCTATTAGGCAGATTTTAATTTGACTTATTTCTCCATAAATGAAATTTAAAAATATTCAAATTGATTGTACAGACTTCTGTATTTCCTCATTTTCCTCACGTTCACCGAAAAATACTTTTATTACCACTGATTCAGAAGTATTAATTTATTGATCATCTTAGACTGGCTACTGAAATTTAGATAAATGCATAAAAGTGATTTTTAGTTGCTTTGTTTGTATGCTGCAAAGGAGGCAGTAGATCAGTGTTTCTGAACTTGTACGCTGGTTGAGAAATGCTGCAGCTGGAAAACCATGTGTGTTGATTTATGTCACAGTAGGTGTTGATTTATAATTAATAATATCATAGCCAGTTCTGCCCTATAAAACTGATTTTGCAGTGGTTTGATTTGCCAACAAGTCATCATGTCCAGCTGTTATAAGAAACATGAAATTCTGTCAGTGCTGAAACTTGAACCTGGAAAAACAGGAGACAGGTAGCCGGTCAGCTGCAGATGGATACAGAAGAAATTTGACCGGATGCTTTTCTGAAAGTAGCAGTAACCTAATTACCCCTGTAGTGGCAGCGTGATGCTGCTGTGCATGGATCTCAGGAAGTTTTCAGTGACAAATGGAACCTGTTACAGCTGGTGGAAGGGATGCCGTTTGGGAAGAAACTCTGTCTTCGGCCTTGGCACCTGATCACTATGAGGAAATCCTGCCATTGGGCTTGGCCCCTGAGCGCTGAAAAGCTGCTGTCACTGTTGATGCAAGGCACAGTAAGGTAGCTGCTGTGACAGTTGCAGAATGATCCAAGTGGCACGTATACAGGCTCCAGTCGCAGTTTCAGTGATGGCACATCCCACCAGCTGTGTGCCGGCCTCAGGTGCATTGCCAGCTTGCGGCCCGGTAGGCCTCACCCTCCGTGTGTCCCAGATTCTATCATCTGAATGTTGCAGACCACCCCTTCTTTTGGGTCTACAATGGTTAGTGCCGCTTTCTTTCCCACGGTGCTGTTTAAGTGCTCATGCTGATCTGTGAGCACAGCCTGGTGTAGGAGACTAGCTCAGCAGATTGAGTCTCCACCCTTGACAGTGCCTGTTGACTTAGCTTGGTTTATGTCTGTGGCGCTTTATGGGACTTGACTCATCTAATTGGACTTGCCCTTCTTCAAGCAGTGTCCTCTGGCAGCCTCGTTAGCAAGAGCCTTTACTTAGTGTGTTTGCAGCTATATTGCGCCCAATGCCTTTCACTGGATGTGTTAGTCAGTTGATGCATGCTGCTGTCCTCTTCTTAATCTTTCATAGAGAGTATTCCACTTTGAAATTCAGCCCATCGGCAGTCTTTACAGTACAAAAAAGCCAAGTTAGCCAAGTTACAGTTATCTTGTCATTCCTAACAGTAATTTGATGAACTGTACTGTGCATGCATGCAGTGTCCTTTTATAGGTTGCCATGGCAGCAACATTTCCCTTTGTCATACAGGTAGAAGAGCAGCCGCAGAGGAGAGGGCCCTCGGTCAATGCACATGTCATCAAGAATGGACAGAAAATAGGAGATGCAAACAAGCACTTATTACAGTTAGTGCATATACTGAGGTTAGATGGGCAACACTGAACTTCTCAAGGTGAACGAAACAGCCAGGGTGGCAAACATGCCGTTTTCCCCCCCTTTTTTTTTCTAAAAGAAGTGTAACAGCTAGCTTACCTTGGTGAGAGATTTTTGATTGATTGCGCGTCCTTGTATTGCCCGGTAGCTGTCTTTCATTCAGAGAACAAAGTTACTTGGCTAACCTTGCGTTCTCTGTAGCTGTTGTCGAATAAATCCACCCTGCTCGAGCCCGTCACGGTGTCTGCACTCCCAGGATCGTAGAGGAATCGCTCTTTTTTTGCGAGCCCAATTTTTGCAGTTGTGCTGGCAGGGGTGCGGAGCCGTGGATAGAGGGGCGTGCGTTGTGTGCTGCTGGAGACCCAGCTGGTCCAGAGTGTGCCTGCTTATGGATGCAGCGCTGAAGGTTTTTGTCTGCTTGGCACGAGTCCTGTCGATGACTCACTCTGTGTGCAGCTCCTCCAGATCTTTAGGGCACACCGTAGGCTTATCCTCAGAGAGCCTGGAACACCCCTCGTAGGAACTATGCCTTTTTGTGTGTTGTCATTGTGCATCGAGAAGATGATACTGCACTGTCTTTTTCTGATCACACATGTCACCAGTCATGACTAGAGGCAGCCATTTTGGGCCTGTCCTCTTGTAATTGCTGTATATGAACGGGGGCCATATATGAAATGTGGTTGTTTTTTTTTCTTCTCAGGAAGATTGAAGAAATATTTATAGCAGTGTTGACTGATATGATACTTTGTTTTGGCTTATGGCGGTGCTATGGTAGTAGGAATGATTTCACTAGAAATAATTATTTTTGACTGTGCCGAACTCTTTATCTCTTTAACTTTTAGTCACAAAAAGGGTCTTTATGGTCCTTAGTAGAGTAGTTATGGCTCTCCCCTCTCTAGGAACAGTTCCGTAAGGTCCACAGTATTTGAATTTCTGCTTTTTTATTCTCTTGTGCCACATCTTCTCATGAACTGTTGGGCCTATCAGTGCTTAATTTTGTGTGGCTAATCCTTGTACCATGATAAATTGCAAAGGAAAGCAAAAAAAAAAGGTTTCCTGCATGAAAAAACTGGCTGTTGTAAGCTAATTGGTTTGCAGCATCTGGCATATAAGCATATGAGCTCATCTCTTATGTTGTTTAGTCATTCATTCTCAAATGCAGCTTGCGTAAAGGTTGGGCCATTCCAGTATAGTGTTACAAATTTGAACACAACATGGTTATGGATGCTGGCAGCAATTGTAAATGTACAGATTTAATCACTTAAAACACTTAAACCATGTACTCACCTGTCGTGAGTCTGATTGATGTAATGTTTTGTATGGAAGACCATACAGTGAAGGACAGTGTGGCAAAAAAAAAAAAAAAACTGATTACTGCAGTTTAGAAGTTTTGTTCCAAATGAACATGCTGCACTAGCTGGCAAGAACTGTTTGATCCAAAGGCATACAGGTGGCTGTGAGTCAAAGGACGTGTGAATGCTGATTGCAGTGGCGTGAACACATTTAATCATGTTTTTCAAAAATGCATTTTATAAAAGTTTATTGTAAACGTGCGATTTTGGCTGCCCTGTGTCGCAGTTTTGAAGTAGAACATTTTCATCTGTTGCTGAAAAATACCACTTGCTTTCCTGATTTTTTTTTTTTTCCTGTTAGTTGTTACTATATAAAAGATTAAATTTGTAAAAGAACAAATTTTGAGGCCACTATTCATGATTAATTGTTAATGAAAATACTTCCATTGCTAATGGTTCTCAGGTTCAGATGTGCATTTGGTTTGAGCTGTGTAAAAGCCCAATCTGATAATGTGTTGGTGCATGAAAGGAATTCTTAGATGTGAAATGGCCCTGTAATCCTCTGCTATTTCCAGGGCATCAGTAAATAGGCTGGCCTTGCTTCAGTGCACTGACAGATAATCTCAGTACAGGTGCTTTTCTAGAGTTGGGAGACTTGACTTTCAAACAGACACCTCAGCACAATCATGCACTGATGGTATGAAAGAAAGAATGGAGTGGAACATCACAGGAGCTGAGAGAGGCGTTTTGTAGAGGTTCTCACCGGGCTAATGCAAATGAGCTGTGCGTATTGCCAGTGAAGAGCGATTGTGTGTCGTTACCTGCTGAGCCAAACTGTGGCAGTGCGGGGACTGCATGCATCACGTGGTTTGGTCCTTCCCTTCACTCACCGCCTTCACTCCCAGTAACACACCCAAGATCGTCCTCATTTGGAGAGAGACCGTCCATCCACCTAGCACTACCTCTATGCATTGGTTAGACAAACCGTTGTTTACAGATGTGAACCAAAGTTTGACTCATTCATGGGGATCTCCTCTCCTAACTGAGGTGTTTGCTGTATGCATGTAAAGGAAGCATGAAAGAATTCTTCCAGAAATTAGCTATGGACTAATTTTACTTTCTTTAAATGTAATGTAAATTTTTACTTCTGGGATTGTTTGCAGTGTTTGTCTTGCTTGGACTCATATATTGCTTGCCCTTTTCTTTGTTTAAATAAAGGAGAAGGGTTAGCATTTAGCCTGACCAATGGTGTATGTTATAAAAGACTTAAAGCACATGAAGGTAAGGGTGTATGGTCCAATGGCTGAATAAATCTGCAGCTTTCATCAGACAGATTTTAGAAGGAAATGCCATCTTCTGTTGCTTGTGAGAGAAAATCTGTCTCTGGACTCATTCTAAAGCTCAAACCAAGAGAACAGTGTTAAGTGAAATTTGATTAACTTTGACATGTGGGGAAAGCAGTGTATGGTATGATTATTTAATGGAATATACTAAATTAAAGTGTGTGCAACATGAAACAGGCTTGGGCCTAAATGTTGACCCAAGAAAATGACAAATAGGCTGCTGGAATATATAGCAAAAAGTGCTGATTACAAACCAAAGGAGGTTATATTACTGTCTCAGCATGGCTTTGTCAGACAATATTTCACTGTAGCCGGTTAAGAGCATCTCACTATGATGAGAGCATAGAAACTGTTGAAAACTGGAAAAAAACACAAGATGCCACACATGTCATGTAGACAGACTCAAGTTAACACTTAATCCATTCAGTAACAGCAGAAAGGGGCTTTGGTCAGGGCAGATTGACATTTTACATGTTTTGAAAAGGATTAATAAAGTAGACATCAAAAGCTATTTCATGGTGATCTTTCTCAGCAGAACAAGAGGACATACGTAGAAATAATTTCAGTATAATTTTTACAGACACAACCAAGCGTTTTTCACTTAGAATGCATGGAGTTGATTAGTTGACAGCTACTTGTAGTTGAAGAGGAGACCCTTAGGGTGTTAGACGAGGCCTAACAGTGCTAGATTAACTCTATAGACTACTGGTAGAATGATGAGTTGTGCTAGTTGTACTTTTTCAAACAGGGCTGCAAGGATTTAAGAAATAAGTCCAGAGACTACAAATTGAAGGACGTTTGTAGCTAAGGCATGTGCTAATTTAGGCAGAGACCGCCTGCCTTAACTAACTAGTTCTGGGGGTAAATGCTGCATCACTCAAAGCTCCTCTCAAAAAATCTTTTTCTCCTCCCAGGTGAAGAACAGAACAAAGAAGCTCTGCAAGACGTGGAGGACGAGACCCAATGAGACTTCACAGCCAATACAAGAACCCCTACCGACCCTCACCAGAACCCCAGTATCACAGTGGGAGCCACCAACCCCAACTTGTACCTGCTGGCTCTCATTGGCTCATTGCCCCTTGAGGCATCTTTGGGTTTACCCCCACCCACCCTCCTTTTTTAAGTTTTTTTTTTTTTTTTTTTTTACTTTTACTTTCATTCAGATACATACAACTAAAATAAATACATTTTTGAGAAGGCAACACTCAAGAGTCCCTGGATTTTTTTTTCCTGGTACAGGCTGTCTTGAAGTTCTTTGTGTTCATATCTCTGTTTTCATTTGTTTTGTTTTTGATTCATTTTTTTTTTCCTCGACAGTTTCATCTGCCGCTGGATCTGTACGTATTTTTCTTAATGCAATTACGTAAAATTAACTTTTATTACAGATATGCCTTCTATGATTAGATGTGGGATCTGTAATATTTTTGTGTTTAGTGCAAACATCTGATGCAAATTAGAGGAAAATATCATTAAACAGTCATGGAGAAATGGAGCAAATTTAAAGAGGATTAAATACCACTTACTTTTACCTTCAGTTTTCAGAAGAAATTCTGCATAGCCAAGTGGAGCATAAACCTTAACAGCGTAGTGGATATCGTAATGTTCTGTAGTGTTTTGGACTGTACTTTGTGCTAAAATACTGTATGCGTACACTCTCACTGATTTCTGAAGATGGCTGGTAGCAGTTTGAAAAATCCCAAGGAGCCTTGTTGCATTATTTTCTTGGCTTGTCTCAGAAAAAAGCAGGCTTCCATTGGCATCTGTTCAAAACAACAGTGAACTAAGATAGTTTAAACCCTTCATCTGTTAGTTTTTATCCCACTCCCTTCCCCCTCTTATTTTGACCTATTTATCTCTCTCCTCTATTTTGTTTGTTCAGTATGTGTAACTTAAAGCTAATTTGTACAACTGGATATCTGACTGGAGCCACAGATACACTATCTGTATTCTTACTGAAACACAGCATGGAATTAACATTAAAATTCAAATAAAACCAACCTAAATTAAAAGTTCAAGTGTCTCTTTAAAATCCTATTTAAATTGGTTTCATCTTGTTGCCATTACAGTCAGTTCTGTGTGTTGTGCTGCGATAATTTGAAGTCAAGTTGTCATTACCTGTTAGCATGAAAAGAGTAGCAAATGTAAATGGAAGACAATCAGTCATTAAAATGGGAAGAAGCAGTGTGTGTTGGTCAGTCAATCGTAAGATTACAGTGACAGATCAAAGTGTAAAATTAAATGCATGACAAGCAGTTGACCTCAGGAGGTCACATGTTGGGTACTGCTTGCACACTATAGTTAGAATGTCTTCTGTCTGTAGCGTAGTTTTCACAGTTGGCTATTATGTGATGCACTTCAACAAGAGAACTTAATCTGATTAATGTCAGCAGTTACCTCTATTTGGTTCTGGCTTTTTAAAGCTTGAACACACATCAGTAATGAGCGTCTCATTGCCTCCAACCATCAGATATAGTCTTGTAGGCTAACAGCTGCTTTTAATCACTAAATATTCATGCTAAAGGTGTATATTTTATCTCAGACATTTATCTTAAATATGGTAATTCCATTACACATACATTAGATTACATTACATTATATATATATTTAGCAGGCACTCATCCAGAGTGACTTCCATTGCAATAGAGCATAAGTGCATGCATTCAATTTAAACAAACAATATCAGACTAGGCTCATAACACTCCCAGACCAGTGAGTGTGAGCATAACACTGTTTAAGCCTTACCACAAGTGATCTTGTGCACTCTGACAAAAGCAAAGTATACTATGATACAACAGGTCCTAGAACACAAATTCATAATGCAGCATAATAATACTTATCAAGTTAACACTGAATGCAAGAGGTAGCAGATATTAGGGGGTGGGGATAGAAGTGGAACCGAGATGCAGTCTGAAGAGGTGGGTCTTCTGTCTGTGTCGGAAGATGGCCAGTCCTAACCCCAATGGGGAGTTCATTCCACCACTGAGGGACCAGTACAGACAAGGATCATGCCTGAGAAGAGCGACCCCGTCAGGTCAGGACAGTCAGTTGCCCTGTAGCTGCAGAGGGCAGCAATCTTAAGGGAACATAGGGTTTGAAGAGGGGTTGTAGGTATGACGGTAAGTTTAGTCATTTTTGTTCTCAATTCTGTGATTAATGTGCTGTTGCTGCTGGCCCTGTGGATCTGAGATACTCCTTTGACGAAACAGGAAATGCTGTATGCTGAGTTGTGACTTCGGTTTGCCATGGCCTGCTGAAGTATTATGCAACATTGCAAGGTGCACCTGGAGCAGTCTGTCCAGTCTGTCATATGGGAACATCATGTATGCAATCTGACATGAAAATGTGTGTAAAATGTTTTTTTTTTTCTCTCAGTGCATTTGACAGGGAAGGTAAGATTGGAAGGTAAGAGGGAAGGTGCAATTGTTTCATTGGGATCTGTGAATTCCACATATTTCCTGCATCACCTACTTCAGAATTAATTATCATCAAGGGTCAGTTTTAACAAAATCTCATTTTATACAACTAATATTTTAAATCTCTTAGTCTGCAAACTTTGTATTTGCTTAACTCCTTCCCTGGCCTCTAGACAGTAGAATAGCTGGCCAATGTTAGGTTGGGAGCTACTGACACCATGGCTCACAAATGAGTTGGGTTTGGGGTTGGGGTTAGAGTTAGGGTTAAGGTTTGAGGTTGGGGTTAGGGTTTAGGTTGGAGGTTCAGAGTTTGGATTTTAGGGTTAAGGTTAGGGTTGGGGTTTGGGGATAGGGTTAGGGCCAGGGCCATGGCCAGGGCTAGGGTTGTTACGTCAGGGTTAGAAAAGGACCCCCTGTCACACAAGAATCAAAAAGTAAAAAAAAAAAAAAAAGGGGGGGGGGGGGGGGGGTGGGTGTGAAACAGGAAACACGAGGGGTCTGCATGGGTACGCGCACAGTCTCCATCACCCTACCAGGCCAAACACGCATTCACACCTTTCCACACAATTATGTGCACTATTAGAGACAGCTTGGATCTAGAGTTAGGGTTTTTGGATTGGCATTGTGGTTAGGGATTAGGGTTTCAGGGTTGGGGTTAGGGTTTTAGGATTAGAGTTTAGAGTTTAACAAGACCTCAACCACTTTTGCTTTATTGCTTTTACGAGATTGATTTATGGAAAATAAATTTGCCATATCTCTTTGACAGAAGGGTATTTTTGATACAAGTGTTAGTAGTGTATTTCAATAAATGGCACTGAACAGTAAGCTTTCAGCCATTGGAAATGTTACAGGGTGCTGCTAAGTTCCCCTGCTTTGAGATCAGTAGCAGCTCTGAGTAAGCTAGGAAGACACGAGAAAATGGCACACATAGACGCAGCCAGGAAGACACAAGTGTAGGTCTGAGTAAGCTAGGAAGACACATTTAGCTACATATGGCTAAAAATAACTGTTGATTGTTTTTGTTGTTAATTGTTACTAAATTGTTTAGAAGTGGGTGTATAAGGTGAGGCTAAGCTTCAGTTCTACCCTGCCACAGAGCAGGTTACCTGATGACTATAAGTTGCCTTAGCTACTGAGTGAGAATTATGATAAGCTTCTTTGATTGAACTAAAACTACTGGAAATTAGTCAGGCGTGTTGAAATAGGCGAGGCTAACTCATGTAGTTCACTTTGTGGAATACCTTCCTCTTTTATTAGCCTGTGGATGACTACAGACTGTTTGGCTGCAGCAAGTCTCCAGCAGTAGGGTGCAGTGTTCACATGCTAGCTCCTGTGTTTTCTTGAGATTTAAAATAAATTATTGTTTTTTTGTAAGTTTACCTCCTATTTCTTTTTTGAGAGAAGTGTCGACCAGCTTCTCCACAAGATTTCATTTTTGGTAATGTGGCAAGATGTTGAATAGACCTTTTTATTTGATTCATTTCAAATAACCAAGATTTGTCTTCATCCTGTTTCCTGAAGTTTTCTACTCACTTATTCACCAGCTAGCTGTTTCTTGTAAAGCCATAAGCTAGCTTGCAATGGGAATTTTAAGATTGTTAGCTGACCACTCATCAACCCACTTTTAAGTATTGAGCTAGATTTTGGCCGCTAACCCAAAGAATGAAAAACAAAGACATGAAATAAAGTTTTTTTTTTATTTTGAAAATAGGGTATTTGGATGTTTCTGATCAAATTGCAGCAGAAGGTGTGTTAGCTTATTTGCTGGTGATCTATTGCCATTGTCCAGCTAGTGTTTATACTCCAGGGTTCTTGGTCCTATGGTGGTCCTATGGCGCGCAGTTTTTAAAAGGTGATGCTATCCTGATGCATATTATACCTTTTTCATAAGTAGAGCCTACTGTGGCTGTGTCACATCTGGAATTTTTTACTGTTAATTGTAGAATGCAGGGAAGACTCTAGTTTCATGATTCTGCACCCCATTGTACATTCTGATAACAGTAAAAGCATTGTCAGTGTTGAATTTCATGGATTCGCAACATGTAACTGGTGGTTATCAAGATAAGATTGATTAAAATTACGTATTTACATTGATTACACTTAGATATTTGAAAAAAAAAATGCCAAAGTTCCAATTAGATAAGTGAGTTGGTTATAGGTTATATCTTTGTTCATATTAAACCCAGTGATTCCTGGATGCATTCTCAGGATTTTTATTTAACTCTTTGGGAAGGCTGTCAAGTAAGACTCAAAAGCATTTTGCATTTTGCCGTTAGCTTCATTACTGTCTTATTGAAGCTACATCAGATATTATTCAGAGCTCAAACCATGAAAATGTTTCATTCATTCATTTCTTCATATGTGTGTGAACGATTGTTTACCAGCCATTATTGCACTTAAGTTAGTTCATTTCTATTGCCACCAGAGGACAGCATAATCCACAAAAATGCATCCTCAGTCAATGTTTCTTGGGTCACTTCATATTTTTTTTTCCAGGTAACAGCCATTAGTCTTGAATTTGCACCTGAATTTTTAAAACAACAACAACCACCACCATCACCATCATCATCATCGTCATCATCATCATCATCATCATCATCGTCATCATTATCCTTATCATTATCATTATCATTATCATCATCATCATTATCATTGCCATTGTATCTTAGCCATGAGTATTGTAGGAAATATTTTGGTGGTCAAGCCAAGTCATTGATGAATTGCATTCTTTTGGCTGCTCTTACTTGTTCATTACTCGCTGTCCAGTGTCTTCCTGTGGAAACTGCTGTGCTGTAACAGGGTGTTACTGCATTCAAATAAGTGTTCTAGATAGGACTAAAAATATGACAGTGACAGACTGACTTCCTATGTTTTTTTTAGTTTTATAAATAACTGCAACTAATAAATGAAACCGACAAGAGTTCTCTTTTACAGACAAATGAATACAGAGATGCACTGTCCCACAGAAATGTCAGGTAACATTCATTTCAGTAGGAAACTGTTCATTTCATTTCCATAGGTTACGGCTCCCACTTTTGTACCCACAACTGCTACCCTGTCTTTTCCCCAGCCCAACACTGTGTGCCCTTCCTGTCCTCCACAGATATGACCCCTGTTGTTTTATCTAACAAACAGGATGTGTTTCCTCCAGCAGTCTCTGGTATGTGGGCATGTATGAATGTTTGAGTATGTAATAAGCTAGTTCTTCCCTCTGGTCGTGTGTGTGTGTGTGTGTGTCTGTAAATGTGAGTGAGTTGCTTGTTTCTGGTGGTTTTGTGTGGGTGTGAGAGAGAATGTGTTTGTGAGCGAGTATGTGTGTGCGCGGGTGCATCCCTCTGGTACCACATGTGTGAGCATTGTGTCATTGGTTCTTCTCTCCGGCTCGCGAGAGTGTGGTCAAGTGCTTTTTTTAACTTGGTTCACCAACATGGGTTCTTTTTTGGGATATCTCTGCCACAAGCCAGGGGCCATCAACATACACCCCTTTTTTATGAGATGCTTGGACTGGTTAGGTTCTTGGTAAGTAACAGTGTTCTGTGTTCTCTGCTTTGATTTCCACTGATATTACCCAGCTGTGTGTTTTCCTCGTGAGCAGTTGTCTCCTGGAGCTTGTGGAGCTCAGGAACTGCAAGGCCACTGTTTCCTGTTGATGCTCCACCATCAGGAATGTCTCAAACAGAGATCACGAGCTGAAGGACACGGGTCAATGTCACTTCCCCTCGACACCTCCTTACACACCGGCACACCCAGAACCTGGGCGTTATATACAACTGCACAAACAGCCTGGTAAGCACACCGAAGACCAAATAATATATAGCTTTGTTAGCAGCAGCCAGGGTCAGGGTCAGTTCCATTCCAATTCAGTCAATTCAGGAAATGAACTGAAATTCAGTTAAATAGCTGCAACATCTTCACAGAAAATGATGAATAATTTTCAGTTTATGTATTCAATTTCAGTTCATTTCCTTAATTGACTGAGTTGAAATGGAATTGACCCCAACTCTGGTGGTGGGTTGGTGCTATCTGGAGTGGGGATGGGGAGAAGGGAAAATGCTGGACAATGAGTATTTTGGGGTGCCTTCACTGCAATGCTGGGAGTATAAAAAAAGAAATTGCTTTTTGGAGATATTCCTGTGATGAATGGGAACTATGACATATTTAGCATTACAGTGACTTTGCTTAGCATATGGGATTGAGATGGGGGTAAGAAGATTGCTAGGTATTACATTACATTACATTACATTACATGAATTTAGCAGATGTTTTTTTATCCAGATCCAGCAATTTCCAGCATAAAAGGACAGAACTGTATCCACTGGAACAGTTAACAACACTCCCAAACCAGTGAGTGTGTGCACAACACCACTCAATCTGAAACTAAGACAATGTAGAAACTGTGGGAAGACGTCAAATACATACAATACCATAAATCACATACAATACCAATAAATCCCTTAATATACCATAACTCACAGGCAGTAATACAAGTAGACAAATAAGAAGTGAGTAATGTAAGTAATAGAAGTAGTAAAAGTAGCAAGTGCTAGGGGTGAGGATGAGAGGGAAACTGAGATGGAGTCTGAAGAGGTGGGTCTTCCGTCTGTCGATGATGGCCAGAGATTCTGCTGTTCTGACCCCCATGGGAAGTTCATTTCACTGCTGGGGAGCCAATACAGGCTGGCATCATGGTTGGAAGGAGTGACCCAACCAAGAGGAGACATTCAGTTGCCCCATGGTTGCACAGCAGAGTGATCAGGCAGGTGTGTATGGTGTGAAGATGGATTGGAGGTATAATTGACTGTACTGTATGCCAACACCAAGGACATGATGAACATGATGCAAACAATAACGGAAAGCCAGTGAGGTGAGGTAAATCGGGGTCTGATGTGAATGTGCAGGAGTGGGAAGGTATAAACACAATATATAAACTGATCAGAAAGGTTCTCATGATTTCTGAATACATGTCATTTCAAATTACTTGAGTGTGCAGTTGCTAAGGAAGTGTTATACAACAGATAAAACTGGTTGTCATACATATTCAATGCCCAGACACTCATGTTGACACTTTTAATTTACAATGCAACTTGGCTTTTATGATATGCTGGGGTTTCTTACTCGAAATGAACAAAATGTGGGGAATATTTGTTCTGCCTCTACAATGAAATGGTCCATCCTGATTCTGCTGGCAGGAGCTGGGCAGTAGAAAATGAAGGTAAGATGGAGCATTAAGTGTTGGTCATGTCCCCAAAAAATGTGAGCGTCAACTATACTTTCAGCTTCATGTTTCATGGATCTTTTTGCGAAGTGTAATGGCAAGTCCACAGTCCATAGCCCATGGCTAATTGTAATACCTCAGAAATAATACCCATTAAGATTCAGTGGACACCACTAACATAAGAAACATGTTCTCCCAAAAAGAGTGAGGCTTCACGCATGTGCAGTAATAAGACATTCACTTCATTTTTATGCAAACTAAGTTGTAAAAATGAGGGGTTAATGCAAAGCAAGGCGCCACAAGACGTAATGAGGTGGATCACAAGGAACAAGTTTTGTGCATGGGCCTTTCTCTTGCACTTTCAATAACCAGGTGTCAATTTCTGAGAGGACAGAGTGATCAGGGAGATCAGAACGCTACAGAAAAAAATGCCTGATAAGCTGTTAGCTGAATATTGTTTAGCAATTATCATTCATTAAAAAACATCCACAGACTGGAGGATAATTTAGAATGACTGTCTCAGTGAAGTATTGGTATTTTGAGATGGCACCTGAGACACTTGATCCAAAGCTTCTGTTTTCCATTTTTCTTAGCATTTGTGCTAAGTGGATGCCACCAGGGTTTTACCATTTTTCTGACTGTGTGCATTGACACTATAGTAGAGTCCAGTACTATTTAAATGGTCTTGTCAGCCAGGTAATAGGTACTTTAAACACAAACTTAAGTGCAAGTCTGTAATATCAGAACACTTAACAGGGCATAATTATGAAAAAATAAAGATTGACTGCGAGAGGCACTGACCTACATTGTTCTACAGTAACAATATTGTTTATAACACCTTTCCTGTTATGTAATGTTTTAGTTCCTATGTAATCAGGGATACAAATAAATACTGAGGGCACTGTATACATGCAGCCTAGAGTATGAATTCACCTACTACTACTATGAATTCACATCTACTATTCACATGTATATAACTGCATGCACCGAATACACACAACTGCCAAAAATATTTCACTTGCTTTCACAGTTGTACCTAGACTATGCATACTCATGGCACAATTTTTCACAGCGAAAGCCATCAATTGATGAGATGCAAGATGTCACTTGTTAATAGAGAATTAAAACCTTGTGGTACTGAGCCCACATTAGCAGGATGGTGGTGTTGCCTGTTCTGATAAGGAGTGGCTCCTGCACTTAGACAGGATGCTGCAGCCAGGATTAAGGTCAGGAAGGTCACGCGTGTGTGAGTGTGTGCGCGCGCGTGTGTCCGCAATAATGAGTCACACCCCAGTCTTTGGCTTCTTCCTTCTGTTGCTCATTAACACATAGGAAATCTGTCTACAATGTTTTTACAATCAGTTTGTTCCCCATGTCCTCAATGAAAGGAAAAGAAATAAAAAGCGAAAGCAGTAATCAACAATAAAATTCGTGTGCACTATGCAAGTTCGTGTGCCTTACTTTTGTGTATCCAGGGGAAACAGAACATGTTCCTCCGGTGTTTACGCTAGGAATATCCAAGACAGGATGCCGGGTCTTAGAGGAAGCCCTGACGACAAACTTGGAGCCCAACGAGGCAGTCTGAGAGAAGGAACATCAATTATACTGCAGGGCTGGCTGTGGGAGGACTGTATATATGTTACCCTCTCCTGTGGAGTGAAATAAACACAAGCACTCTGTGCAGCAACAGGTAACGCTCTTTTTTGTGAGTTTCTGATTTGCTGTGTTTAAAAAAGCTGGGGGGAGGGGAGCTTTGACTTTGCTTGTCACACTGAGTGCTGAGATTACCGCTCTCTGAGACACCACAGCTCTCTGTCCTACTCATTGGCAGAGCCCTGCCTTTCCTACTCACAGTGAAAGGACTGTGGCATGCTGACAGGTTGCTACCGGGCTTACTGACTGTCAGACAGCCGGAGGGAGAAGGGAGACGGACATCATGATGGAGCTGAAGATTCAGCTGGTCCCCACGGGAGAGATCATCCTGCCACCTGGGAGAAATGGGGAGAGTCACTGTCACAACTGTAGCAAGGTGAGCTGAGCTGTCGTCTGCTTGCTGATCACACACACACAAATGAAATGGGTGTTATTTACTTACGTGGAAAAAATAAACATTTATATTGAATTAAAATTGCTGCAACACCCAGATGTTTCTGTTACTGAATTAAAAGGTCAGAGTCTTCTCATATTTACTATTGGATAACAATGGGTCTTACTGTCCTCACAGCTAGTAGATAAACATTGGTCTGTAGCCAAACCTAGCCCTGACTTTTACCTGCACAGACATGGTCTGATAGCCAGTACATCACCTAAGATGAGTTGTGGATGTTGCATTTAGAATCATGTGAGATACAGCACATGGGATTCCATCTTCAGCTTGATATCACAAATAATGAGAGTGAAAACATCACAAACTCTTACTGCTTTCTGTGTGATGGCTGTGAGAAAGGAGGTTGGGTCAGTGTTAAAGAGATGGAACATTACACTGGAGTGTTAGCATGGTGACACTGAGGTTAAACAATCTGTGGCTGAATGTTCATTCAATTTCATGAAATATATCATGAGCACCCATTTACATTTCATATTTCACATGAAATGATATTCAATTACACAGACGTTATTTCTTACTGGAAATATTAGCACAGCTAATAGCTCAGCTAGTATTTTCTGATTCTTCTCATTGGAAACTGAGATAAATGGAAGAAGCAGTTCATAAAAGGGGAGGGTCTCCATTTCTGACAGATATAATTGCACAGTCTAAAGAGGGCAGGGTGTGCCTCTACCATATGTGTAGAGAAATACTGATGCTGAATGGTAAGGGGGTGTTGTTATGCGTGAGATTGCAGTGGCTGAGGAAAGGTTCTCGGCTGCCAGTAAATTTTGTGGAACTGTTTATGTCCTTGTACTTTCCGTCCATCACTCTTTCATTGTCTGAAAACAGCTTGTTTTTCCGTTTTGGATTTTTGTCAATGACAGCCTCACTATCATAAACATAAAAGGATTTATGGTTGCTATTGCATTTTTTTATAGTGATTTTGTCAGCTGAACATTAGAAATTAAATACCCACTGGTACAATATGAATAATAGCACTTTAAAATGAGTTCATAGGCTACTTTGGCTACTAATGTATTGTCGTATGACTATTATTCAGTTTTAATTTGGAAGTTATCCACAGCTAACTTTATGAAGAATTTATATATTACATAGCTGAAAACAGGCCCATTGCAACCAACATCACTTAAGCTCTTGGAGGCCAGGTAAATCAGGTTTACTGATTTATCCAGAAGAGTAAATCAAAATCTTAATACAACTGAAGGTGTGGGGTCTTGAATTTGTTATCACCTCACATTTATTAATTGTACTTTGCAGCCCTTCAAAATGAAATACAGTAAATCTATGTACGATGTTAGTTTGTATATTCCCTAATGTGACTGTGACTCGATGATGACATAAATCCTAAAAAAATATACTGTCATGTATTTACTTACTTCCCTATTATTTTGATTTTTTAAATATACTTTTTGGTATGAACTATTGAGTATTGTCACTTACATGCATTGTGATAAATACATTTTAATTGCATAATAATGCCATGTAAGCTGCCTTGGACTGATACATCTACTTAATGTGTGAAATAATAGGCAACAGGAAATGACTACATTTTGATTTTCAGTGTCAATTTCAAAAATACAAAATAGAGACCGAGCCATATTTTTGTTTTCCTGTTGGTGGTCAGAAAACAAAACTGGATGGAAAGAACATGGCCGTGATCTCTTCACTGACTGTATTTCCTCACCCCCTCTAGTTCAGCTGCACCTCCAGAATTTTTTCCAGTGTTGAGTCAGTTTAATGTACAATAAATGAGACGGATCCCAGAATGGAATGTTAGTGGGGAATGTGATGAGGAAACATCACAAATATTTGGGAAGGGCAAACTCTGTCCAACATTCTGTCCAGGTCAGATCACTGAGGGTATGGGGGTGGGGGGCGTGGATGTGTGTGTGTGTGTGTGTGTGTGTGTGTGTGTGTATGTGTGTGTGTGCATGTTTGTGTGTTTGGGGGGGAAGGGAGGTTGGATTTTTTTCCATTATCCAGGGTGGAACAATGGCAGTAATGCCCTGTCCAAAATACCCCGGGCTGATAGACAGGGACCCTCCCTGAAAGTATCACCTCCCTGTCCAGCACTGCCTTGTCAACAGGATACAACCTTTCCTCTCTGCTTAGCGGTGCTGCACAAACACGGCTAATGCACCAGTGAAATCAGCACAGCTGGAGTGATTGCAGACTGAGAGGAGTGCAGGGGATGGGTATTACGGGACTGATCCATCCCTCCCCCCTCTGGTGGTGCAGCCATACTGCAGCCTATCGCCATAATTTAACACTGAAGGATGCCCTGACAGAGGAGATTTAATGCAACAGTACTTACTGAGCTAATCTGACATGAATCACACACTGTGTCAACTCCCATCTTTGTGGGAGTGGTGATAGCACACACTGATAGTTTGTAAATCATATAGTGATAAGTTATAAGTTAATATGTTTATAGGTCATATATAGCTACTTGCTGTTGAGGTATCATTAATCAGCAAGCATAAATACTAACACTTTCATTCACAATCTATGCTGGAATCTTTTTACATTGCATTGCATAATTGGCATTTGCAGACACTCATATCCCAAGTGACTTACAGAGGTTCCCTTTTTTACATGTTAGCTGTTTATACTGCTGGATATTTACTGAGGCAATTCTGGGTTAAGCATCTTGGTTGACATTACAACAGCAGTGCCCCAGTGGGGAATCGAACTGACAGTGTTTCAGTTACAAACCCTGCTCCTTACCACTGTGCTACACCGCCACCCATCACCTCACCTCAAAAATAAAGAGGTGAATGTTGGTACACCTGGAGCAGGGTAATAAATGAGACAAGGAAGAGGACTATAAAGTCTGTGTGCATAGATTTCATAGGCTTTCAGACCTGTTGTGTAAATAATTTATTCATATTTTAGGATTTAGGAGCAATGTGCTTCAATACATAATTACTCAAGTCTCCTCAAGTCTGTTTTATTCAGTGGTGATACTTCCCTGCAAGGTGCAAAGTACAAAACTGTGACCAATCACCGGCTTTGAGATTAAAAGTAAACCACTGGTGAAGGTTCATGACTGTGAAAGCAACTACTAACCTCTTGGATGAAACAATACCCTGATTTTCAGTGTGACAAGATGTATGAGGCATGCAGATAGTCTTTTAACAACATGTTTTGACATAAAAAGGGCTAATTAAACTCATATAATCACAACAGTATAGTGACATATACAATGTTAATGTACTGCTGGTTATTTGTATCTGAATGCCTGTTGTTGGTTCAATGCTAAAATCATTTTGTTGGAGAAGATAAACCAAATTACTTTAAATAATAGAGGAAGCATTAGGTAGTATTCCTCTGGATTTGCTTCTTTGGTGTGCATGAAGAAATGTGAGCAAGTGTGTTATCTTAAGTCTAATGTCATGTGGATATCACCAGTTTGACTCACACAACTATTTTTAAGAATTTACATGCACTGACATAAAGAAAATGCTTGATCTGAATCTGTAACTTAGCATGCTTGAATGCTGAAAGTGTTTTGTTAGAGATTTACATTTATCTGTCTTTAAATGTGCCAGAACAGAGTGTAACAATGGATAATTCCACCCTGTATGGACTTTGGGATTGGTTCAGAGATGGCCATCGTGTGTTTGAAAAGGGAGGTAGGGTTCGAACATATATGCTCTGACTCAGTGTAGACTGTATGTAGAGTAGGTCGGGGTGTGAATTTCCATCACAAAGAAATAAAAGCTTCAGCTATACAGTTTAACATACCTATAGCTGTAGACATACCTATAACATTTTATGTATTTATCGCCCAGCTGTCATACACCAAGACCGCTTCACTGATGTACTTTTGAATATTTCAACCGCCGGTCAATAAATCCGCTGGAAGAGAAGCTACATGCCTATATAGCAATAATAATTAAGTAAACACTGCTCGTTAGGCGTGAATGACAAGGGTTGAGTCAAGGGCTAACTTGAGCAAACGCTTCTTTACCAAACCAGGCGTTTTTTTTTTTTTTTTTTTAATTAAGAAACTGTATAGCGGCAACAGCAGCGAGGGATAGCTGTGGACTGTGCAGGACACAGAAAGGATTGCGTTTTGGTGTGCGCCTACCATTTCAGCACTTCCGAATGAATGCAGTGTAGCACCGGTGGAATGTAATACACTTTTGAAGCGAATTACATTGGTGCTTTTTCACTTCGGCTTGTTGAATTTCAGGTAAGATATGCAGAATGCTGGCGACTCTCGTTCGTTTCATGGACTAATGCTCAAACACGTCATTCTGTTGACATTGTAATTATTAGCTAACGCTGTAAATCAGTTGGGAAAGTTTACATATGGTTTCTGAATATAGGCATTGGATAACACAGTGCGCTGTGAGCAGCATATAAATTCTCCTATTTGCTTCGACTGAGCAATGCATTTTGGATGCATGGGGGTGGTCATGTAGAAATATGTGCTTATGTATTGTAGATGGATATCACTTATTCTGTTATTCAATGAGTAAAGATAGCGGCAACTTCATTTAAAAATAGTAGGTGGCGCAGGGAACAGAAAGGATATGTAGTTCAAGGGCTACTTATACTCCTTAAAAATGTTCATGCTATATACTGAAGTAATGGTCTGTCCGACGTCTCATTGATTTTATTGTAATGGGTTGAAGTCTTCAAAAGGTAGGAGTGAAACGCAAGAGAAAACAGAGCACTTTGAGGCCGATATAGCTATGCTATCGTTTACTGTAAGTGTTTCGGTTTACAGTACAGACAGATAGCCCGTGATGACAACACATAAAATCCAAAAGAACACAGGGCGCCGCAACTATTGTCTAACCAGGACTCGATTGGACCACGTGGGCTAGTTGTCTTCTTGTGAAAATACTGATCCTTTAGTGTCATTTTAATTTTTTTTAGATATTCTTATATACTACCTATGGACTAGGGGAGTTTTTTTTTGTTTTTTTTTAATACCCCCGGCTCTTTCTGTTTGACAGAAAAAAAAACTTTCTGTCAATGAAATGCAAGTAATTTAAACAATTGTAAATTGAAGCATGCAGCATACAGATTTAGAGTTAGATAGGCCATTTAGATTAGATTTAGACATACAATCAGTACAGGTCCACACTTGCATGGACTCAAACCAAAGTTCCATGGATACACCAGTAAGTCTATACCTTAAGCATTTACATTATAAAATGTAAAGGAGAGTTTAGATTAATAAAATGTGGCCATTTATTGATGAATAAGTAATGATTAATGTAAAGTCTGCTGTATACTCAGAGCAAGTATGTGCGTTCACGTAATAAACCTCTGACGTCACAATGCTCTTTGCAGTGCAGTTCACGCATATTAACGACGTGACATTGTGCATGGCGGTGTCCTTCAAACTAGCGAACACGCTCACCCTCCACTACCCCTGCCTTCCCCAAAATTAACAACTTATCGTTTTGGAAATACATCAGATGTTGAGATATGCCTCGTGATATGTGTTTTGTTGTCGTTTAACACAATCTAGTAAAGGATAAAGCACTCTGACAGCAGGAAGCAGACCATTCTCTGTTAAGCTAGTTAGCAGGCTCCCATGAACATCCATCCCATTCACAGGGTACCAGTCCATTCCATTTTGACAAAAATGCAAATGTTTGGTCAGATTGATTTCTCTTTGCAGCACTGCTGTTGTACCCTTGGGCGAGGCACTTAACCCAGATTACTTCAGTAACTATCCAGCTGTGAAAATGGATATCATGTAAAAGCTCTGTAAGCCACTCTGGATAAGCAAATGTACCGTGCTGTAATGTATTATCAGGCTGTTTATCTCACAGTGCAGGGATGACATGGATGATGTAACCGTATTGACCATCTGAGCTGCTGCCAAGCTCAGCTTCGACCAGTGAGAAATAGCAGAAGGAGTGCAATACAGTGAGAATATTCACTCGAGTCCAGCTGCATGGCCCCCGAGCCAAAGACATCTCAAGCTTTCCCTGAGGTTGTGTCTTCTTGTCCTTCTCACTTGTTTGTTTTCACTGTGTATTTATCCCACTAAAAAGCAGTTATTGTCTTCACATTGCAATAAATGAGTGCACATTTAAAATGAAATTGGGGAGGTAATCCTGTCAGAAAGGTAGTTGTACACAGCGCTCTGCATGCGTTCTGCATCTGAATGGTTCGTCAGGGGCTGAAGTACACTGTGTTGTTCACAAGTTAGGTCATGAATTCTGCTATAAGCCTCCCTTGCTATCTGTCCCTTTTTCAGACAGCTTGTGTATTTGCAGCTCACTGAACCAACCCCAACATGGCGAGCATATTTTTCCAACAGGGAAAATTTGCACAATAGGTGACTGAAAGTTAAAATAAAAACTTGGCTACGACTTGTAATTTGAAATAGTAAAAATATGAAGTCACAGCCATCATCCAAAAGATACCAAGGCACAACTTTTTGAGGTGCAAAGAATGAAATGCCTTCATTAATTTGGCTTACCAATGTGTAGAAGGTATGCCTTTGTATCATTTTGTTGATGGCTTTCACTTTGTACTTTTTTTAGTATTTCAAATTACAAGCCATAGTCAAGTTTATTATGATTCATTTTCATTTAGTCCAAAGAGCACCTTTTTGGTTTTTTATACCTTTTGCAAAGCACTTTCCAAGTGCTCCTTATCCCTCTTTCTTTGTTCCAAGGCAGCGGTTTTATTTTTAAGTACCATAATAGTTTATCAAGGAACTGCTTCTTTCTGTGTTTACACATATCTTTTCACATAGTAGTTAACATTTATTTGTTGTACCCTGCAATTAAAACATGAGTTCTAAAGATATGTTCTGAAGCTATTTCTGTGTGACAATTTCGCTTTTGAAACCAACAGACAATATCATATTGATTGTACTCTTCAGATTATGTGTATGTCTTTTCACAACTAGCTGAATCAGCGTATAACTGATCAATAATATTGATAATGTACATCAGGCCACCCCAGGGCTGTGCTGGGCGATGTGTCCATTGGAAGAGTCAGGGATAATGCAGAGGTGCTGTGAGTTTCCGATTTGAAAGCAATGCTGCTGGGAAGTATTGGTTTTGATGGGTTTATGTTACGGTTTTGGTGAAAAGGCAGGGCATGCTCTTTTCACATGGTTGGGCATTTCCCGGGGTCTCTCAACAGATGGCCTAAGAGTTCTGGCAGAAAGACAGTGCTGCAAACCTGCAAAGGTATTCTAATTTGCTTGGCCCTTGCTCAGTCTCGCTGATGTGGTATTTAATCCATAATTGTTGAACTGTATGTTTACATGCTATGACTTTAGTGTGTGGTATCACACACTCAGGAGACTCTACACTCTGGCCCTGACACACCTCAACTAGCCTGAGTCCAGATTCTGGATTGCCAGCTACCCAGATTTCAGTTATAGGTTTTCGTGTGTTTTTCCTACTTGTGAATATTATAGGAAACACCTGCCTTTTCCACCTCTGGCTGTTGCAGCTGGAGTAGACACTCACAGTTACCCAGGAGGCTAAGGGTGGTCTTTCCCTTGGCCAGTCTTGGCGTACCCAGCAGTAACTAGATGCCACCTCTAGTCAGTGCTTGGGTTTTTCTTCCATTTCCTACTTTAAAATGGAAGGTTATCTAAATTGTGAAGGTAAGGGAGAGCATGTAAAAGCTAAAGAAAATCAGGTGTTGCTGCCGCAGTGTGGAGTACCAGGACTGAGGGAGGGTAACGGTGTGTGCATAGGGCAAGATAGCTCAGTGTAGCGTGCAAGTGAAATGTCTCTGACCTCAGGGTAACGCACAAGGATGTGTGTTTTTTAGTACACTCCGCTGTGGTTGGCCTTTCTGAGCTTTCTTTGACTACATTTGTGCACACTGTGCTCTTTTGCAAATGCTTAACCATACCAGAGAAACCCGCTCAGGGCCGGATGCTCAGGCCCTCACAGCATAAATCTGATTGGCTGAGCCACTGACTGCTGCCACCTTGTAAAACATGGAGGCACTCAGTTTCATCTGTGAGCTCACATTCTCAGTTTAGAGGATAGGGCATATTGTACAGTATTTTTTATTGAACTATAACATTTATGGACATGTCCTATAATAACCTTTCAGACGACTTTCTTTTGATCTATCAGATATACTGTATGTCAGATAAAGAGCCCCTAATCTACAATATAGATTCACTGATCTGATTTGTCCTTTCATGAACTCTTGATTATTTGGAATAATGGAAGGGAGACATTGTGTAGATCAAAAACAGTGATCACCTGTTAAAAGGTATTTTTGTAGTTAATCTTCATCTCCCTTGAGAGCCAACAACTTGTTTAAATACTGCATACAGAACTTAATTTGCTTCTGAGAGAGACAGTGACAGATACTGTGCATATTACAATGTAGGACAACTAATATTATCATGTATGGTTACAGGTCCTTTGCTAGCTGTGTAACTTTGATGACCAGCTCACTGTATTATTTGGTTGTATTTTAAGATACCATTTTAATGGCACCAGAATTTGGTACCTTTCTCTTTGGTAATGTCTCAGCTTGATTGCCTGGTCAGCATTAGACAGACCCTCTAAACCCTCCCTGTAGCATCAAAATTTGGAGAGCATTTTTTGTCTCTTTTTATTTAATTTAAACTGCACATATACACATTTGGCAATTGGTTTGGATATTCTGCAAACCAAATAATATGCAGGCAGGTAATTGGGAGTTTATGAGAATTGTTTTGTTTACAGTGCCATGTCTAGAAAATTTGAAAAGATTTTGATTTATAAGCTTTCAAAGAATAGATGGGCATAGGATACAAATACAGTATATGTAAATGCCTCAATTAAGGCAAGTTTTTTATGGAAAACCCTACTGTGATTTGAAAAGTCTGGATGAAAATGCAGAGTACTGAGGTGAGAGAAGGTTTCAGAGAGCAGGGAGTAGCTGAGATACAGTGTCATTATTGATCAGTTAGTTTGGGGTTAAATTTCCCATGAAGATGTTCCAGCAGAGGCTCTGTATTATGTAGTTAACCTGTTGTGGGAAGCAATAAGAAGTCCTGTTCGCTATGTTGGATTTTTATCCCTGCCTTGTATATTATTTATTGATGGTATTATTTTAATTGGCTGACATCCTTATCCACTTGCTCTTAGAGAACAATATGTAACAAAGTGTAGAATTCAAATAGCAAATAAGTTGGTAACCTACAGCATACTCATAGCTGATAAACTGCAAATTATAGGTGTAGCAATATAAGTCATGATCATAACTTGTTGCTTGTTATCAGTGGCATAAATGGCAGACAGATGTACTGCAGGTTACAGTTCAGTGAGCAGATAAGAGCAGATAAGAACTTTATTTATATAGTGGTTTTCATACTTTGTATTCAAAGCGCCTTCCAAAACAAGATTGAAACATGACATGGAACCAGAATAACAATGGGATAGGTTGCCAAGTTGAAGAAACATATCTTTGAAAGGTTTTGAATAGAGGAAACTCAGAGGACAAGACATGGCCTGTAGGGAGAAAAGAGGGACTTGGAGTCCCTTCCTTGAAGTGGAAGAAGGGGCAACCAACCAGGAGTTCCTTAGTTGACATGGGCTGTGATTGGCTGTCAGCAGAAGGAAAGGAGGACAGTGGTCTTCCAATGGTAAACTGTGAAAAAGAAGACGAGTCGAGCTGCAGTCTGAGAAAATGAGTGTGTTGGCATCTGTGCATTGCACGGACAGGCGCAAGCTCCCAGGAGGGTTTAGAGTTTATCTGTGGTGGTTATTCTGGAAGTTTCCATGCTGCAAAGAGCCCTAACCCTTGAACAGAGTCCTCTTTCATATAGCAGTACAGCATTTGAGCCTTATGTGGCAGCACTTTCATTATTTTTCTATTTTCCTCTCTATCTAAAGAAGTCATATGATGACATGGTATGCAATTGCATGACTAGTTTAACCAAAATGTGGGTCATAAATATAAGCCCACAATTGCAATACCATGAATAAAGATGCACCAGGACTCTTCTGACTGTAAACCAGTAAGAGCCTCTCTGGGGTGCTTTTTCAGCTATATGCCATGGGCTTCCTCACCTGTAAATTCCCTTTCAGTTCTAACATTCCCTCAGCACTCTGACGAGTATTTGATAATTGTGTTTTCCTCTTTATGTTGCACTCTGAGAATTACAGTACCGCTGCTCCGGTTGAGCACTTTGTACATTTGAAAATCACCCTTTATCTTCTCTCTCTCTCTCTCTCACACACACACACACACACACACACACACACACACACACACACACACACACACACACACCAACATGCACACTTTCACACACGTGCAGTCCTTTACTGAATAGTCAGGTGGTATCAGATTTTCTGTAATCTCTCTTTCCCTTTATCTCTGAATCTGTGGACTAAGCTGACAGGCCATCTCTCTCCACCTCCTGACTTTCTTTGTGGCCATTCAGTCCTTCTGCTGTCCTTTGCCTCTTCCTCCTCTTACGCATGAGAATGAGAGCTTGGTGTCAATGATGACTTTATCTAAATGACTGAAATGAAGGTAAAATGTCACTGGTGATGATTTTAAACAGAATATGGATTATGGGTTTATGGTGCCCCCTGCCAAATAGGTCCATGAACAAATAAATCATTGAAATGATGCATATTGGACTCAGTGGTTCTCTTCACCTGAAGTATTTTTATTAATCCATTAATACTGTGTTAATACTGTATGGCCCATTGTATTCCAGTCCTCTTGCTCCACAGAGATGACGCTAGGTGTGGAAACAGCCATTCTGTATGGTTTACTTGTGGCCCTAAGAATGGGAGTGGACACTTTTGAACCTGTAGTTGTGTGCACTGGTGCATTTGAAAACTTGAGCTAATCTGTGTCAAGACGATAAACTGTCTGGCCACTTACCCATAGACCAGAAGCTATGTTTGTATTTTACTTGTGTCACTACAGAAACATGAACAAGAGGGCACTTTACACCTTTCCTTTCCCTCCTCTCTTTCACGCACAGAACTGCCAGCTCCACGTTAAAATTTAACCAAGTGCCCTACATATCTCTGTGATAAGCTGCCAACAGAATCTCTGCCAGAGGTGTGGACTATGTGGAGGGAGGCAGTGTGGGTCAGAAGAACAGGCCTGCAGTTAGGAGGGAGGGAGAGTGTTTGAGGGGAACAGCCTTGTAATTAGTAGAGAGGGAGAGCGGGTTAGAGGAACAGCCCTGCAGGTAGAAGGAGGGAGGGAGAGTGGATAGGGGGAATAGCCCTGTATTCAGGAGGGAGGGAGAGTGGGTAAGGAGGTAGGGAGAGATGGAGGGAAGGTGGGGCAAGGATACAGCAGTGCTCCACAGTATATTCAGGCCAGTGTGGAAGACTGCTCAGGTGACGTTTGGCAAAAAATGCAGTGTAACCCACACAAAATCCTGTCTGCTGTGCAGAACAGATGTTCGGGAGTGTGATTTTAACAGGGGTCCAATATCATCCAATGGCGTCACCGCATGGGAGAACAAAGAATGGTATTTTAACCATGATTATTCATGCATTTTTCAGTTAAATAAATAAACTGAACAAGTTACATTTCACATATTATATTAAGTGCTATTCCTATTAGTGTTGTACTATTGCAGTACATGTCAATATATTGTGTACAACCAGTGTTTTCAATAACATTGTGTGCTTGAAAACAGTATCATCAGATTTTGTCATACAGCATAGTACTTTAACAGCATGTCAAACACCTGTATTCCTAAAAATTATATAAACTGTAGTCAGTAGAGCATGCTACAGGATCAAATAGGTAAACCGTGTATAACATGCTAGAGCTAGTAAGGCAGCTAGTAAGAACAGTCCACTGCCCCTGAAAATGTTGGGACACTATTTGGCTATTTATAATTTGACTCAAAGAGAAAATTTAATAATTAGCTAGCCATATACTTTTCTGGTTTGTATCTGGTTGCAGCATTTACCTGTAATTGTTTGCTGTAAGTGTTTCGTCCATAGATTGTTGTTAATCAAACACATACAGACACACATGAACTCTGAGGTGAGTGTACCCACAACACACACAAGCACACGCCCATGCACGCTTTTTTGCACGCTGGTGTACCCTGTGTTCGTGTCAGCAGTGTAGGTGGTGTAAACTGCCAAAAAGGAGCATAAATGGAGGTGTTACTAGTGAAGCCTGACAGATCAGGAAGCGATGTGAGATCGATTACTACAAGCAGGAGCTGTGTCCCTGACTGTTGACAGCTGTCAGTAGCCACCCACTCACTGCTCTGCTGCATGCAGAATGAATGATCAGTGTAGGTATGACTTTTCACCCATCTTTTGCCAATGCGTTCATGTGAATGACATATTTGGTCATGTGCATTCTGTTCTCACATCATTTGCTGTTCAGCTGGGTTTGCCTTCATTTCTGAGCGGGTTGGTCGGTGTACACTGCGGGGCTGATGATTTTAAACCTGAGAACAAACTCCACCCGCCAGGGTGCAAAAGTGCATCCACACACAGCGCATCTCTCTCTTACAATACACTCGAGCACCAAAAATCCACACACTGCAAGGTTCATGGATGTAGAAATGTCATTCATAAGAGGTTAAAATTTTTGCTTTAGAACACTAATGCCATCAGCTAATGGGTCATCCCGTCTCTTAGACAGAGGCCTCGTAATCTGTTATCTCTCCTTGTGTGCCCTCTAGTCATCTGTTCCTCTCCCTGTGTGACCCAGGCCCTCTCTGGAGAATGGCCTGCGTCGTCCCATGTGCTTTCTGACCACATTCCAGGGGATTGTGAGATGTCTTTGTCATGAGCGCTATGCGTGGAATGATGGGCCGTGTGGCAGGACTCGTCCCTGTGGTGCCGTGATTCTGTTGTAATCACTCCAACGCTGTCTGGTCATTGGTTTGTCATAACGCCCTGTGACCTGGTATGGTTTTGACTGCTGTTTTTGGAAAGAATGTACACCAGACAGTTGTACTTAGGATGAGCTTGCCCCTCTGACTCCATCCGATAGGGTAAAGTGGATGCAGGGGTAATGGGTGTTGTTCAGTGCTGTTCCAAAAAAAAAATGTTGAAACATGAAGACAGTCTGTCCTTTGACTCAGTTGCGAGAGAGCTTGCTCCCCCGCCCCGTGTCTGGGTTGTCCGTCACAGAATGTCCAGCTGTTGCTTTCAGTGAGTAAAAATTGCTCTGGAGTTCACTGACACATCCACATGCACACGTTCACACAGTGTTGATGGGATTTCCTGTGAGTGTGCCCGTGTGTGTGAGCATGTGCCTGTGTGGAAAATCCTGAGAATAGGTGTGGCTTCCCTGAGTCTGTGGGTGGGTGAGAACTTCAATTTTTCATGAAATGTGTATTAAACACTGACAGCACAAATGTTTCCTCTGCACTGGACATGACGGAGAAAGGAACCTTTCAGAGAAGGTCTGGAGCAAAGGACTGTATTCTAAAGTGAGGCAAAAAATGAAATGAAAAAAGAAAACAGACTGCGAATGTTTGGCAGTGTTTTTTTTTCTGCAATAGACAATAAATACATAAGAGTGAACCATGACAAACATGTTAAATTCAATGCATATGACGCAGTATCTTCGCCCTGTGCTGCAAATTTTCTCTTGAGGTTGCAAGCAGCTGTGTGTGAAGGAATGCAGGCCAAGGCCCTGTGTTGTGGTGATATTTGCATTATTTCCGAGTGATCGTATTCTGATGCCCGCCTGCTACTGTATGCAGTGGAGGAGGGAAGGAAGTGGCGTCAGTGAAAAATTTGGCTCCTCGAATAAAGGGGGATATGGAGATGGATGTGGGCAGGACTCCTGCCCCCTGCGTTCCCTGTGGGAACCCCCTGCCCTATGTGCAGCGGCCAGACCTCGCCTTATAAGGATATGTGGGTATTAATAATCCTAAATGGGCCGTGGCTGAGCCGTGGGGGAGGAGACAGGGGCGGGGGGCTCACGGACAGCGCAGCTGTGTTTACGCTCTGTCTGTTCCGCTGGGCTTGCAGCAGGACGGAGCAGCGCCTCTGGAGAGAGAAAGGTGAGGCAGAATGGGATCTGAGATGTGGGATGCAGGAAAGACTTTTATTTCCACAGCCACGAGTGTCACTTTGGCTTGGTTATGTCCCCTGCCTCCCTTCTGCAACATGGCGCAAACAGTTCTCCCTTTGTAACGGTTTCTTGAGTGAAGGCCCTCCCTCCAGCCGCACATCCAGATTTGTCTCGGCTGCCTGTTGAGCCACAGTGCAAGGACGTGCGTGCGTTATTTGAGCAGACACATACATGCACGCGTCGCACACCCGCGCACACACGCCTACGTGCATACTCCATCACATACATGGGCAGCAGTGTAGAGTAGTGGTAAAGGAGCAGGACTCGTAACCAAAAGGTTGCTAGTTTGATCTCTTGCAGGTGCACTGCTGCTGTACCCTGCTGCTGGGCAAGATGCTCAGCTCACAATGGCCTCAATAAATATTAGGGCTGCCCTCGACCAAAGATTTTCCTAGTTGACTAGTAGTCGTTAGTTCCAGCCATTAGTCGACTAGTCGTCACACGTTCAAGATGTTAATTTAATTATTTAAATATATATTTTTTGGGGCATCAGAAAATGGTTTGAGTTCCAGGGCTGAGGAAGAATGTTACAAGTAACACTGTTAACACTGTGCTACATTACAGAGAAATAGAAAACCGTAATAATGAGCCTTTAAAATATAAATTTTACAAGCGCACGCACGAAGTGAGCCGTCTGTTAATGACAATGCTAACAGCAAAAGCGGTAATGATTCTGAATGTGTCGGAACAACCAGCAAGGAGACTGAACATTTTGTTAATTTATTTCAACACAGTATAACATAATGCAATTTATGAACTTGTAACACCAACACAATAGCTTATAAAACAAACGATAAATAAAAAAACAGAACATATGAAGTTAAACATGCAGTAAGCAAGGTAATTTAGCTTCCCCATTCCCCACGAACACTTGGATAAGCCTAATAGCGCATATGACAATATATTTATTGAGCTGCATAGGCCTATAGCCGTAACGTTGCAATTCGTTAATGTTAATTATGCCATTAATTATGTAGCATAATGGAATAACCCTTTTGCACATACGGTCATACTGGTTTAGCCTGTATGCTAAAACCGGTGCGAATAGAACACTAGATTGGAAAAATTCTAGCTAATTTTAGCTTTGAGGAAACAGTGATTTAATGTTAAAAAATATAGCAAATGCTAACTGAAAACTATGAGAAGCTTAATAACGCTAATGAAAACATAACAAACCATGTAAGATAACAGTGAGCTACATTGCATAAAAATAAGTTACGTGCGAAAGGAATAATAACGTTAGGCTACTTAGGGGAGAGCCGGGACGAAAGTAACACTTTTCGGGTAAACGTCATTTTAAAAGATAGGCTAATGTCACAGACAGTTTTTGTTGTGATCAACAACTCACGTGTGTGTTCTATCAAAACCAAGGTGCTATTTTGTACAAATGTGGAACGACCTTGGTATAATAATATAATAAGTAGGCTATAGTTGTTATTGTAGAGGGACGAAAGAAACAACTGTTACAATCGTCTCGACAATGACTCCTGACAGTTAAACCTGACTTGCTTCTAAGCTGAGAAACTCTGACACGGCAAACTTCAGGATGTGTTAAAAGTACAAATTATTCTGTCAAATGATCATGACTATGACACATGAAACAATAGACACAACTTGTCATTCAAAACAATTTTTACCGCTTGAGTGAATTTACTTTCTGTGATCGAAAACAGCTTCTCGGGCGTAACTCCGCGAAAGCATGATGTATCCACGCAATTTTTGGGGGTTCTGGTAAATGTTGCATGCTGTACATGCTGACGCATATCAGAATTGTATGGGCTCAGAAAAAAATTGCTGTTACTTTCATCCCGGCTCTCCCCTACATGTTTCAAATGATATGTCATGTTTGAGGTCGACGAATGATAGGCGAGTCTTTGCACGCAGAGTTTGCATGTCACATTCTTGGGGTCGTCCTTTACATGCTCGAAATGATCCCACACTTTGGATGATTTCCTGCCCGACATAGTCGAATAACTTTTTAACTACAAAGCGCAGCTCCCAAATGGAGTTTGAGGGGTTTTTTGTTTCTGCGACTAACCGACCAATGAAAACTTGGTCGACTAAGACTCTTCTGATCGACCAACATTTGGTCGACTATTAGGGGGCAGCCTTAGTAAGTATCCAGCTGTATAAATGGATATGAAACTGTAGCCCACGTAAGTTGCTCTGGATAAAAGCTTCTGCTAAATGACAATAATGTAATACGCATACATGAATTTATATACGCATGCACATACTCACACTACACTCTGCAACACGCACTCAAGCATACACACAGGTGCCTTGGTGACTGATATACTTTCCCTCCCAGTCTCATAAACTTGTGAGGTTTTCTCTCTTCTCTGCCCTGGAAATGCAGAGGAGTGGAGCTGCTATTAATTCCTTTACGGAACACTTTAGGAAATGCCTGCTGAGCCAAACTGCTGACTGTGCACAAACTGCAAGTATGTGTGAGTGTGTGTGTCAGCTTTTGAGCTCTGTGCGTGTCAGCTCCTTAGCTCTGTGTGTGTGCGTGTGTGTGTGTTTGTGTGTGCATGTGTCTATGTATGTGTGTGTGTGTGTGCACATGCGTGTGTTCGTGTGCATGCATGTGTGTGTGTGATTTGTACTGTACGCGTTCGTCTTAGAAATACTTGCTTGTCTCTCACAAAGTAAATCATATTCTTCATATAACAACCAGTTCCTAGGAGTGGAATAGATTGTTGTTGAAGAACACCATTCTAAAAGGGTTATGTTCATGCTTGTGCTTTCGCATACTTCAGAGGAGATGTTTTTTCTACCAGTTTCTGAGGTTGATGGGGTACCTGCCTCGTCTGCTTGGTGTGGAATGTCAATCTTTTGGTGATGCAGACATGTAACATTCATTCTAACAGAGTGTTCTGGATTGACTGGAGAGAGTACAGGCTGTACCAGTCTCCTGGTTGGGGCTGGGGGCTTTTTCCCCCTCTGTCTTCCTCATTCTATCCCTCTCCTCCTGTGTTCTGCCTGCATTGTTTGCATTCCTCTGCCCTCACAATGTCCTCTTCCATATCCTCTTACTTCCTGTCTCTCCTCATTTGTCTTTTTCCTCCTCCATCCTTCCCTCTTTTCTCGTAAGTCATTCTCCACATCGCTCTGCCCTTACCTCCTTTTCCTCTCCTCCTCACCCCCACCCTTCCCTTTTCTTCTGTCGTCCCTCCCACCTTCACACCATTTCCCTCGCTTTAACTCCCCCCACATCTTATTTCCCTCTCAGCTGTTCCCTGGGCTTCCTGTCTTTCTCATGTCCAGTGCTCCTCCCTCTCTCCCTTACACTAACCCCACCTCAGTTCTATGGGTCAGTCATTATTCTCACCCAGCCAATAGTCCAAACTTTATCTAGTCTGCAACCCCCCCCCCCCCCTTCCCCCAAAGGAAAAAAAAAACTGGATTTGGGAGGGGGGAGACGGTAAAATGCGTTTTTAAATGTTTCTGTCACTGTCACTGTGTTTTGACACTTAGCATTCAAAAACAAGCCGTGGCGGCAGAGAGAGAAGCGAGATAAAAATAGGTGGAAGGGCAGGGGAGAACAGGAATTCTTTGTCATTGCTGTCTAATTTCACATGGGCTGTTGAATTAGGAGGCCCTCTACTCTCCTCTCCAGCACACTTGGTGACATCGCAGCACCTCAGCTGTGTGGCAGTCGCTTCATTTGAATCTGGTAGAAGCATTGAATGCTAAACGTCATTACAGATAAATTGCTGAGCAAGGTAAATACTGAGAGCTTTTGCACGAAGGCAAGGAGCTTAGAACAGAGCGTATGGTAGTGGTGCACTGAGGGTCCGAGTCTGTCTCAAACCTCCAGTCTCTGCCTGTGACTCACAGTGCACTGACTCCCTCTGTGCAGCAGAACTGGGTGGATCTGGGGCTTGTGAGTTTGTGCACTATAAGTCACACACAGCCTATGCCATCACAGCAAAAATTGTCAAATTATGTTGTTTTTGCCTATGATAAAGAAACGACTAAATTGCCAATGTGGTTGCCTGTAGCTCCTCTAAATTGGACAAACACAAATCTGCACTTGCAAAAACTGGGGAGGTGAGAACAGAGGAAGAAAGAGACAGGGGGAAGGCTGAGATATGTGGAGAGTAAGGAGAGTAAGGAGGGAACTGATGAATGGAAGCACCTTTATTTTCACTCGGCGCCTTTCAAGACAGACCTTTCACAGCATTGCTTTGCAAGGTGACCACTGGAGGGCAGCGACAAGAATTTAAATGTGAATATAATGGCCAGATGGTACATGGGGAAAAAAAATGGAATGACAGAAACAACAAAAATGCTAGCAAGATGAGAGCGCAGCAAAATGAGTGAGTGCCAACACGAGGCCACAATGGTGATAGAAGCAGTGTAATACTCTAGGCAGAGGGATGGAACTGAACGGGGAAAAGGAACGAGGGGGGCAGGGGGCGGTAAAATTCGGGAAGAGGCCTGAGTAAAACTCTCCTCACCTAATGTCCCACAGATTGGAGGCCCTGCGACCACACTGATGAAACAGTCTTCAGTGTTCTCCCTACAGCTTTTTTTCCCCCCTGAATGGTCTGATCTGTGGCAGGAAGCTTCTGGAAGCTGTGCAGCCAGGGGAGTATTCTCTGAGAGCAAATGTGGACGGGATTATTTTAATGATTCTCTCAGAGAGCTGAGTCAGTGTGTTGCTGAGTCTCTGCAGCTTGGTCTTTTATTTTATCTAGTCATCCGCGTAATGGAGGCCTTTGTCCAGGGCGATTTACATGGCTTACCTATAGTTATATAGCTCACATTCCTGTACTTAATTTTAGCTGGATATTTATCTGAGCAATTGCGGGTAGAGCAGCAGTGCTCTACTTGGGAATTGCTTCAGTCTTTAGGATACAAGCTCTAGCCCTGGCTACACCATAACCGTGATATTCTTCAGCACCTCTCATGTCTGTGCCATCAGTCGATTACACTTATATCCACACATTACTGCAGTATTAAGTTGCTAATATTGCAGTCAGACAAAGAAACCACATTTGACAATGTATGTTTTTTTAAGCAGTTTTGTGCAACAAGCACAGCACTTCATTATTCTCGGTCAGTCCAGTTCCAGTGTAAAAGCACATTACTCATTACTGTGACATCATCAAAGTGTTAGCCTGCTCCACTAACTCCATCTGCCCCTCTCTCCTGTCTGCCCCTGTCTGCTCCTGCCCCTCACGCCTCTTTCCCCTTTTTCTTCTTACTGCCCCTCTCTTCTCCTGCCGCTCTTTCTTCTTGTCCCTCTTAGCTCCTGCCCCTCTCTTCCCCTCTTTTTGCTCCTGCCTCCCACTGTCTGCTTCTCTGTCCTCCTGCCCCCTGCTTGCGGGTCTCCTCGATGTGTTGCTCGTGATTCCAGACTGAGAGAAAAAGAGAAACTTTCACCGTCTGGAAAAAATTACTCAGATTCCTGCAGGCAGAACTGCTGATTGTGTTGGCACAGGAAAGGGAGAGAGAAGGGAGAGAGAGAGAGAGAGAGAGAGAGAGAGAAGGCATGTATGACTGTATGATAGAAATTCTCTTAGTTTTTCCAGTGTTTGTGCCCAAGTGAAATGTACAGAACTGGATTAAGTTTTCACATTTTTGAAACAGATCTTTGGTGCGTGGTGTGTTATGTCCAATAGAGGGCACTACCTGTCAGCTTTTGAGAGTGCCAGATGACCTTTGCCAGGGCTTCACCTGTGCTTCATGTGCACAAACACAGACAGGTGGTCTGATTACTCCTTGGGGGGGAGGGAGAGGGAAAGGCAGGTGTTAATCTGTGAGTGACTCACTCCCTACACATCTCAGTGAACTTTGCATTGATGTGTAGCCTGCACTGGGGTACAGAAGCGTCGGTAGGGTGGGGAGGGGAGTTCATCTGGGTGTCGCTGGTAAGAGTCTCAGCGAACGGCATAGCCTGGATGCCCCTGAACCATGCCCCCCAGAGGGGCACACAGAACCGAGATGGATCCCATTTCTCAGGGAGTCCTGGGATGGAGTTGTGAAGTCACATGGAGCGTGGTTGTGCTGGAGCGGTTTTAATGCCCTCGTCCTCCCCCCCTCTCAGGTTCCAGGTCCTTTAGAGTCCCCCGTGCATTACGCCATATCGGTTGAGAGAGAGCTCTTGCCACACGCTCCCTCATTCCCGACTGGCTACCATGTCCCATGATTTTACTTTCACTGTATTTCATCTGCATTACATCAACATTATTACATTAATTTATTTTGAATCGCCACCTATCGCACAAAAAATGAGACATGTTTTATGTGTTATATATAAAGTGATAATATCTTTGTATAATAATCGTGATCGTAAGATTAATGCCACCATCCATGGAGCTCATGACGCCAGTTTGGGAGGGGAGCTGGATTGAACAAGATCATTTACTGCCATGTGTCTGTTTCCTCATGGTATTTTATTCTAGGATACATAAGAATGGCATTTTATTTCCCAAGACACTTCTTGGGAAATACAAGCAAGGAGAAACAGGGAGAGGGAGGGAGAGAGGGAGGAAGAGGGAGAGAGGGAGGAAGAGGGAGGGAGGGAGAGAGGGAGGAAGAGGGAGGGAGGGAGGCCTAGGGTAGGCATTTGGCCTTAATCATATGATTTTTCAGTTATTTATTTATTTTTACTTGAAGTGCTATTTGTTTGTTGGGGTGGTAATGGAGCATGTTCCAGACTTTGCATGGTCCTTTATCCCAACGCATTGCTTACAGTAATTAGCTTTGCTCCTTATGCGTAGTGGCAGCACATTTTTTTCTGTATTTTTTTTTTCCAAGGGTGGTTTCCAAAGACTTTTCGTCCAGATGTGTGCAGTTGGTGACGCCTGGTATGGCTTTCTATAGCCGTATGCCTTGATTTAAGAGGAGACAAGGACAGAGGAAAAGACGGAGAGGCTTCAAAGCTGACGCTTCTTTTACCTATCACTGTGAACCTCTGAAAAAGCAAGAGTCATAGAAGAGGGGGGATCCTGGGTCTGGGAAGTAGGAGTGTGTGTCCTCTTTTCTGAGGGATTGATTTGGCTGTGTGGAGAGAGGGAGGGGGGGCAGACAGAGTGAGAGAGAGAGAGAGAGAGAGGGAGAGAGAGAGAGGTCGTAACTGGAGAAGAGATGGCAGCTGGGCTGCTCCCTCACATGGAGTTAGAAAAGTTATAAAAACAAACTTTCGCCGTCTGTCTGACGTGGATTAACATTTTAAAAACGCCAACCACCAGAAAACAAGGACAGAAAAACAGGAAGCGAGGAAGGGAATATGAAGTACAGAGGAATGGTAAGGACAGTGCGCCGAGCTTACAGTGTGCAAGTTCATAAGCTGCTGCTTTTGGTGTCGTTGTCAGTGCTTGTGCGTGACCGTGCTGGGAGAAGGGAGAGGGGAAAGGGAAGCAGAGGGCTAATATGCTGGCTATAAATGTAGCTGTTGTGCGGTCTGGTGGGGAGGGAGGGAGGAGAGTCTTTCGCAGAAGATCTTCTCAGTAATGTG
Organism: Megalops cyprinoides; assembly: GCF_013368585.1. Lineage (NCBI taxonomy): Eukaryota > Metazoa > Chordata > Actinopteri > Elopiformes > Megalopidae > Megalops > Megalops cyprinoides. The sequence goes on from NC_050591.1 coordinate 6,819,536, forward strand.
CACGCAGAGTGTATCAGTAAGGCTGAGTCAGTCTTGTGTGCGAGTGTTGGTGAGGCCACATGCAGTCGCGATTTGCGCTACCCCTGCTCGTAATGTCTCTCTCTAGCAGGTCTCCGATTTCACATCTGAGAGGGTGTGTGTGTGTGTGTGTGCGTGCAGTCCTGTCCCTGTGTGTGTATCGCACGAAGGCTGTTTGTGTCACACACACATGTAGCATGTTTGATGCAGCGTGTGTGGGTGTGTTGCTGGTTCCCTCCTGCCTCTCAGCTGCGCTCCTTTGGCACGGCGAGTGAGCGATGATGTCGGCGAAACCAACCAAACCTTTTCGTCGCACCCCAGGTTCCCACACCGATGTCAATGTCAAAGAATACATTGTGCTGACGTCAGTGTGCAGCAACGAACAATCTGCATTACTCCGCAAGCTATTGTATTTTGCTGAATAACCAGCACCAACCAAACGCACTGTACTGCTCTCAGCCAGCTGTGTGACTCCATTTTCTGTTGTGTGGTGACCTGAAACAGTATGTTTCGCAGTACAAAAAAAAAACGCAAGATGCTTTCCCTACTGTGCGGTGCTTTGATTTTGTTGCCCTCAGGTGAAAGTGCAACAGGATACCAACTACTTCAAAGTTTATATTACCGATAGCAGTCTCTGCCATTTTCTCTAGTTACACTAAACCACCATTGAAATTCTTACTGTACCTCTCCTAATTAAGATGCAATTATACCTCTGATCTATACCTCCAGAGTATGTGATGTTGTAATATGAGCAAGCTGCAGGTTTGCACGCTGAATCATAGAAAGTATGCTGCTCAAAACACGCCCCAGGGCTCTTTTCTAGCGTCCTAACCCAAACATGCTGAACTAGTAGAACACCCCTTCCCGACTCACTGTTTTTTACTGACCCAGCTGCAAAGGGGAAGACCTTATAAGGAAGAGGCATCATTCGAAAGAGCCCCGATTATCAGAGAGTGAGAGTCCACTCCAGTGAGCACGCTACAACTCCCACAGTGCTCCTCGCCAGTGAAGAGCTGTCTGTGGCATTCATGCTGATATTGCCAGTATCACTGCTGCTGCTTTGTTTGATGTGCATTACCCCTGGCTTTGTTACTGTTGACCAGCTGTAGTATTATGGTCTTTCATTCCCGCTGAATGCAGATGTTTTCTATGTTGCTGTCTGTGTAGTGGGTGGGACTGGTTATCAAATTGTTTTCTTGTGCTTGTGTTTAGTCCAGGGGAGTGTTACTGTCAGAATTTACAGCAGATGGAAAGGTGTGTTGAGCACTTGTATCAGGCTGAAGCAGACCACTGCTGTGTGTCCCTCTCTGACTGCCCTCCATACCCCCCTGAGATTTTCAGGCTCACCACAGGAGGAAATTCTGTTTATTTAGTTTTGTGCTTCACTGAACAGCTAAAGGATTATCACAGATTGTGGCAATTACGAAAAACAACAAGCATGTCGCTTGAAAAAAATGTAAGAGCTGACTCTTGCGTAGTTATCACAGGAAGTCATTACAGGAAGTAGTCATCACAGAAGAGGGCAATGCAGTGAGAAAACCATGTGTGTGTGCCTGAGGCCGCCTGGAGGCTGTGGCCTTTCACAGTTCAGTTATTTTTTATTTAAAATACTTTTTTTTTCATTTATGCAACCCTATTTTTGGAATTGCCAGCTGTAACCGTAGTAGGCTCATTTCACTGTGAGAGTGACTGCACTCATGCAGTGCTTTGGAGAGATGAATGCAATCCTCTGATACATGCACACATAGCAAACAGCTATGTTTCACACACAACAGTTATGTTTGTGCATTACAGTGGAGTGGACACTCATTGGAGGACAGGAGCTACTCAGCTGACGTCATCCAAGTAACTTGTGGGCACCTGATGAATGGCGGGGTGCCTGAGAGCAGTGAGACGAGCAACCCCTGCAGACATACCCACTCGTATCCCTGGGGGAACAAAGCTGACTTGTTCTGCTGTGGGCACTTGGTTATTGTCGGCCAATGCCATGACTAGGATGAAATACATTCGGGAGCACAGGGTTCAAAGTTAAATAGAGCTCATTATGGTACAGCACAACATTTTCAAGCTAATGTGTCTTGATCATGAAATATGTTTCACCTTGTCTGTGTGTTTTGTACACGATTTAGGATTATGTATGGCATGTTCCCTATGATAAGTGTCATGAACAGGTGTGATAATGAAGGCTTTTTCTAGGGCTTTTCTGGTGTAGCACCCACCTGGGTGGTGCATGGAAGCCATTTTTGAATGCTCACTATACATCAGGTGTGGGAATTATCAGCCATTTAAGCTGGGGGACTGTTAGATGGGTGAGGTTTCAGAGAAGCTGACTGAATTTTGTGAGGACACTGGGGAAGCCCCTTCTCTTAGTGATGCTATGGGATCGCTAGTAACCACAGTAAGTCAGAACCTGGGTTTATAATTTCCTCTGAGAGATTACGCCTTCTGAGCTGGGGCATTGGTTTACTGTTTGCTCCAGAGGGAAGACTGCCCCTTGCTGGATTAACAGCTCCACTTCAAACAGCGATGTGGTCTTCCCAAAATGCCTTCCATCCAAATACTAACCATGCCCAGCTCTGCTTAGGTTCAGCCGTCAGACTATCAAGCCGTTGTTGTGATACAATTATGTGTCATAATATATACATTATTATTGTACACTATACACTATACTTTCACATGCTCAGACTGCCAGCTACATGACTTCATGTGGGTAGCAGTTAAGGGCGTTTATTATTTTGCTAAAAATAAGTTCAAGTAAGTACATTTAATGATGTTAGATGATCTAATTTTTAGTATGGCTGTGCTAATGACAGTTTTGTAGTACGGCTAGGCTAATGACAGGTTTGTAGTACAGCTGGGCTAATGGCAGGTTTGTAGTACGGCTAGGCTAATGGCAGGTTTGTAGTATAGCTGAGCTAATGACAGATTTGTAGTATGGCTAGGCTAATGGCAGGTTTGTAGTATGACTGAGATATTAATGGCAGGTCTGTACTGTGGCTGGGCTAATGGCAAGTCTGTAGTGTATTTCAGAGGCTCAGAAGGAGCATTTGATGTGGCTTTTTCATTTGCAAGGGCGGTCCTCGTCACACCTGTTGGACTGCTTTCCTGTGATGGTTCTAACCTGCTGCCTCTTCGTGGGAAATATTTTTTTCTGAACCAAAGTCTTGAGGGGGGACTCCAGGAGCAAAACATTGAATAAAAGGGAATGAAGGGCTTTATTCCCTACAGGAGAAATCTTACACCACACAAACACTAAGGAGGCAAATCATTAACAAAAAGATCATTAACATGCAAGGCTGCAAGAGAAAGCTTTGACTTTAAAACCTTCACATGTTCTTTATTTAAAAGACATACAAGCTTTACTGTGGATATTATATCTCATATTCCCCCTTTTGTATCGAAGTCATAGGACAAAGGCTCTTTGTACATTATCATTTCCCAGAAGTTTGAAGGGAAAGAGACATAGTCAAGAGGATAATGAGTTAGAGAGGACTTTAGGTTAGATATCTTTCTTTGCCTTTGAATTGCTTAACATTGATAACATTCATATATGTATGAACCAGTAATGCCCATAGTGGAAAAAAATCTGTCTAGCCCAGCTCAGTTGTCATCTCTCACCTGTGTAATTTCTGCATGCAGTGAGCAGTCTGGAAAGCACTTGTCACTCTTTCTGTGGATTTTCAATCTCTCAGTATACCCCCTCCCCCTTCACTGTTACTCTCTCTGTAGTCGTCCCCATTGATATGCTCTCTTTGGTTTGAGACATGTAATGGATCACAATAAAAGCAATCCATGTGCTCTGGCATGATTCACATTTATCACAAAAGTTCAGCTCTATGAATCGCTATGCTGTTACCTAACACCAGGATTCACCTTCATTTTCTACGGCCACAAATTCCTCTGGTACATCTCCTTTTTGATGTGTTAGAATGTTCGTTTGATTTTTTATATCATTGGATTGACTCTTGATTTCAGGCCTTACATGTTCATGTTCTCCCTGTCAACCCAACATCACACCTTCACTCTGCCACCACACCTTCCCTCCTTTATGTAACATTACATACTCCTTATAAAAATAAATGATAACCTTTGAAGCTGTGATGGGAAAAAGACTGGGACGTGTATACAGAAATAGAAGCATTGAGTTCGGTTTCTGTCCACAATCTCCCAGCAATTAGGGTTACCATGAAAATGCAGACAGGGGATGAGAGGCCTGGTGAACCCAGAATGGAGAGAAAGAGGACTTGTGCTCTGATTCAGATGGGGGGGGGGGATGGGGGGTGCAGAGGTTCACAGAACCTGAGCGGGAGTGCCATGGCTGCCCCTGAGCCCGACTCCCATCGCTATTGTTTCCTTCACAGGATTTGGAAAATATTACCGGGCTGCAGTGTTGGGGAGGCAGCGTGGGGGTGTTGGTGTGGTGTGCTGTGCAGATCCTGTACTGGGATGGAGACAGTGGTGGGAAGGAAAGCAAAGCTCTAAAGCTCCATTGAAGAACAATGGAGTGGTTGGGGGGGAAGAGGTAGCAGGATTTGGGAGGGACCGGGTGTGAAAAGGGGGTTCCTCTCCATGATTTACCCTGGTTGCTGAAGTCAAGTGTCAAAAGAGAAACTCGTATTATGACCTTTACTAGCTTAACGAGCCATTAACAAGCACCTGGACATCACCAAACCACAAGAGACGAGACCCAAAACCACACTTGCAGGAACTTCCGCCTTATTTTTATTCCTCTGCGACTGTATCATATCGCAGTCTGGAACACTGAGAAACATAAGAAGGAAGAAAGGAAGAACCAAACCAAGAAACCAAGGACCAAGCAATATCATCCAAGGACAGAATTAGAGGAATTTTGTCTCCCAGATGTAAAACAAAGATGATCACCTTATAAAGAGAAGAAACCATTCTGCTCTTATTTATCAATGTCTTTATGTGTCTGTACTCTGTGGTAGCATGTTGTTCGTTTTATGTCCTTGATGTCCAGACGCCTTGATGACCTAAAATACGTTAGTAACCAAGGTTATTATGACTGGACCAATGCTATTAACAATCATTTGTTCCCATGTTATTCCTGGTCTTTATAAAGCAATGAGGTGCTGTGAACTGCACTAAACTACACTGAGGTCCTGCAGCCTCAGCAGCCAAGTTAAAGCATTACAGTGAAATAAATGCTGATACGATCATATCCCACTCATATTTGAATCAGACCATTCCTGGCAATATCAGTCTTTGAGAGACTTCTGAGATTAACAGTATAAATAGCTCTTTTTTATATTTTAGCAACAGATTAACATCTTCATATGAGAGAGGGACGTGGTTAGCCCTCCTATTGTAATAAACCTGCAGCCACCACGCCTGCTCCCACATGCAGCCTGTGACTGTTATCACTCCAAAAGGGCAGACAAATGAAGGAAGTGAGCTGGTTGGTGATTGTGGTAGCAGCTGAAACAGCCTGCAGCGAAACCCTTATGAACTCCTGCCGAATTGAAATGTAACTAACAAGGTGCTTCCGACCCCAGAATGGACGCAAAGGCACTGCAATCATTTGAGAAAATTTCACCACATGTCTGGTGGTTGTGGGCACATGCTCCCTGCTGCTCTAAGCTGTAGACACATCAGTGAGTGTGAGGAGAGAGCCAAAAGGTTGTAGCGGAGGGGAGAGTGTCATTCTGGAAGTTTTTGAGTGCAGGTAATGCAACGATGGATTAGAGGAGGACTCAGTTCCTGCTTTTCTTTTGCATGTCCCTCCCATTGTCCCTCCCCCTGTCACAAGCTCTTTTCCTGCCTTGCTGTCCACCTTACATGCCCTCAGTCCTGATCTCATTCACATGTTCCTGCTGATATTTCCTCCAATCAATATTGGTATTATCACCATTTATAATCGTGTCCATCCCCCTCACAGGGAGTCAGTTACTGCTGTTGACTCGTGATCTCATATTCAGTTACTTACAAGGCTTTATCCAGCCCTTCCTGTGTCAATAATCTAAGAACAGTATGGGATATATTCAGTTCCTTTGGGCTGAGTTAGCTCATGAAGGGTAAAATTTGGCTTCTAAATCTTCAGTTTCTCAAGAAGTTTTTGTGTTAAGGATTATAGGTTACAGGTTATAGCCTTTATTATTTTGGTTGTGGAAGGCCATTGTTCTGCTTGGTTTATTCCTGTCCTGGAAAGTGGGATTATCTGAGAGCAATGAATAATGGACAATTTTGTGTGTCTTACACACGCAATGTATTATTCTCATGACATATTTGATATTGAATAATCTGCACAGTTGCATTTTTCCTGGTTTTTCAGACAATATCTTTTTTGCATGAATCACGTTTTTGTTGTATGTACACACATGAGCAAAATGCCTCCACAGAGAGAACTCCACAGCAGTGTATGCACACGGCCGTTGTCTGGCCACAGCACAGCAGCTCAGGGAACAGCACTGCAGCCCCTTTCCAGGGAAAACGGTGTGAGGGCATTGAGCACGTAGAGAGGAGCGAACACAAGACACGTTGCTCTGCGTAGATTTACCCCAGTTAAAAACAAAATATTTTAGGTTTGCTAAGACTTTTCCGTTATTTTGCTCACTGCTGACCTCACTGGCTGCAGTGTTTTGTTTTTGGAAACCGGAGCTCAGCCCTGAAAGTCTCTCTCTTCCCCCTCCTCTCCTCTTCCATGGGCAGGCGGTGGGCAGCGAGGGGGTGCGGGTCATGATGGAGAGCGCCTTAACGGCCCGGGACCGTGTGGGGGTGCAGGACTTTGTTCTGCTGGAGAACCACACCAGCGAGGCGGCCTTCATCGAGAACCTGCGCAAGAGGTTCAAGGAGAACCTCATATATGTAAGCAGTGAATGCATATCCTCTTCTTAAAGGACACGTTTTTCAAACTTGCGTCCCTGAGATCAGGGAGGGTGTGTGCGTGTGTGTGTGTGTGTGAGTGTGTGTGTGTGTGTGTTGGGGGGGTTATTAAATTGACATGGATGTTTCTTCTTATTTCAGACATATATTGGGTCGGTACTGGTGTCAGTGAACCCATACAAGGAGCTAGAAATCTACACCAAGCAGCACATGGAGCGATACAGAGGGGTCAACTTTTATGAGGTCTCGCCCCACATGTGAGTGATGTCACAGCCCAGGCCACTTCTAGTCACCCATAGATAAGATCTATGGACAACAAATACAGAGAGGTGCATAGCTGGTCACGTATTCCCAGCTGCTCTCTGTATGCTCCAGAGTGCTTGTGTGTGCTCTGTGTGTTAGAACAGTTGCAGGGGGGAGATGTGAGTCCCTGAACTATATTCAGACATTATGAGTGTCCCAAACAAGAAGCGCATTATGCAGGTTCTGCCATGAGCTCAACATTATGAGTGGCTGCTCACTTCTCCAGCTCCACTCCACTGTGCCAGCAAATGGTTTCTTTCTGTCAGAGGGAATACAGATGTTTTGGCTGGGGGGTGTGGAGGGAGAGAGGGAGGAGTTGCTCATTTGACCACGCCAGGCAGGTCTTTCCTCTAAGACACGGAGCCCCTCCCCTCCTTTCTGCGGCTCAGATGAGACTCTGTGCCAGCTGGTAACAGCTTCCTCCGCACCTTCACATAGAGGTGGAATTCCATTGCCTTTTTCTCCAGCCTCCAGTGACTCATATAATCCAAAACAACTCTAAAACCATCCTACCACCCCCTCCACTCCCCTCCTTACTCCCACAGTGGGTCAGCAAATCATGTTATTTGGCATCCCTGAAAAAATCCTCTTTACGACATCCAGTTTGGTGTTAGGAAGTCCACCAACCTTCTCCTTTACTGTCATTGTATGTCACCCAAGCCTTTCTGCTTGTAGCAGGGCATGATGGGAATGTACCTCTTGCTGTGCGTAACACAGAATGCCCCCCACAGAGGGGCTTCCTGCTAATCCGTATGCTGCCTCACCCCCTTAAACAGCTACGCGGTGTCGGACAACGCATACCGCTCCATGCGGACGGAGCGGCGGGATCAGTGCATCCTGATCTCGGGGGAGAGCGGGGCGGGAAAGACGGAGGCATCCAAAAAGATCCTGCAGTACTACGCCGTCACCTGCCCCGCCAGCGACAAGGTGCAGACCATCAAGGACAGACTGCTGCAGTCCAACCCCGTCCTGGAGGTGATGCACGGCTCACACTCACTTCTCAAAAGCTTTTTGGATTTGTCTCTCAGTGTGCATCAGATCCTGTATTTCAGTGACACTCTTAAAGATACCATGGATGTTTTTGTTGCGGTCAGATATTGTAACTGTAGTGGTGTTTAAGACCGCAGTGTTGTCATATTAGAAAATGACTCCAGAGGGAAAGATTTTGAAAGGATATTTGATAGCATTTATATGTCCACGTTGTAAGGGCGTTTTACTTTGAGTGCTTAGTGCGGTAAACTTTTGTCTTTGCTTGGGGAACATTTTTAAACACATTTTTGACCTTTTCCCAAAGACTAAATTAAACTAAATGCTACATTTATAAGGGCATGGCATTTAATAAGGAATTCTAAGAACTGCAGAATTGGTGTAACTGCTAATTAGAACACAATATAGCACAGAAGTACATGGAAAAATCAAATTCTGCTGGTGGGAAGTGCTGCATACATTTTATTATGGACGCATAATACTCTGCAATGCACCCCAGTCTTAGGAGACAGAAGTCCAGCAAGCCTGACACTTCTCTTTGTGTTTCTTTCTTTATCCTCTTTTCAATCAATTCCCCTATCCCTGGTCCCAGGCTTTTGGAAATGCCAAAACCTTGCGCAACGACAACTCCAGTCGCTTTGGTAAATACATGGACATCCAGTTTGACTTCAAGGTAGGGCACCACTCTGTCCACCATTCAGTCTCTGTAGCTGAAAATTGTTAGAAATGGGTAATGTAAATAGGGCCATGCCAAAGAGGGGTCTATGCCTGAACGCTAGCCATGTCAGTGATGCAGTGATTTCAACTTTGCTGCCCGTGCTAATGGGCCTGTGTTTTTATTTCTCTATCCCCGCGTTGCTCTCTGTTGATGGGTATCTTGGAGGCGTGTGTCCGTCCCTGCATGTCTCCCAGTGTCCCTCCCTCTTTCCGTCTCCAGGGAGCCCCCGTTGGTGGACACATACTCAACTACCTGCTGGAGAAGTCCCGCGTGGTGCACCAGAACCACGGTGAGAGGAACTTCCACATCTTCTACCAGCTGATCGAGGGCGGAGAGGAGGACCTGCTGAGGAGGCTGGGTCTGGAGAAGAACCCCCAGCAGTACCAGTACCTGGTGAAGGTGAGCGCAGTCATAAGAGCCCTGCCCACGCATGACACCGGCTGTCTCCCCTGTTCCCCATGCAGTACTTGCTATATAGTGCACTACATGAGAAGAGAGTGCAAAAAATTCACCTTAGCTGTGACTGTCCAATGTACAATCTTGCTGCACCAACTGTTAACGCATATTAATACATTGTTATCTAGGTAGTTAGTTAGCTTTTGTTGTTGATTTATGTAGCCTTTCCAGTCTGTTTGTAGCTATCAGTTTTTGTGTCTCATAAAACAGATTTTGCAGTTGTTTGTCATCTAGCTCATTTGTATGCTCATGTAAGCTAGCCAGCTCCCAGATGTGCTAGGAAGCAGGAATTTTCAATGGTGAAAGCTGAATATTGATTCATGCAAGAAAAAGAATTAAATGTTACAAGGTAAATGTCTAACAGCGTTGTCTCACGTGGATCTCAGGGGAACTGTCCGAAGGTGAGCTCCATTAACGACCGCAGTGACTGGAAGGTGGTGAGGAAGGCCCTGACTGTAATTGGCTTCAATGACGATGACGTGGAGGTAAGAGGAGACACACACAATGCAGACTACCCGTCACTTCAAACACCCATAATCAAGGACCCTCAGGCACCGCAGCTATTCTGTACTATCCACCCACCAGGATCAGTGTCATGGTTCTCTTTGTCATAATTCTCCATCAACTGATGTTGAGCTATAGGGACCCTCCAAGATTACTCTTTTAGCCACACCTAAAGATCTGCCTGTGTAAGAGGCAAAGAGAAGAGCTTGGTAGAAAATGGAGGTAAACAAAGGTTCGGTTGCATCCAGGGGGCGTTACACCAGGAAACTTGGAAAATGTTTCTTCTTGAATCTCCCCTTTTTCCTTTTCCTTTTTTGTGGATAACATTTGTTTGACTGTACAGGACCCCTCAAGACTGGTAAAAATCAATTCCTTTTGTATTTCTCACTGAATTTGGATTTTGCATTTGTGGATTACTTTTTATTGGTGGGATTACTTTTTTCTTTTTTCTGTATCTTTTGGGACTGAGAAGACAAAGGCTTTCAATACATTTCTGTTTCATAGTTTTGGTTAATACAAACATTTATGATCAGGTAAGGTATGGTATGGCAAGGCATTCATTCCTTCCCTTTGTCTTGTATCAGCAGCAGTAAACAATGATTTAATAAACCAAACCATTACAAGGTGGACAAGTGTGGACCTATTGGTATATGAACATAGCATATTAGGTTCTGTTACATACAGGCATGCTCCAACCTTATCCATTGACAGAAGCAGGCAAAGAGCAGGTAAAGCCCAGCAGCTGGGAAAGAGTGCAGTGAGGGCAAGAGCAGGTGAATTCTGTGTGCAGGAACATGTTTCAACTCCAAGTGCTACTGGGCCTGGACGCAGTGCACAGCTCACACAGCTGATAGCTGGAGAGAGGTTTGGGGGAGGGGAGTGCAGGAACCAGAGCTGCAGTGTGTGTTGTGTGTGTGTGTGTGTGTGTGTGTGTGTGTGTGTGTGTGTGTGTATGTGTGTATGATCACCAAACTTACCCCTCAGAACTTACCTATAAGATCACTGGGGATGAATGGGCTCTCTCTCTAAGAGTTCAAGGATATGTCAATCAGTGTCAATGTTGTTTCCTTGTACAACTGTTCTACTCTGCAGGAGCTGCTGAACATCATCGCTAGTGTCCTTCACCTGGGAAATATTCAGTTTGGGGGAGAGGAAAGTGGCAATGCTTACATCACCGCAGATACACAGATAAAATACCTTGCAAGGGTAAGACATGTACATAGCTTTCATGTACAACCCAGATTGGCTGCCAAGACAGCTATAATGAACAGATGTGGCAATTTGCTAAATATGAGGAGAGACTGATGATGGAGCATAATTCAGTGCCCAGGGCATTATAGATCATGTAATGAGGAAGGAAAAAATAAGATGTGGAAATATGAGGAATGAGAAAAAGGAAGAGTGTGAAAAGAGTCCAGGTTTTGGTGTTTATTGTGTAGGTTTCATTGTTTAGATTTTCTATTCAAATTCTGTATGTTCAAATGAGATTAGACAGCACATAGTCAGTGTCTGTAATGACTCAGACCTCAGAGTCATTGTGATTATTTCTGTAGCCAACCCCAAAAGGGGCCGAGGCCTCTGTGCTATGTAGGTATGGGATATGCCCCGGCAATCTGTAACTTGGTCGATGGCATGCCTGCCATCCCAATACACACATGTATATTTAACTCTGTGTCAGCATTGCTAGCATACTAGTGTATTGCTTATATTATTAGCATGAATATAATTGTTGGTGTTATAATATATACTTTGCCCTCATTTTATAATTTGGTTGCATAGGCTGTTTGGCTGTTTGGTTGCATAGCTGTTTTGCCCTTGTTCCTTCCCAACTACGACGCTCTGCTACTGAATGGTGTCTGGTGGTCCCATCACTTCGTGGCACAAAATCACTGTCCAGAACTTTCTCTGCCATTGTCCCCCAGTGGTGAAACGACCTTCCACACTTCATCCATTCTGCCGAATCCCTCACTATTTTTAAGTAACATCTGAAGACACAGCTCTTCTGCACTCACCTGATCACCTGAATTGCTACCACCTAAAGCAATTTCTCTGTCCTAAACTCTGTTTTCCAAAAAAAATTAATGGTGTTTCTACCAGCTAGCTTGTACTTTGTCTGGCCAACTATTGAAACTTGTCATGCAGCATTTCTAATATTGTGACTCCATGTATGGCTCTCCCTTGTGTTGTACTATGCCTCACTTGTAAGTTACTTTGGATGAAAGCACCTACCAAATGAATAAATGTAAATGTCTGCCCAGTGAATAAATGTGTAGTGTTTGGATACTTTGTGATTCCAAAGTCACCAGTTTGAATGAATTCTAAACATTTCCAAGTGTGGCATGAAGACATAAAACATTGCATTTTATAAGATATGATTCTGCATTATTTTTGTTGAGACATGTAATGCATAACAGTTAACCTTGGTTTTTGGTGTTGTTTTTGCCTTAATATTGATATTGTAATTGTGAATCTGCAGCTGCTTGGTGTGGATGGATCAATACTGAAGGAAGCTCTCGTGAACAAGAAGATCATTGCCAAGGGGGAGGAGGTAAGCATGACCTGCCACTCACCTGGCAGTATTCATATTACAGATGGTGTCATCTCACCAAGCACTGGACAAGCACTGCACAGTGCACTAGCTAAAGTAGGAACCCTCTCTGTGTTCTCGCCCTGGTGACACTCTGGTCATGTATGCTTCAGCTGATGAGCCCGCTGAACCTGGAACAGGCAGCCTCTGCTCGGGACGCCCTGTCCAAGGCTGTGTACGGACGCACCTTCAGCTGGCTGGTCAATAAGATCAACATCTCGCTGGCTTTCAAGGTACAAGGCAGCCGTGCTGTGAAGTGTTGCAACATGGCACCTGGGGGTGACTGACCTTCAGTTTGGTTTACCACGCAATGGGTTCTGAATGGACTGGATCGGGGCTGCTCAACTCATACACTCTGGGGATGACAGCTAAATTGGTTCAATCAAATGCTGGCGGTGATAAAGTGAGCCGGCAGAAAATACAGCCCTCTGAGATCAGGGTGGAGTAGGTCTGGGCAGTAGAAACCAAAGCCATAAAATTAGTACAAGGATTGGCTGTTAGTCATATACTGGCATTTTACAACCCTTTGTGGCTTTAACATTACTCAGCAGTTTAAATTGAGTTATGGCCTCTTGTTGCTGGTGGATTGGATTGTGCAGTTTACAGCTGGCTATTTATTGTGCACTGACATCTTTGTAATGTTTTGGATCGAAGTGTTTTGCTTTAGCCAAATCATTTATGAGGGTGTCAGTGAAAAAAAATGGTTTAATTCAGAAATCTGCACCCTGGATAAGCAAACTAGGGCTCTTACAAAATATGTTGTGTTTTTCCTGTGACATGTTTTCCAGGATGAAGTATATCCCACCAGTAAAAGTGCCTCAGTCATTGGTCTGCTGGACATCTATGGCTTTGAGGTCTTCCAGCACAATAGGTAATTGTGTTGTGGGCTTATGTCAATCTACTATGCAATGTGTACAACGTGCATTTTTTTGTGGTTCTTCTGCCTTAAAGAAATTAAGATGCTTTAATTGCTTGGACTTTATTTTAACTAAAACACAATGACAGTATTGCTCAGATGGTAAATATTATTATGTGGAACAGGTGTGTCTTGTACATTGTATTGAAATGTGAGTACAGTGAATTAGGATGTTACATCGTTAACAACTGGGGGGCATACTAAATCATATCTTACCTCAGATATCAATATATGTATTCAGCTAATGTTAAGCCCCATGGTCATTGCCCTAATTTTTATTGGCTCCAGCACAGTACAGTATGTCTCTGACATTTTGGTTTCTCACAGTTTTGAGCAGTTCTGCATCAATTACTGCAATGAGAAGCTGCAGCAGCTCTTCATTGAGCTGACCCTGAAGTCTGAGCAGGAGGAGTATGAGTCTGAGGGTATTACGGTGAGTTATTAGCTGTTTATTAAACTACTAACCAAAGAGGGATGTAGACATATGTGTGGTGATACAGAGCTGTAACAACAAGTGCTTTCTGCCAGAGTTCAGCTTGGCTTTGGTTTGCTCGATTGCATCCATTTAACATGGAAACCATTGTCAGCTCTTACTACCACTGTCCTTAATATATCCCAGTTCTGAGACATTGTCCTGGGGACTGATAGATTGTGAAATGAACAGGATTGCCACCTGCCACAGGACCTGATCTGCTCTGACTCCTGTCCCACCAAGACCAGAACTCAGGGTCAGCTGGCTCAGAGCTCTTTTTTTTTGCCCTCACACCACTTTCAGTGCACCTGTTAGCCAAGTTTTTCACCAAGGACAACAGTACCCTGTATGATATATGATATATGATATATGAGGCGGATGCATGCATTTATGGCCCTGTCTCCTTGCTAGTACCAAGCTCTTCCACAGAAATACGAAGTTGCTGGGTATTGAACACATTCATGGAGGTTAAGTCTGAATTCACTGTTAACCCTGTGCATGGTTTTGTGCTGAGGACGAAAGTGGAGACAAGGAGAACAGAGGGGGAAAGGGACTTAAAAACTGTGAGAGAAACAGAGAGAAAGAGTGAGAGAGAAAGAATGAGAAAGTGAGAGATTTCTTGTATCTGTATAGAGTACCCCCAATCTGTGCAGTGTTGCTGAAGTTGACAGGGTTAATGAAAGCACACATTTACCCACATAAGTAGAGAGAAGACTGGGAGGAGTATTCACTTGAGAGTAGAATCACAGTGTGGTTTTGCTGGTATCTTCTGAGCTCTATAAATATTAATTTCCAGGACAGGAATAAACATAAATCATTAACAATAGCTTTCTGTAGAGTGATGCAGCAATACTGTCTTTTTCCATTTTAGTGGGAACCAGTGCAATATTTCAACAATAAGATCATCTGTGATCTGGTGGAAGAGAAGTTCAAGGGAATAATTTCCATTCTGGTGAGTGAAGGTTGGCTTGTGTTTCCAGTTGTGTCTCTCTCTGTCTCCCTCACTGAGGATGTACATTCTATTCTCTCTAATTCTGAACATCTTATTTGTCTGCCCCTCCACCCTTCTGTGTTTTTTACCCCCCTGTACTTTTCTCCCGGTTCTACCACCCTTCTCTCCCCTCCCCCCCACCCTTCAGGACGAGGAGTGCCTCAGGCCTGGGGATGCCAGTGACATCACCTTCCTGGAGAAGCTGGAGGACACATTGGGGGGCCACGCCCACTTTGTTACGTGAGTCTTCATTTCTCTGTCCATTTCCACACAGGTTCTCCAATTTATACTTTGCCATCTCTGTAATTGGCTCATAATCATCGACCTTTTCCCCTTGAGAGAATTGTCTAAGGTTACTGAACAGTGTGAATGGTTTCTCTCAGCTGAGGCAGTCACCATGTTGTCTGTTGGTCTTTTTACCTCAGTCATAAGCTGGCGGATGGAAAGACCCGGAAGGCAATGGGCAGGGAGGAATTCAGACTGTTGCACTATGCAGGAGAGGTCAACTACAACGTCACTGGTGAGTGAGAGGTGGAGAGGGTGATGGGAAGGGATGTGTAATTAATTGATAGCAAGAGAGAGGAAGTGAAGCACATTGCTGGGCCCGTGGCACCTTCATATCCATTCATTAGCTTTGTTGTAGGATGTGATAGCAAGGGAGATTTATTTTTTACAGGACTTTATTTATTGAACTTTCTGTCAGTATTGGACTTTTTCTCTCTTAGGGTTTTTGGACAAGAACAATGACCTTCTCTTCAGGAACTTAAAAGAGGTGAGTGTGAGTAGTTAGCCCTGAAGTTTGAACATTCATGTTATATACACAGTTATTGTATCCTTAGACTTAGTCTTGCACTGTGTCCTACTGTGACACTTAGCACAATGTTTTATGTTATGTAATGACTCTTAGCCTGACCTTCCTGTGTGCACTTTTGTAAGCTGCTCAGGATAAGAGTATTTGCTAAATGACTAATTAGTGCTGGAACTAATAACTGGAATCAATGAAAAGGAAAATAGCCCTGAAACGGAAGTTGCAGTATATGCACTGCGCTGCTTGTATGCATCCTCTGAATGTTGCATGTAGCCACATGGCCTCTGCCTCCGTGTGCGAACTGTGCTGCACTGCCCTGACTGTGCTGTTCTCCTGAGCAGGTCATGTGTCAATCAGAAAACAAGATCCTGACGCAGTGCTTTCAGAGGGAGGAGCTGACTGACAAGAAGCGGCCAGAGACGGTGAGAGCGCTCGTTCACATTCTTATATGCACGGCCTCCCGTATTGATACATATCTCTGATTAAACAGGAGCAAAGAATACGGTGCAACAGAAGAATTCACCTTCCACTGTAGTGTGCATTATTAGGAAAGCTAAAGCTACTGGTGATGGCGTAACCCTGCCAGGAGGAGACAAGTGAATCTTGCCATCACGGTCTGTGAGACAAATGGTTGTGGAGGCAACCACAAATTTAAGGCAACAGCTGGTCTCCCAGTCAAACTTCCAATTTTAAGGTGCACAGTTTCAAAAAGTGCTAAAGTTGGTGTATTATTGAAGAAGCCGCTTTTGACAGGAAATGACAAAAATAGGCATCTTGAACTACATCTGAAAGAGCAGACGTGTCTACTTACTTCTACTGAGCCAGTTGCGGAGACATCATAATGGTTCAAAGCTTTGAGCAGTTGGAGGAACAGGCAGTAGATATAAGTAATCTTGTTTTATCTGAAGAATAGTCTGAAGTTTTTTATAAATTAAACATTCCATTCAAAACCCCAGTAGGCTACTCTGTATTATTGGCCATCAAATGTGTTTATTCCTCTTCAAAGGATGAACTCACACAGTGCCTCACTTGTAATTGTCCAACATAACAATTGTGGCTGATATTAGTCATAGACATTAAAAATGAAGAACTCCTGTTAACTGTGTTAAAAAATAACACCATATTAAAATGAACAGCATTAATTAACACATTAGTATTAACAGCCCTCAGACTCAACAGACTAACGCCAATGCGTGCCAGTCTGACTGAGAGGACACTCCTACTGCCCACAGCCTCTAGGCAGCCCTGACTCTCAGGCAGTCTTCCAGCACTACTGTACTTCACTCTACTGCTGCCAAGCTCCTCCTTCTTTGCCTGCCGAGATAGACAGGCACTAGCAGGCATAATGCTATTTGTTGTTTGTGTGCACAGCTCTGTCAGTTGGGCTCAGTCCCCCCGCACTGTTGCTGCCTGGTCCGACCAGGCACGGACACCTCTGTTCTCCTCGTCTGTACTCTGTCCGCCTCACCACCGAGTTCACCCCTGTCCTTTGCGGGCTCCCTGCTCCCTCTCCGTCCACAGGCGGTGACTCAGTTTAAGAACAGCCTGGCCAAGCTGATGGAGATCCTGATATCCAAGGAGCCGTCGTACATCCGCTGCATCAAACCCAACGACGCCAAGCAAGCAGGTACCGTATATGCCATCCTGTGTGGTTCAGCAGTTCTACTTGCAATTGTGCTTGAAGGTCTAAAACTGTCATGCATTTGTCTTATTTCTGTATCTCAAATTGTTTTTAGACTTTTAGACTTTTCCCTAAACATGTGTCTGTATATTGCACTCTGGTTCTAGTGAGCTCATTGTGTTGATCTTAAGTCTTCCTATGACCCTCCTACCCCTCCTCTAGGTCGTTTTGATGAGGTTCTGATCCGACACCAGGTGAAGTACCTTGGGCTGATGGAGAACCTACGAGTGAGGCGAGCAGGGTTCGCTTATCGTCGTCGCTATGAGACCTTCTTGCAGAGGTGAGCTGTGGCCAGGGAGCACTGATGCAGTGGCGTCGTTAGGTCCAATCATTCAGGGCTATAGCCCCAAATATTTTAAGCCTAGCCCCGAATATTTTTGCGCCGAAAAAGGAGGTGTTTATAGCAAAACAACAGACAGACTGTGTAACAGAGCGGAACTTGACTCGCAGCGTCCGAAGGTGTGATAATATTTATTTATTATAAAGGTAGATACAACCTCCCCAACCTACTGATGCCGATCTCCCTTCAAAAAAAAATACAAGCCCCAGGCAAACTTGACTTAGCCCCGGATCTTTTCAATAGCTAGAAATGCCTCTGGCCCTATGGTACGTAACTGCATAAAGAGCTCTGGATTGAGTTCCAGCTCAGTAAGTAATGTTGTGTAGATCTAGTTAATGTGCTTCAGATCCCAGAGACTTGCACTTGCTGGAACCCATTTGGCTGTTTGACAATGCTCAGTTCCCTCACACACATCTGCAGCTGGGTGGTCTCTTGACTGCTGCTATTCATCATCATGAGTGTTGTATTGTTAGTAAATTCCACACTCCTGTATATCTGTGAAAAGTGTAAAGCAGTATGTGTCACAGAGCTGTGTCTGCATTCACGGGTCCATTGCAGCTCTGTTTTCGTACATATATATGTCTGTGTGTCTGTGTCTGTATGTGTGTGTATATGTGTGTGTGTGTGTATGTCTGCATGTCTGTATCTGTGTCTCTGTGTATGTGTATGAGTCTGTGTGCATGTGCATGTGTGCATGTGTGCGTGTGTGTCTGTGCTTGTGTGTGTGTGTGTGCGTGTACGTATGTATATTCTGTATATATGTGTGTGTGGGCGCTTACCCTACAGGTACAAGTCTCTCTGCCCTGAGACCTGGCCCAATTGGCAGGGGCGGCTGGCTGATGGAGTCTCCACACTGGTCAAACATCTGGGCTATAAGCCTGAGGAATACAAACTGGGCAGGTGAGCTTAAGATAACTACAGAGACATCATGAGATGATGGTGACTCCTCCACACTCAGCCACCCGCGGCCATTCTCACTCCTGGTGCACTTGCTCCCATTCTGTTCCTTTCTCTACCTCACTCCAATTCCATACATTCGTATGATGTTTATTCAGTTCCAAATCATGCCAGACCTTTCTGGGAGGGCTGTATGAAAGATGATTTGTACCAAACTGAAAAAGAAAGTTCAAAAGTGAAAGTGTAGCTGCAAATGGACATTACCTTGTGTTTGTTCTATGCAGGCCATATCTGTGCAAAACCTTGCTATTACAACTGGTTTTACATGCACATGCAAATAATACGGACAATTTTTTGATCCCTTGGGATCTTCGTCAGGTGTAGTTGGTCATCTTCGTCATAGTTGGTGAACTTCTGTTTCACCAACTATGCATGTAATTGATGTAATCATTCTTGGCTTCAATAGTTAAAAGTTAATTATGTGCAATGCAAATGTTAATGCAAAACTAGTGGAAATTGGTGGCAATAGCTTAAGGCTGTGTGCCTTGTGACAGCATTTATAATTCGAGTATGGCAATGTTTCCCACACTGGGAATACTACAAGGATGGCACAAACGAATCAGTATCTGTGTTCCTATATGCATAACCCTATTGAATACACTGCTTGTAAGTTACTCTGGAGAAGAGCCTCTACCTACATGAGTGAATGTAAACGTATTGCTATTTTTGATCTAAAAAAAACATGTAGTTTAAATATTGGTTTGGTTTCCCATTGTTTACATTTGGCTTTTTTCAGATCTAAAATATTCATCCGTTTTCCAAAGACCCTGTTTGCCACAGAGGATGCACTAGAAGTGAGGAAACACAGTCTAGGTAAGAGACAACTGACCGCTGTTTATCTGTCTGTCTATTTACACGAAAAGTAAGAGGATGACATTAACAATCGTATGCTATAAAGCTAACAATCATGATTACACTGAGGATGTAAGCATTATCAGTCATAGCTCCCCTTTTTTGTTTCAGATTACACTCATATTCAGCACAGGCTTGGGGTATGACCCATGTGTCTACACAATTTGACTGAGATACACTTGTTGTATTTTTGTTTGTAAATGGCAGTGAAGCTCTTTCATTAGTCAGCTTTTCCTTTGCAACTATTTTATTTAGCGCTGACTGGCCCAGCAGTTCATGAGGAGTTTGTGTGTTCAAGTGTGCTGTCCATAAAAAATCAAAATGCCAGAAAATGCAGTGTGAGTTCTTATGAGCTCTTGGAGCAGAATTGTTAGTTGTGAGGAAAAGAACGTCAATTGACTGGTGACTTTGAATGAACATACTGTTATAGCGCCACCGTGTGTCTGATCAGTGCCATACATAGGTGCTACATGCTAACAGCAATAACAACTGGTGACATTTTTAATAAATGTATTAAAATCAGTGCACCTCTAGGTTGTACACAAAAGGTGTGAGTGGATTAGTGTTATGTCAAGTTTCAGCTACACTGCTAAGGGTAATTCTTGCAAGATATTTGTACCAGTTATTTTAGAATAAGTGTATAAAATGTGTAGTATTAGTAGTTTTTTTTCATGTGTCCCATTTCTCTCAAAAATGTTTCTTATTTCAGAATGTTATTAAATTAAGAAACATGATCTTTTTGGAAAAGGAGTCCGTGTAATATGTCTTTATAAACAAAGTCATTTACATTGTTATTATTAAATATTTTAAAATGAGATGATTTTGTACTCATCCTCTCATTTCTGGAGGAACAACACAATGACTGTGTTTTCTCCTGTTACCTCTCGCAGCAACCAAACTACAAGCATCATGGAAGGGCTACAGCCAGAAGTCAAAATACCGCAAACTGAGGCATTCCGGTGAGTGTATTCACCTCAAGTTGTAATTTTCCTCCTGTCTACAGTTTTTCTAAACCCTCCATATCTGCAATACATTCCTCTGTTTATTGAATTGTCACCATAAAGCATGTTTCCACATCAGCCACTGTACAGAGGGAATTTTACATGTCAGTGCTCTGGTTTTATCTTATGAACCCTGCTTGCGGTTACATTTCTCCGTCCACAGCAATCCTGATCCAGGCGTGGTGGAGGGGCATCCTGGCGCGGCGGAGAGCGAAGCTCAGAAGACAGGCTGCTGACACCATCCGCAGGTGCGCTCAGACTGGCATCACTTTAACGGTCTACATCTCATATGGAGCAACCCTGCTTTCTCTCAGTGACTCATTAGCGCTGATGTCTCCACACTGAGGAGGCTTGTACAGATGAGGCACACAGGAGCAGTAAAACGCTCACTCTCTGTCTCAGGTTCATCAAGGGCTTCATCTACCGCCACCAGCCACGCTGCCCGGAAAACGAGTACTTCCTGGACTACGTGCGATACTCCTTCCTCATGAACCTGTGTAGGAACCTGCCCAAAACTGTCCTGGACAAGAGCTGGCCCCCAGCCCCCCCTGCTTTGGCTGAGGTACAGGTGCCATCTACACCCTCTACACAGACACAGAAACATATCACGGAGTGGCCAGGGGCGTAACAAGCCAACAATGCAGGATGGTCAAGGTGGGCCCCCAGCCCATCTCACTTTACCAGAACGCGTGGTGACGTAATGCCAATAGCGAACGGGAGAAGTATTTTGAAGCACGGGACTTTAGAATGATCAGCAACAGCAAAATGCACTGCACAGTTGATGCCACAATTATATTATTAGACCACTAGTAATAGGCAACATACTACTGTACATTATAGGAAAGGAGAGAAAATAGCAAGGCCTATCCATGGGCCTAATATATATTATTGATGGAAGATAGAAGATGGAATGCATTAGCATTTCCCAAGTCAAATCAAGATAGTGATGGGCGACTTGACAAAATCTGGTGTTGGCGCACCACAACAGATGAAAAACATTATTGGTGACGGCGCACCACAACAGATGATAAACATTGCACCATGACACAGATATACAACATTGCTATGGCTGTGCACACATAGCCTCCGGCATGTCCTCAACCTCTTCCTCCTCCACATTCTCACCTTCTCCAGTGCTGTTGGATGGCCCGCTGGTGCTAGCATTAGCCGCTGAGCTGCTGCTGCTAACAGTCGCTGCAGGTGCCTCATTGAGCTCTTGCTCCAGCTCGACCTCAAAACCACTGCCTGTTGTCTCCAGCCCTTTCTTTTTAAAGAAATTACTTATTTTTGGAAGCTTTGCTTTTTGTTTCTCAGCTGTTTCTTTTACTTTTTGTTTTCGAAACCCGCTTTTATGTTTGTACCTGTACTCCATTGCTTCTTGACTCGCCATTTCACTGTGTGGAAATTTAGCCAGCTCAAGTTCAACGTAGTGTTTTTGCCACGCGGTACGCATGTTCATAATTACCGTGTCCCAGAATTCCGAGTGCCCACTTTTTTGAACATCAAATCAAGTCCATTAATCCTCATGAATACTTCATTTAGAACTATAATATGTAGCTATGAGTTCATACAAATATATACAGTATGTATGTATTACTGTTATATCCTAGTGTGTTATTTATTTGGTCAATGACATTAAGAATGACACACCATCAAGCAGATGACTCTGCACGATATATACTTAAAAGGCCCGATTACACTGATAAGTAACCCACGCTCACGGGCCCCCAATTGTCACGGTCTCCAATGCAACCGCATTACCTGCTTACGGCCCCTTAGTTATGCCCCTGGGAATGGTACACAAATGGTACAAAGACCTGATGTTCACTTTTTGCTGCCTCACAGGCATCAGAACATCTACGCAACCTGTGCATGCAGAATATGGTGTGGAGCTACTGTAAGAAGATCAGCCCGGAGTGGAAGCACCAGGTACAGTGAAGCACAGCGGTCAGTCAGTGGCCTCTGGGGGGCGGGAGGGTCATCATCCTTCTTTATTTCTTTTTTCTTTCTCCTGATTCCTGCTTTTCCACTCTTTTCATGTATTCTCTCCTTTAGCTGGAGCAGAAAATGGTGGCCAGTGAGATCTTCAAGGACAAAAAGGACAACTACCCCCAGAGTGTTCCCAGGCTGTTTGTGGGAACCAGGCTCAGTGAGTCCCCAAAGACCCAGACACGCAATACAGCTCATATCCTCAGACTAAGAGACATGCAATATAGCTCATATCCTCAGACTAACAGATGCACATTCACACTCATATCCTCAGACTAACAGACACATATTCACATTCATGTCTCACACCCTCACAGGCTACCAGACAAACACAAATTTAATGACAAGAAGAGGCCATTCAGCAAAACTATGCTTGTCATTTTGCCCATGGCCTAGCCTGTATCTAGCACTGTGTCAAGTCTCTTCTTGAACAAAAATTCTCTTCTTCCTCTATGAAGTATGCACCAATAACTCTGGGTTTAAAATACTTGATGCTCTGAAACTGACCTAGTCCTCATATGTTGTCTTGTTCTGCTGACTCCACTTAGAATAGCTCCTGTTGTCCATTTTATTAATCTCTTTTAATGACAAAAAATCTCAATCAAATCTCCCTGAGTCTTTATTTGCATAGAGAAGAAAGTAGGGGCCTTTTTAGCTGGTATATGCCCAGTTTTCAAGCTATTTCCATGTAAAAAAACAATTTAAAATGAAATAAGTATCAGAAAAATGAAACAGAAAGCAAGTTTTTAAAAAAATCTTATGAAACATGGGCTCAAAATGTACAGTAAAATTAATGGCATGAAAATTACCAAAAGAGATGCATCTCTTAATTGATGCATAGTTCAACCTGATCAGCTTTAGCTGTAGCTCTGGTGCTTTTAGCTATGCCTTTACTCGTTTGCGGTGCACTCTCTCTCCTTTCCCATGTTTAGATGGTGAGGATATAAATCCAAAGGTGATCCAGGCTCTGGGCAGTGAGAGAATGAAGGTGAGAGTTTGGTCACAGGACTTCTGTAGAGCCCTGCTGTGTTTCTAGAATGCATCACTCTCTGAGTGTGGGTGTCTGTGTGTGTGTCTGTATGTGTCTGTTGTCTGTGCATGTGTGTGTCTGTGTGTGTTTTGGGGGTAGGAGTTCAGGGTTGGGTTGGGTTTGTGAGGTGTCTCTGGGACCATGTCAGTCTGTGTCTGAGAATATCTGTTGGACTCATCATGCCTTAAGGTCTCTGTAAGCTCCTGTCCTCTCACAATGTATTTGTGGGTCTCCGTCTGCAGGTCCGCGGTGCCCTCCATAGTTACCCATACTGTTGTCACACTAGAACTGTCCATTATCAGCCAATTTTCAGATTGAGCATGGCAGAGGGAATCAGGCGCTGGAACATGCTGGAGTTCATGATTCCATCTGTCTTAATAGTCTGAAATGATCATACATACCTGCCATACTGGGTATGAGGATTTAATCATTGTATGCTTTTAACCCCAATCATAATGCTGATGAGCCTGTCTGAAAAGCCACATTTTTGTTTCGTCTGACCAAAAGACATGCCTCTAGTTGTCATTTAGCATGACAGTCCTTTCTTGTAACCTAGCCATGAATGCAACATCCATAAAATATTACTTAAAGGTGTGAATGTTTTAAACTGAACAAAATCCATATATTTTTCTGCAGTATCCTTTTTTTGCTACTAATCGGGGGTGTAGATAAATATGGAGGGCACCATGTGTTTCTTCACATGTGTCCGTGTGTCTGTTTGACTCCTCACCGTCACGCCTCTCTCCCTCAGTACGGTGTCCCGGTGACCAAGTACGACAGAAAGGGTTTCCGCGCCCGCCCGCGGCAGCTCCTGCTCACCGGTAACAGCGCCATCATCGTGGAGGAGGCCAAAATGAAGCAGCGCATTGAATACTCAGTGCTCAGAGGTGAGGGGTGGGGAGGTGACAGGCGGGGGGTGTGGGGGTGGTGGGGGGAGGGTGAGGCTAAGCACCGCCCACTGTAACACGGGCCCCTCTTTCCCTGCAGGCGTCTCTGTCAGCTCCCTAAGTGATGGGGTGTTTGTCCTGCACGTGGTCTGTGAGGACAACAAACAGAAGGTGAGAGTAGTGCTTGTTTTTTTGCATTTCACTGTGTTGACTGTGCTTTTCATAAGACTGTCATAAAAACTTTTGTCACACACTTGATACCGTCCCCATGTTTCCTGAGCTCATTTCCTGGTAGATTAGCTTTTAGTTTCTTGGTTCCTCTGTGGTGGAATGAACTTCTCGCCAACATCACACTGGGGTCTCATATTAGCTGTGTCTAGGGGCAGCGCAACAGTGTAGCATAGGTGTAAGGAGCAGAACTCATAACTGAGTAAATAACTCAGTAAATATCCGGCTGTATAAATGGGTAACACTTAAAAAAAAACTGTAACCTATGTAAGTCTCTTTGAATAAGAGCGTCTGCTAAATGCCAATAATGTAATGTATATGACATTGATAGTTACTTGATGTATTCAAATTATTATTTTCCATTCCTGATATTGTTGCTTACATTTTTTCTTACCCTATTTTAATGATCTCATGCATTTCAATTCGCACTGGATAAGGGAGTCTTGCTAAATGACACAGTCATAACATCAGTAGTAATCATCATCATTATGCTTGTCATACAGCTGCCTTGTATCAACATCACTATGCTAGTGATGCATCAGTATGACAACACAGCCATGAAATGCATGACTGACTTCTTGGAACTGTATAATATCTTTCACTTACGCGATTTCACAGAGGTAGGAAAAAAAATCACCTCAGCCACTGCTGACACTTATCTAAGCCTAGCTGATGCAAGGCGGTCATTTTGAATATTGGTTTTAAGTAGAGAGGTATGCAGCTGTTCACCCAATCACACTTGACTAATGCGCCACCTCTAGTTATCATCTAGTCCTTTCAGTTGCTGAGTTTTGTGCCCTGTTTGCTCTGGGGGAACCTCTCTGTTTTCCAGGGTGACGTCATCCTGCAGAGTGACCACATCATTGAGGCACTGACCAAGCTGGCTATCTGCGCCGACAAGATCAACAGCATTAACATCAACCAGAGCAGGTGAGCGACCAGTAAGGACAAACCCCATCAATGACGATTTCCTTACTCCTTTCGGGAGTTATTTTACTTAATGTGTCATCTACAACATGCACTGTATTCGTGAATGAAGACTGTACATTTAGCTGTGTTCAGAATTTTCTTCCTGAGAGTGGGGAACCTTATGGACCACTGTTACCATTAAACATGTTTTAGAGAAAATACATGGAAACACAACTGAGTATAGGTGAAGCTGGGCGTATTTATTTCTTTGTAAAGGAATGTCCTTTAGGTGATTCTGTATTGTTGTCAAGATAAGTGGTTGATTTAAAACTCAAGGTGAACAATAGTTTTAATTAAACAATTGAAACTGGTTTGTCTTTCCCTCTATCTGTTCCCCTTACTGTGTTCCTGTTCAGTATAAAGTTCACAACGCGTCAAGGGAAGGAAGGGATCATAGACTTCACCTCTGGCTCAGCACTCCTTGTTGCTAAGGCCAAGAATGGACACCTTTCTGTGGTGAGTATGCATGCAAGAAAAAGGTTGTCAAAAATACAGATATTTATACTTAATATACCATACTGTACTGAGATACTAAATTTCAAGAAAAGTTCCAAACGTCATTAATTATGCATTCACTAGTGCTGAAATAGCATAAGTATCAGAGCGGTCTGTACTTGTTTGATGAAAATTCTTTGTGTTCATGTAAAATATGATGTTAATTACTAACAAAATAAAGCTTCCTGTTATGTCTACAGTCACACCATACACAGAACTCATTTTTGAAGTTCTGAAATAGGATGAGATTTAGCAACTCTAATCCTAACATGTATTATATAAAGCAAAATTAGTCTTATGGGTGTTTAGTAATATAAGAGTAATATAATATAATATAAACTAATATAAGAGTCTGACTCATAAGAATCAGTTTCTGAGTTTAAACATACTGCAGAATCTTGTGAATTTGAGCCATAAATGACTGTACTTGCTATTATATCATTAAACATTAAATTAAATATCAGAAGTATGGTGTATTTCAAGAAATCCAGGAAGAGTTATGTGCAGAAAACCTTTGAGGGCACACTAGTATTTAAAATAGAAATACAGACAGGTAAATGTAGGTATAGACAGGTTACTTTGATAATATGGAAAGAATGTAACAGTCATCTGTATTAATATATTTTCTTTTTGTAATACGGTTTTCCAGACTGCCCCACGACTCAACTCAAGATGATGATGGCAATGAACCAAAGACTCCCTGTAAACGCAGTAGATTACCTGCTCATACGCACTCTTTTTCACCAAACAGATGATCACAGATGAAGCTCTACCTTAGTCAAACAGACCCTGTCTTTAGCTAAGGGTCATGAAAAAATCTGCCAAACTAATTAATTGTTGTGTTTTTTATTATAATAATTATTATTTTATTATATATTTTTCTTTTCTTTGGGGGTGGGGGGGCTTTAACCTGTGCCCAAAAATGAATTTGCATGTATAATTTGGTGTATGGTATAATTTTCATGGATTTAAAAAGGAAATAAATATCTGTGTAGTCCTTTCTACATGAGCCACATGACATTGTGTATTTGTACAGGGAGAGCAAATTCAATAAAATGTAAGAGGCCTCTTGAGTGTGTCTGAAGCGGTGATCTGCACCAGCATATCTGCATAGCCCTGGTCCAGGTGGGTTCATAGTTCAGCTCAGTTCACAATGGGGAGTGCGTGTAACTGTAGGACCTAACTAATTATACGCTTGTCCATCAACGACCTGGTCTGTACTTGGGATCTGAAGGGTTTATTTGCATTTGTTCCTCAGATTAAATGCGCAGTAGTTGCCTAAATGGTAATTTGAAGGTGGTCAACCAAGCTTGCTGAAACTGGGGTCTCGAGCACCATTTTGTCTTTTCCTCCAAATATAATGTTTTCTAAGGTAGAGTTACCATCTTTGGTTTATTTCATATTTTGGTGCATCTCTATCTGTTCTGTGTCTGTCTATATCTGTACAGATACATTTTTTTTGGTCATAAAAGAGGAGTCTACCCCTTTAAAAACAACTTGTGCCTCTACCTCTCCAGACACTCCTCCTGCACACTAGTGAAAGTGCTGAAGTTTTCATTTCTGCCCTTCATTTGGATTCCCTCACCTCAGTCATTAATCTAAACCTCTGTGGGACTATTATGTGTGTTTAATTCTGTGTACTAATTGTAGCTCCTCTGTGTTATGATCCTCTTAGACACGCAAAAATTACATTGTTGGTGCCCTCTATTACCAGGTTGTTTGTAGACAACATGCTGTAGATTATTTAGAATATCATTTGTGTTTTTGGCTTTGCACCTGGAAAATGCAAGGAAAAAAATGTCAGTGAATCTGTTGTTGTCAGATACCCGTCATAGATCGTTTTGTTTGTATAAATGTATTCTCGGCCAAAGGAACACACGTAAACCAACAATGTAACTTTCCATGTTGTGTTCTACATTTTGTTTTATTTTTTTGCACTCATTCCACAAAGGTGGCCTTGATTTGAATCTGAACACTGCAGTGTTGAGCATGAAAAATATTTGTTGGTCCGATTTTGTTATTGTGTGCCTGTTTTAAAGTTGTGTTTTGTACTTGAAACATTCTAGCCTGCCATAGTGTTGAAGCAAACAATCTGAGGAGCACAAAAATACTTTTGAAATCAGACAATCAAAATTGTCTTGTGAAGTGTTAGCTGTACCAAACAATCAGTATGTGCAAGCTTTTGCACATATACATGGATATATTTGATCATTTTGAAAGCTTTTTATAGAAGCCTAAAAAATTAATAATTTGCGTGTATGTTTTCTAAAGCCACTGTATTCCTGCTGCACAAACAATATTCTTTTAAAATTATTGAGCTGGAATGAACAATTTTGCATTTGCTGGCTGTATAATGAGCAGCATTAAAAACAGATACTCGCAAAGATGCTAAAATGGTGATTTTAAAAGAAACAGAATATACAGGAGCTGAATTTGCAAAATGATAATATTTGGCCAAAGAGGAATTTTCTGCAAAGTATATCTTGTCTCTCAACAGCCTTCACAAATATGTGCAATAAGTAGCTTGTCAAAATTATTAATGCCATCAATTTATATATATATACTTACCAGAAGCTTTGGGTTTACTTCATGTAATTTCAGGAACTCCTCTTTTTTATATGCATGACTTACATTCAAAATTTCTGCATTTCAATTCTCTTTTTTATAACTTCACCCCATCTCCAACCATCATTAAATAATGTGGTCACATCTGTTTTTTTTCCCGTTTTAACACATATTTTCCCATTCTGTCATTTTGCTTACCCTAACCTTGCTGTCTTCTTTGTGCACTCACATTTCCATTCCTCTCCTCTGACCTTTAACCTTTGACCCATCCATTTTCTTTACAGAGAAAAAGTAGAACAGTGTGGCAGATGCAAAAACGTCACAATGGTGTGCTCCAGAGTAGGGGTGAATTCCATTCATGAACTGAAAAATTTTTCCTAGAACATTATGGGTGCTTTTCAACTCTTGAATTGTTCATTCCCTGAATTGATAGAGTTGAAATGAAACTGGCCCGACTCTGGTGTGCTCATGCGCTGATGATACCAGCCAAACTCAACCTACAGAAGCTTTTGATGACTTGCCGTTTATACATTTCTGCTAATTGTTTTCTCTTTTCTGGAAGAGGTTGTGTTTTTGAAGTGTAGAGATGATGAGCATTTTGAGCCAGTTGACAATGCCAAGAACATGCTTGCACTTCTCTTTTCACATTTCAGAGAAAGCACAAGGATCTTGTGAACGTGCCCTGTATCACTGTAAATGGAGACATTCATTTTAATGAATTAATTTATCAAATCGGCATCACTGATAATTTGTTTTTACCTACAGATGCCTTCCTGATTATGTCAATTATTTCAAAAGTAGTGTAATAACATGGTTACAGCAGAAATATTATCAAGTATGAGAACCTCAAGACAAATGGTCTCCTTCCTTCAAAATGTCATCATTCAGTTCTTCTCCTTTCAGTGAGTCTTGATCCAAACTGTGTGATTTTGATCCAAACTTGATCCAAACTTAATTGATTTACAACATATGTACAAACATGATGTATCACTGCTGAATTATTGCATACTCTTGTATAATCAAACACTAAGATTAAAAAATAAAACAAATAAATTAAAAGTGGCTGTATCATTTTTTTGAACATTTTATATTGGCAGGGCTACCTCCAGTGCAATTGGTAGCAATGGCAAAAGGTAGAGGGATCAGTTACCTTTACACGTCATGTTTTGCAACAGTAGCAAATTCTGATGAAGCAGCAAATAACCTGGCTTACTCTAAGCTGTTACCAGTGTTGGGTTCCCCCTGTCAGAATTGGTTCCCCATAGGATTAAGCTTAGGGCAAGGGTTGGGTTTCAATGGTACCATAAGGGACAGCAGAAAAGACTGCAAAACTGGCATCTTAATGAGCAGATAAATTATAAGCTTTTAAATAAGGAGTGCGTACAATATAAGCACTTGGGTATGCTTGAAAGGGAACCAAAACTGGAATCAAATGTGATGCAACACCAGCATGCCCCAAGCGGCTGTTAGTTCTATTTTACACCTTACAACATCAGAGTCGATCAGGGAAGCTCTCGGATGGAGCAAGTTAAGCGGGATTTTTTGTATAACCATCATTCCTTCTGTACATGCATAGTCCCTTAGTGGTGACATTCATGTAAACCAAAGTTCCAGGTTTCATCTGATATCAGTCTGATATTAGTGTTATTTGATGAATATGTTGAACATTTTGATGCAAATGTTGGCACATGCTAAATGGGGCAAGAATTAACTTTATCACCATTTCCAAAAAATCATCTTGCATTTCAATCTCTTTGCAAAAGGTTTCTACATTGACACGGCATCAGATGGTCAAGTTACAAATCCAGAAGCTCAGAGTGGGTTATAGCTGTTTATACTGTATATGTAATGGATTTAGTAAGGCTTACACTTGTCCCCTTTATACAAAATCAACTTATTTAATAATAATAATAATATGACTTTATTGTCCACAAATGTGGAAATTTGTCTTTGGCTCCACAGGTAGTTGTTAAAAATACAGACACAATAAACACAATGAAACACGGTTAATAAATAGCACACATACACGAAACAGACAGCAGTATAAAAAAATATGGATTCCATATGAGTGGCCTATTGTGAGTTAAGCAAAGTTATTGCACTTGGTATGAATGATTTTTTGTAGATATTCTTAGTTGCTGTTGCAGCTCTATAACGTCTTCCTGAGGGCAGTTTAATGAATTTCAGTTAGCTCACTTCAATGTATACTGTATGTATAAATATTAAGTGGTCGAGTTGGCTGGCATTGGCATCTAAGTGAGATTGCAACTGTACACTCAGTTTACAGTTGTCATGCCAGCAATGGAGCTAACTAGCTAGCATACTGTAGGGGAGATGCAGTGTAACCAATACTGCTATTTTATTTTCATGCCAGTGAGAGCACTAGCTACCTTGTAACCCTGGACTATTGAAGGCTGCACATTCATGGTGGCACTTTGTTCATTTATCAGGTACACAAATGAATCACTAAATAATCTTTTCTACATAAACCTGTTCAGGACAATGCTTGACAGTGGGTCCAAGTAGCAACAAGGTGTTTGACTGCTGAGTGTCAATCCCAACTTTCATTGTTGACAGCCAAGCAGATGATATTATTTTGGGTAGTGATGTCATCAAACATCTCATCTGTGAACTGAAAATATCTGGAGATTTCTGGGAGATGTTAAAGTCCAATCAAGGTTATGGAAGAGGACATGACTTAATATAGCTTTTCTCAAATGCTGTAAAATGAAGAGATGGAGCTGAGACAGAGAATGTTGGGATTGTCAAACTTAAACATGCTGTCATGGTTCAGCCCATGCAAGAAACTACTACTCAGTGCCTCTGGTAGCACAGCTGTTGTGGTGCTTACCACTGCATGGACTGTGCCTAGGACCGTTTTAGTGGGGACGGTGGTGACACCACTATGGGGCAATGAATGGATTCTAGTGAAAGTTATTAATTCTTCCTTAAAGCAAGTGACACTGAAATGCACCTGCAAATTAGCTGATGTCTATATGTGTGTTGCTTTAGTCTTTGACAATGACTGTCTGTACGTGACAGATTGACCATCGCCTCATTAAATGCCATGTGAACAAGAGTGATGGAATGACTGACTGCAGCAGTGTGAACACCCTGACAGTTGACAGTAACTGTGATCCAAGCAGGCAGACCAGCTCTGTTTTACAGAATTTGGGAACGCACGATATCGAAATTGACTCTAGCCAATTATCACCTTAGTGGAAATGGAAGCTAACTGAGGTTATAGCAAAATACAAGTCCCTCTTCTCACAATTTTGATTTTGGCAAAGTGACAGATTTTGTTGAAATTATTCACCGAGATGATGACTTACCTTTCAGATACAGAGAGCCATATCACAGGCTCCCCCATCATGATAAACTCAGTGAAGTACTAGTGATATGGAGGAGCAGAACATCATCAGGAAATAAAGCTGTGTTCTTGTATCCTCACTAGTTCTGAAGACCTATTGCTGCGCATTCGGTTGGCTTAATGCTCAATCCACTTGGTGTCATACTTACTTTGTATGTCCGGTGCATCAATAAAGAGGCTGACAGTGAACTGTATGACTTAGGCCATTCCTTCAACACAATGCAGATTCACCCTGTTACATATACATTTAACCAGATAAAGGATTGATGATATACACCTGTACTTGATAGCAGATTCTTAATAAAATATAGCATGTATGTGCATGTGTGTGCAAAATAGCTTCTTCTTTCATGTTGCTTACGCAGTTTGACCTCCATTAAAAGCCCCGCAACCCTTCCTAAGGCAAAGCTTTCAATTTATCTAGTTTGTTTTGGTTAGTGGGGTTTCCTCTGAGTACATTGAACCCAGATATTATTAATACCTTCTTTTTTCTCTACAGCCCAATATATATATATATAGTATTGCCCTATCTGCACCATGGCACTTATGAAGCCTACTGGGCTGCAGTAAAAGCCCAGCAACACCAAATAAGGTATTTTCTGTTAAACCTCACGTGTTTGTGTTAGAGTGCATATTGAGGAGTACATAATCTTTCGTTATAAGACGTTCCTTCTATCTACAGCACAATATGTATGTACCATACATCTTGAACGGTGTGCTTTATTCAATGAGCCATAAAATGGGCCATTAAATGTTCTAAAAGGCTCAAAATGTTTCTAATTTCACTTACATATGATCATTGTATATTATAACTGATATTATCATATTAATGGTGACCTCATCCAAATATGTATTAATTTGTTTCAAACTTAAAAATTAAAAATTTCAAAACACCCGTCCAGAGTGTTTTAATTTAAGCCGTTTTTAAAATTGAAATTCCATTCATTTCCAATTTCGTCATTGAAGACTTTGGCGTATTTCAAGTATTTCGCAATGTACTACAGTCAGCTGACAAACAAAAAATGTTGAAATATTTGTTTCTCACTTGATTTACTGGAAGTAAAAAGAGGTATTGGGAAAAAGAATCATTCAAGTCCATCAACAATGAAAAAACAAGTTTTGAACATAAATTTAATTTTGTTGCCATAACTTTAAAACGCGAAGACACAACCAGAGCTGCCATGTTGGAACTTCCTTGATAGGATACGTTTAACTTTCGCTTTGCAGACCTGATGTATTACAGTATTTGTGCGCTTTATGTTTACACGCGTAGTTTCTGCTTTTTTCACTTGGAAACTTAAGGTAAGGAATAACTCTTTTCATGGTTTGTTAACATGTGATATTTAATGAACTGAGGGAGGGAGTTTCCTTGAAATCAAATAGGTCTTTTTATTTGAATCACATTTACGTGACGTTAACTGTTGTCTACTGAGAGTGAGGGTTTTAAAAGACCGCGGCAGCTAAAAACAAGCAGAGGAAAATTCGATCGTCGTTGTGTTTCCACGCGTTAATTACAATCCACCACGCTTGCATTTCAGAAATAGATTGGTAGGCGTGTTTATTCTGGATTTTAGCCTACATAGCCTACGCGAACAAGCTTAAATTAAGTCAGAGTAATTAAATTCTTGATGAGCGCGAGATGAAGGATCCAAATTTAAATAAGTGTTCCAGACCAAAACTGAGATCCCCAAACTGATAATATAAAATATGAAAATAACGACATGAAAATTAAGCAAACCTATCATCATTAACTCGAGTGTAATATTTTGGGGAAACACCCATGGTGCTTCCCCGGCAGACAAAGCAATAAGTAGTGAAGAATAATAAATTTCAAGTAAATTCTTTTTTTTTTTTTTTTTTTATTTGTTGTATTTGGTCTATTCGTGGATTCCAGTCTGAGTCTGATCGCTAAAGTTGCTAATATTACAGATTTATTTGTTTTAATTTATTTGCGTTTTTAATAATGATTAAAGTAATTTAAAAAAGTAATAAAAGGTAATACTATATTATACTATTTCTTTCTCCGATGTGAGGTCAGATGTCTAGGTGGATGAAGAAGTAGAAGTAGGAACTGGAAGCAGATTGGCACTGCAGCTACATGCTCAGCCCAGCACTATCACTGCGGTAAGAAGGAGGAAGGCAGACATCAGGGAGCAAATCTGCCTCTGTTCTGGGAACGGACTGGAGGGGCACTGCTGTTTACGGAAAAAAGCACTGCAGTGACACTTGCACAGTCCTCAAAATTGAAAAGACATGAACGAAATGGACCCAAATGAGCTATCCTTGTATTGAGCTGTGTAGCTCCTCATCTTGATATGGGTGGCACACTGTATAACTGTAATGTTAAGTATAGTCATTGCAGATTTAACTGTCTTACAAACACACTGATGGACTGGTGATTGGATACTTGGATAATGCTATGGGATAGTGTGACCACTTTCTGAGAGAGACGTGAACAAAGCGAAGGCGTGGACTGGTATCTGTTTCGTGCCAAAACAAAGGCTTTGGAATGGCGGTGGGGCCGTGTGGCCGAGAGCTGCAGGAGCAGCGTGTGAAGCTGGTGGAGGACTACAGCCGGCATGTGACTTTCCTTCTGGAGATGCTCTACCGGGCGGGGGAAGTGACAGAGGAGGATGTGAGTCTTGTGAGAGGCGGGGGGCGTCTGGGGGAGCGCGACCGCATGAGGATGCTGCTGGACGTCCTGCAGGGGAGGGGAGAGGAGGCCTGCCGCGCTTTCCTTCTTTTGCTGCCGACGGTCACAGCCATGCCAGCTGGAACACACCCACCGAAAGACGCAGCACACCATGGACAGTGCACCCAAGATGACATGCAAGAGCTGCTGAAAAAGCACAAGGGGATTCTGGGTAGGCAGCACAGCCTGACCGATTACCTCAACATCAGGGGCGGGGCTTCTGAGTGCCGCGAGGGCGGGACTTTCACAGAGATCACTCTGTCACAGCGCGTGGGCTACACTGTTCCCCTGCAGTACCAGCACGAGACCACGGAGGTCGGGGACGCTTTCAGGATAGTGGGGCTGGAGGGCGGCAGACACGAGAAGATGTGCGAGTTTCGGGAGGTGTGTCAGAGTTTGCTGTCGGCGCGAGGAGAAGGGGTTACACTGCTTTCGGGGGTTGCTGGCAGCGGGAAGACCACGGTGGTGAGGCGGCTGGTGCGCGAGTGGGCCACCGACACAGACTCGCAGAAAGTCATCTTTTCCCTGACTTTTAGAGAGCTGAACCTGATCAGTACGCCGCAGAGCCTACACAAGCTGCTGTCTGTGCACTACAGCCACCTCAGGCCTATCCTGGACCATATCTTGGCCTCCGATCCTGCCAAAATTCTGATCATCCTGGACGGGCTCGATGAGTTTTGCCTTCCCCTGGACTTTGCCAGGACTCCGAAGTGTTCAGACCCGGAACTGGCGCAGAGCGTTGGGGAGATGGTGGTGAACCTGATCAAGGGGAACCTGCTGCCCGGCGTCTCCCTCCTGCTCACCTCGCGGCCCCACGCCATCTCCAAGGTCCCGCCCCAGCAGGTGACAGTGCTCTACAGTGTCCTGGGCTTCTCTCGGGCCCAGCAGCAGCAGTACTTCGGGCGGAGCTGCGGAGCCCCCGAGGCGGCGGCGGCCGTGTGGCGCTACGTGTCTTCGCACCAGCCGCTGCTGCGCATGTGCCACATCCCCGCCTTCTGCTGGATCGTCGCCACGGCGCTGCGGGGTTGCACGTCATTCCTCGGCGAGGACGCCGCTGCGCTCAGCGGAGGCTATCCACCGGTGGAGCCTGCGGGCGTGAGTGCACTCAAAGACACGCCCTCCCAGACACCTCCCGGTACGAATGCTTTGCTTATCACCGCCGGCGCTGCAGGCAATTTAGATAAGCCGGCCACGGTCACAGAGATCTACTGCTGCTTCCTGAAAGCGGTATTGGTGTTCCACGGGGAGGGGCGCGAAGGGGGGTCTCAGGTGTCCCGTCTGCAGGATGCCCCTCGGGTGCTGCGCGAGACACGCCCGCTGCTGCGGGATCTGGGCGCGCTGGCCTTCAAGGGGTTGCTGGAGAGGCGCTTTGTCTTCAGCAGCGATGACCTGGGCGTCTTCTCCCTGGACTGCCGGGAGCTCTCCCAGGCCTTCCTCGTGGAGATCCTCCAGGAGGACCGCGTCTCGCTCACTTACGAGAAGAGCTTCCACTTCATCCACACCAGCGTGCAGGAGTTCCTGGCAGCTCTGTACTATGTCCTGGAGGCCCTCTCTGGTTCTGATCCGTTCTCTGGCCTCAAGCCCGCGGCCATGCTGCTCCCACCCGCTCTGCGGAAGGCGCTAGCTGCTACCACACGCAGGCTACTGGGACAGAGGCGTCTCCTGCTTAGGCATGTCAAGAAGGCTTTCCATTGGAGTGAACATCACCAGTCAGGCCACCTGGATCTCTTCTGCAGGTGTGACCTTGTATATGCCTGTTTTTATTTTACTTCTTGGATTTGTCTCCAGTACACATTTTCCCATCCTCATGCTGTTATGATCCTGTCTGTATTTCTCCATCTTGTCCATATTTCAACATCATTGTTCAGTCTCATGTCTCAGTTACCTGCTGTCCTCATAGTCACAATGTGTGTGTGTGTGACTGAATCTGTCAATCTCTCCCTTTCTCTTGCTCACTCCCCCCCTGCACAGGTTTGTGTCAGGGCTCCTAGTGCCTCGAACACGCCTCATTTTGGAAGGGCTGTTCCCAAAAGAACCACGGAGACCCCTGTTTCGCTCTCACGCCCATCGCGCCCTGCCCCCCACCCCTCACTTCCTCCTGTGCCTGCTCCAGTCCCAGCTACAGTGCAAAGGACTGAGCCCTGAGAGGCAGGTCAATGCCTGTTACTGCCTGTATGAGGCCCAGGATCCCGGGCTGTCCCGGAGGATGCAGGGGTGGCTGCAGCTCCTGGCCCAGCAGGCCCAGGCATTCCCACCGGAGCAGGCGGAGAGAGACTGGAGCGAGCTGGCCTTCCTGCTGCAGCTCAACCCTGGGCTGCCTGAGCTGAGCCTGGAAGCGCAGGGTCTGGATGCCCAGGGCCTGCGCAGGCTGTTGCCTGTGCTGCCACTCTTCAGCACTCTAAGGTAGGCTAACTCGTAAGATCTTTGGAAAAACAGCCAGGAATACAGGACATATTTAAGTGTACCTACAGGCCAAGGCAAACTGCAGATTTTGAATAAACCATCAGCATTGTTAGCACATCCACAGTATTTGCTTCAATATTACAGTATACACATGAAATCATCAGTCAGTCAGAAACGGTGTACTGCTATCAACTGAACTTTTTTAGAGAAGAAACTGATCTGGTTGTAGAAAAAGCATTTATTACTTAGAATCAAGTTGTCATTGTGTCTACAGGATGCAGTGATAAGTGAGGACAGTCTGCTAATGTGGTGGCAAAATAGCAAAACGCACCACAGGGTATCTGTACATTGGTACCACAAGCGCACTATAGCTCTTAGCAAACAATTTAGTAAGTTGATTGACCACTTTGAGCATTATGAGTGAGCCCAAAATTACTCTCTTATATTATGTATCTTAAGAGTAGATTGCTTGATTCTTAGAAGTTGAGCGTTTAGAGTCACTTTGTCCCAGTATGTGCAGTTGGTTCTTATATCAGCAATTATTATAGACAGTGGGCATGGCACTATGTTCTCAGATTGTATGTATACTGGCAGAAATGAAGGTGTAACTTCCACAGTCATGTGTTACCTCTTCCATTTTCTCTTCTAGGCTTGGGCAAAATCCACTGGGGCCTGAGGGAGCAGCTGTCCTATCCTCTGCCCTCCAGAGCCCAGACTGTCGCATTGAGAGGCTGTGGTGAGTGGAAGCTGACCCTGACAGTCAGCCCTCGCATACTGTTAGCACTGCTGCTACTGTAGAATTACAGTCTCCGTTACAAGTGACAGCTGAAGTTAACTACAGCTGCAGTGAGTAAATGGCATTGTTCTTCTGAATAGCAGAAGAGGAAAGAGGTGGAATTGCAGTGTTTCCTGTATGCTATCCCTTCTCACATGAAATATGTGATATTAAGCGGAGTGTGATTTTAACAGGGTGCTGTTGCTAGTGAATCATGAAAATAAAATTTAAAAAAATCATTACGGTACTTTAACTGTTCTTACTCATGTGTCATGTGTTTACAGTGGAAATCACAAAGAAATAACACAAATCAACTTAAATTGCATTTTCTACAATTTATAGGTATAATATATTACTTATTACAGTATTAAGTGGAAAGTTCATTGATTTGAGTTCAATGATTTCAGAAGTATCAATATGTGCTTGAACAGTGTCCTCATGGATTATTAACAGTCCAGTATAGTACATACAGTTTTCAAAAATACATATAGCATTTCCACTACCATATGGTGTTTCTCAAAAATTAGCAAGGACCGAATTAAGGATACAACACAACTGTATATTAGTTACAAATGTAACAGGGGCCAGATCATTGGCCTTTAAAACATCCTAATGCTGCCATGAGAACAGGAGCAGCCACAGCATCATATCACAAACTGGTTTATTTTAGACAGCTGATCCAGCCTTAGATCCCGAGGAGCCCCAGAGTGAACTGAAGTTTGACAATATTCTACAAGTTGTTCGTTGTTAACTCCCTACAGCTTAATTGACAAGCTGACATTTTCAGCAAGGTTGATAACCACTGCTAGTTTAGCTGATGATAGCATACCCCTGGAGTATTGCTTTGCCTTCTCAATGTGTTTGATCAGTTGTACACAATGTTTGTATAGCTAAATTATCAATTTTCTTAAAATGTACAACCAAAGCTATAATAACTTTCAGTCACCAACTCTTGTGGTGACAATAAACATGAGTTGTTGAATGTGACAGTAATGAATGTGACAGAGGGCTGTGATATTAAATGTATGGTTATATTAAATGGGTTCATGTATGCCAGTATAATTTGTGTACTGTGTGTGTTTAGGGTCGTAGCGACAGGTCTTGGCTGTGAGGGGCTGAAGGTCCTGGCTCAGGCTCTGAAGCAGAACAGCACGGTGGTGGACCTCAGGTGAGACGAAACATACCCCCACATTAGGTTCAGGTTCAGGTTCAGGTTACTTTATTTGTACCCAGAGGTAGATTTGGTTTGCAGTAAAGAGTCCTAATTCATGTACACACATGTAGTAACAGACAGACATACATCATTCATCTTCACACTTGCTCTACAGGCAACAAAGATCATAACACATAAAACATAAAACATAACATAAAAGTTCCCAGGGGTCCATTGTTTCCTAAGACATTTAAAAGTGTACTAAAAGACGATAAAACAGTCAATAAAAGAGTTCAATCATTTAAAATAAATAAATAAAATAAAACTGAAAAAAAAATATTTTAACAATTATACTATGAACAATTATACTCTGACTTATTCTTCTGTGTGATGGCTGCTGGAACAAAACTGTTTTTGTGTCGTTCTGTTCTACAACTAGGAACTAAAAGCCTGCGACCAGAAGGAAGGAGCTGAAACTTTGTGTGTAGGGGGTGGGAGGCGTCACAATTAGCTGTTATTTCACTTTATTTAATGTTACAAGAGGCCCTGATGCAGTCCAAATTGTGGTGCTGTGTGTGCAGGATGGCCATCAATGGAATTGGGGATGTGGGAGCAGCCCACCTGGCGGAGCTGCTGAGGGCTAACCGTACCCTTAAAGACATCAGGTGAGGTGGAGACATAATGACCGGGAGAATAAAGGAAAAGGAATTAGTACAGGTCCCCACACCCATCCACCACTTTTTAGGTTAGTTTTAATGCAACATAATGCCTTTCATTACTCATTACATGTGGCAAAGAGTAATTATCAGCACCCAGACTGCGTGCCAGATTTAGGGGTCAGGGGTCATCCATTACGTGTTGCATGTTGCTATGTACACTATGCTCACACTGCCTCTGTGGTGACAAACAGGTTGCGTGACAACCAGGTGACGGACAAGGGGGCAGAGCTTCTCATGGCTGCTCTGATTGAGAACACCACCCTGGAGTTCCTGTGGTAAGCTAAGGCAACTGAAGACAATAGCATGTACACTCATGCTATTCTCAAATGGCTACGTATGTAGTTAATTGTAAACATTGTAAGGCTGACATGGTGTCATTTTTTTTTTTTTTTGCAAATTCTGATTTTCTTAAATCTGGTTTAACTATACTAGTTTCATCCCTTTTTGCATGTAACTGTGTGTTGTGCTTAGTAGTAAAGTCATTATTGAATCTTCCTTAAATTGTTCATACAGTACAAACCAGTGGTGATTAGCATATTCTGTATTATGTATTATGTATATTCTGAAGTGTGATGGTGGCTCCAGAGAATCTGTTACAAAATGTGGCAGGAAATTTAAGAAAGGGGAAGAAGAATCAGAAAACAAGGAAGAAAGTGCAAAATGGTCCAATTTTGACCATTTTGTGTATGTACTATGTCAGCTGTCAGCCCACTCTTTTTGTATGATATTCACTGAATCACTGGGGCATAAGAAAGATGAAGGGTTATAGGTTAAAACTACAGTTTCAACTAATGAGCAATGGATTTGCTACTACTTCTTTTTAGTCTACAACCTTACAGGTTGTTGTAGAACATGCTTGCTGCCACTGTCAGTCATTCAGTAGTGAACTCTCTCCTTTTTATCCATGTTGCACGGATCATTAACCTATTCCCTTTGAGAATTTTCTTTTCCATAAACCAAATATCTTTGGGAAATGAATAGATTTTCACTGATTTGTAAACATTGATTTCTCTGAATTTATCTGAATTTTGCAGTCAAAAATATGCACCTACAGTTGCATATGGTTGCTTGCGTTTTTTATATTGTAGGGATCTACTTACATGGCGGGTCTGTCACAGCATGGCAGGCATGTTTTACTGTTGTCTCAGGTGTAGTCTCAGCCTAATATTCACTTAAGAGAATTCCATAGTCAAGTGACTGAAAAATGTCCATAGATGCAATTAATAATTTCCAGTGTTTTTTGACTACTGTTACTGTATCACAGAGGTGAAACAGGAACATCTGATTCTGAAAGCAGTATGTCCCCACAGTCCAAATGCTGGTGATACTCACATGCACTGCATGTTACGTATTTGGCGGTAATGCTTCTGAAAAGGACAAAACACTAGATTTTGGCAGCTTAAACAAATTTTACTTCCTGCACAGATCAGTTCAAGTATTTCAAATGTTCTGTCTTTATGGAAACAAATAAGTCTACATAAGCCTCTGGTAGCTTTCCTTTGTACCTTAAACAGCAACAAAAATGCTTTAAAATAACTTTGAATGTATGTGTTGTAATTCTTGCATAGTATATAGTTATGGGGCAGCCGTGTAGCATAATGGTTAAGGAGTAGGACTTGTAACCAAAAGGTTGCTGGTTTGATTCCCTACTGGGGCACTGCTGCTGTACCCTTGGGCAAGGTACTTAACCCACAGTTGCCTCAGTAAATATCCAGCTGCATAAATGGATAACATTGTGTGATGTAAGTCTCTCTGGGTGAGAGTCTGCTAAATGCCAATATAGTTAACAGAGTAGGCTCTATGATGAAATACATTATTACCTGACCTCATCAAAGTAGTAAGTCAGATATGTTTATGTAGCATGTAAACAGAATTATTAAATCTTTTTAGCCTAATAAACATTATTTGACAGAAATTGCTATAGCATCCACCCACCACCCACTCAGCAGCCTGCCCCCCACGGCATCTGATATGTCAACCACTTGTCTTACCCCACTAACTTATGTATTGTGTGCATCCATGCAGGATGTATG
Organism: Megalops cyprinoides; assembly: GCF_013368585.1. Taxonomy (NCBI): domain Eukaryota; kingdom Metazoa; phylum Chordata; class Actinopteri; order Elopiformes; family Megalopidae; genus Megalops; species Megalops cyprinoides. Next base: position 6,861,278 of record NC_050591.1, read on the forward strand.
ACAACAAGGTCTCCAAGGAAGGCGTTAAGAAGCTGAAGGAGTTTGCCAAAAGTAGACCTGGCCTGGACATCAAGGTGTGCGTCTGACACCTGGTCAACCCCTTGGCAAGGATTGATGCTGTCCTGTATGAGGAGTGAGGCTAGAGGCCTCATCTGCCCTGTGCAGAGGGGGGAACCCTGAACTGAACGTTGGCTTGCTGGGTGTGCCTCACTGAATTTGGTTGCAAGCAATTGTGTTCTTCTGATACTGCTCTTATTTGACGGGTGCATATTGACGGAGCATCAAAGCTGTGGTGCTGTGTCTCGATGAACATGACAACTGAGGTATTACATAGTCAGCCCAGCAGAGGGCAGACTGGAGCACATAATTGTCCTCTGTTGTGCATAAGCTCTTGTCTTGTTTATAACTCAAGTATGCAAATAGAAATGTTACTGCCTGCTAGTATTTTTCAATTTTGTACAAAGTGCTGTTTTAATATCTCTCATTTTCTCATGAGTTGAAGATATCTGCTTTATGCAAGGCTCAGTACTTTTAAGTAATATCCTCAATTTCACTTCCTTAAGGGATATAAAAAACAGCCTCTGTGAAGGATTACAACGTTAAAGTTATATGCCAGTTCAAAATAAAAGTCTATTTTGTCGAAGCAGGTTTTTTCATTTCTGCATTTTTACTGTAGCATTATTTGCTGCAATTGCATTTCAAAAAAAAATTAAGAGTTGTCTTGTTTTTGTAATAGTGCAAAACTTGTTTGCACTATTACAAAGTTTTTTTTTAATTGTTTTATTAGTTAAACTAGCATTTGCCATTGACCAGGCCTCAATCAAGTAGTTTCCTTCACTTAAATGCCTCACTCCTTTGCTATGAAAAGAATGGAAAGACTTTCAGTAAGTTAGCTGCTAACATGAACTCACAAATACTCATTGCATATACATTTCAGGTTAATTTCAGTCTTCAGTCAGTCTTTGGTGATCATTTTAACTTCCTAGTGATCAAGTTAGCTGGTAAAATATTTTTGAATACCAATTTAGTTAACATCCCCAGAAGTTAAAAAATAATTGTATAAAATGCTCATCTTGACACAGAGATGAGCAAATATATATTGTAAGTTATTATAAGGCTCACTTAAATTTGTTAGGGAACGATCATGAAGAATGGATTCCTTAATTAAAAGAAAGGGGGGGAAATAGTAATATTGAAAACATCTCTATGATGGACAGGCTCTGTGTGACAGGAAATCCAGGTCAACTGACTGGAGTGTACGTTGATTTTGCCCAAATGCACATTGGATGCAGGCTTTAATCAACTTGAGGGGCACAAAGGCAGAAAAACTGAGGTCAAAGCGACAGTTACAGACATTGCCGGTAATGAAAAGACACAATAGAAGGACGGGAGGCCTGGAGGGACATCAGGACACTGCAGGCCCAGTCTGGTGCAGCCCCTGAGAGAGAACCAAATGTCCCTGTGTTCTGATTCATGTTTGGATGCAACTGGACCACAGACTGTTTGCTGGCCGTCGGCACGCTAATATGACCTGTCATCAAACCATCTGGATACCCAACTATGTCCATGTGCAAAGGTCAAGCATTTGAAGATCTTATGTGTGGAACAGGGTCTACATCCAATTTACCAGGGAGGTAAGGGCTTATAACCAAAGTTTTCTGGTTCAGGCAATGCTGTTTTACCCTTGGATAATATACTTAACCCAAACCACAGCAGTAGCTGTCCAGATGTATGTAAGGATAAGATACCAAAATTATAAGCTATGGATAATAGTGTCTTCTACACAAGTGAAGTGCACTCAAGGTGGTGATAAGTTTTGGCTTTATTCTCAGCAGTATTCTATATGACAATGGGTCCCCCTTATTGTTAGGTTTGATCACAATATCAGGAAAGATAAGTTTAAACGTTGAAAGAAACAGTGGCACAAAACGATGAAAGACATGCTGTACCAACTGCATCTTTTTTTCTGGCAGTTTTTCATTTCTGATTCGGGAGATCCAAACTACTCAAGAAATCGCTATTGGCTGTAGTGGAATCCAACAAAGGTTCTGCCTCTGGATCCTGGATAAAGCCTTGTGGTCTTATTTGAAGTAGGTGATATGAGGGGGGGGTGCTATCCCCATTATTAGCAAAATGACCAAAATGCATCCCCCTTGTTAACCTTCCATACTCTTTCTCCATCCCCTGGTTAGTAGCAAAGAGTGTGCTACATGTGCATCTGCCATCCCCCCTGTTAAAAATGAACTAATCACCTACTGCTTATTTGTAAACCCGTGTTTGTTGGTAATCCATGTAATGTAAATGAATGTAATTTAATCCTGTGTCCCTTTTATTTTTCTTTATCTGGATTGCTTTTGGGCTTTCCTTATGTTTTAAGAACCCATTTTAAGCAACTGCAGACAAAAAGAGCACATGAGGAAGCATGATTGTGTAATAATCCTGATAGAATCGGCAGTATTGAGGTAGGGGAACCACTCGGTACAAGTGACCATAGTTCAATTACATTTGAAGTTTTTTGGCAAATTAAGTCTGCATTCTCCAATGCTAGAGTATTCAACTTTAGGCAAGCTGACTTTATTAAGATGCGTGATTATACAAGGAATATAAACTGGGTACCTCTTCTAGGTGGTAAAACTGTAAAAGAAATGTGGTGCATATTTAAAACGATTATTCTGGATGTACAGCGTAAATTCATTCCGCAAGTGAGAAAAGGAAAGCTGAAAAAGAAGCATCCACAGTGGATAAATAAGTCGCTACGGAACAGTTTGAAACAAAAAAGGAAATTATTTAGAAAATACAAGTTGGAGAGCTCAGATAGTAATAAGATTGAATACAGTAATATGCAAGCTCAAGTTAAGAAAAAAAATAAGGGAAGGTAAAAGGTGTTTTGAAAGACAAATTGCACTAGATGCAAAGAGCAACTCTAAACGTTTTTTTCAATATTATGGTCAAAAAAAGATAGTTGAAGGATGAAATAAGAGGTATAAAAAATAAGGATGGGGTTATGGTTTACGATAACAAAGCTATTGCTGATACACTAAGCAGTTACTTTGTGGAGAATTTCACTAGTGAAGTGTTTTTGCACATGCCTTCAGGTGCAGTCAGTTCTCAGAGACTTATAGAGGAAATTGATTTAAATGATGCAGAAGTACTAGATGAACTTCAAAAACTTAAAACAAATAAGGCAGCAGGCCCTGATGGAATGTATCCAAGAGTTCTCAGAGAACTAGCAGAGGTGGTTTACAAGCCTCTGACAGTTATTTTTAAGCAATCCCTTAAAACTGGAGAAATACCAGATGACTGGAAACATGGCAGTGTAGTACCTATCTACAAGAAAGGAGACCGGACTGAACCAGGAAACTATAGGCCTGTCATCTTAACTTGTATCGCATGCAAAATACTGGAATCCATCATTAGGGATAATTTGGAATTATTCCTGGAACGAAATGGTGTTCTAAATGATAGCCAACACGGTTTTCGCAGAGGGAGGTCGTGCTTAACAAACCTCCTGTACTTCTTTGAGAAAGCTACAGCATGTCTGGACTCAAACCAAGCTTATGATATTATCTATTTGGACTTTCAAAAGGCATTTGACAAAGTTCTGCACGAAAGACTCATATTGAAAATGACATCTGCGGGAATTACAGGAGCTATCACCGAGTGGGTTCGAAGTTGGTTGTCTAATAGAAAGCAGACTGTAACTGTGGGAGGAATTGTATCAGAGCAGGGTCCTGTACGAAGTGGAGTCCCGCAGGGATCGGTGTTGGGGCCTTTGCTATTTCTTATATACATAAATGATCTTGATGCAGAGGTTAGTAGTAAAATAGTAAAATTTGCAGATGACACAAAACTAGGGGGTCTAGCCAACAGTATAGAATCAACTAAGGTAATACAGGAAGACCTAAACAGCATCCAAAAGTGGGCAGATACCTGGCAGATGACATTCAATTTAGATAAATGTAAAGTCTTGCATGTGGGAAATAAGAACCTTAGACAAGACTACTTCATGGGTGGAAAAAAACTAGAATGTGCTCAATTTGAAAAGGACTTGGGAGTAATGGTTGACCCAAGCTTAACAGGATCTAGGCAGTGTGCTGTAGCAGTAAAAAAGGCCAACAGGATGCTGGGATATATAGCCAAAAGTATTGAGTATAAATCTAAAGAGGTTATATTGAAATTATACAATGCCTTAGTCAGACCGCACCTGGAATACTGTGTGCAGTTCTGGGCACCGCACTATAAAAAAGATACCGAAGCTCTAGAAAAGGTTCAAAGAAGGGCAACTAAATTAGTTCCTGGCATGAAATATAAAAGCTATGAGGAAAGACTCAAGTTACTTAACCTATTTAGACTAAGCGAGAGGAGGCTTAGGGGTGATTTAATTGAGGTATTTAAATTTATAAAAGGAATCAATAAGGTTAACTATAATAGACTCTTTAGGGTGAGTTCAGTCTGTAAAACAAGAGGACATAAATGGAAACTAGTTAAGAGTAAGTTCCGCACTGATATAAGGAAATATTATTTTACACAAAGAGTTATCAATACATGGAATAGGTTGCCAGGTCATGTAGTTGAGGCAGAGACCCTTGCTGTGTTCAAGTCTAGACTTGATGCAGTTTTGGATACTCTTTAATTAAGAAATGGCGAGCTTAGTTGGGCCGAATGGCCTGTTCTCGTCATCATATGTTCTTATGTTCTTATGTGTAGGCTCTGTACATATAGATTTGATATAGGCCTATAGGCAATTTAAAACCTGGGGTGTCAGGATCATCGTCAAAGTCTTTCCTAACAATGATTAAAATAGTTACTACTTTGACTGCATTGCTACTGCAACATGAAGGCAGATATTACTTCAAAACTGGTCCACAATATTTGCTTTTCTGCAACTCTCATTTGCTATGTAACCTGGCTGGGGTGGGCTATTTCTACTGGCAGGAACGGGCTAAACAGCTCGACTTTTATGTAACATTGCAAAAAATAATAAGAGAGAGAGAGAGAGAGAAGAGAGAGAAAAAAGGACTTGCTTTTATAATCTTATAAGAAAACCCAAATCTTCCTGCTCAGCTGATAATGTAATGGGCCATGGCCTGTCAAAATAAGTTACATACCAGCTATATATGGGCTAGCCCTAGATTTAGATCCTTTTGCTACTCCAGGTTGTTCTATCACATTCCAGCATTTTCAGCACCCTCTACTGGACTAATCACTAAATAATCATTTCAAAATCTAACAACCAGACCTCAGTATGCAAAAATTTACATTCCCAGGGATGCTGTTTTTGTCACTATAATAACCAGATAATATGTTCATGTATGATGGGGTGATAAAAAGACAGATACCGATTGTTTAAAAGAAATGAATTATTGGCTAATACCGTAAATGAAAAGATACACTGGTCAGGCTGTAATTTAGCTTTTAAGATTTTAAACAGAAAAACGTCCATCTAATACGTACATTTTTGTTCTATCATGTTTTATACCCATTTAATCAATTCAATTCAATTCAATTTTATTTGTATAGCGCTTTTTACAACACAAGTTGTCACAAAGCAGCTTTACATTGATCCCAGGCCTGAGACCCCCTGAGAGCAAGCCTAAGGCAACGGTGGCAAGGAAAAACTCCCCAATTAACAGGAGGGAACCTTGAGCAGAACACAGCTCAGAGGGGGAGCCCATCTGCTTCTGGCCGGCACTGGGCAGATAGAATTAGAGAGAGTCTTAAAGTTGTACAATGTACTTTAAGACATTTGAGTTTGATAGACAGCAGTAATTAACAACATAGTAATTATAAAATCTATCCTATAATGTCCGGTTCTTGGCACGCAGTTGGCTTGACGGGCAGGGCAGCGAGGTAACAGGACTGGAAATCGGGGTGTGACGCTTGGGCTACAGCTCCAGGCAGGAGCCCGGAGCAGGGATAGGAAACAAACAGAACAGTGATTAGTGGATGTTAAGTGTGGAAATGGAAACAAAAGGCATAAAGGCAAAGGAGGGAACAGAGGGGGGAAGAGGGATGCATGTGTGTAATAGGGAAAAGTCCCGGCAGATAAGGACTATGGCAGCATACCTAGGGGACGAGAGCCAAAGGGCCAGCACAATCATGAGGGTCATCGGGGGTATGAATAAATGTGGAAGGCACTTAAGTATAACAGGTAATAACAGACGTCATAAAAAAGAGGCAAATGAATACTTTCTCGAGATCAAATAAATGGTTAACTGTAAAAGTGTCACGATAGGTGAGCCCACCCCCAACCTTAAGTGCAGTGAACCTTCTCAGTCATACATAGTAACCATAAAAAGCATGCTACTCACCTATGGTGCCATAAATCAGACTGAATACCACCTTTAGCAGTGTGAGAGATAAGGGTAACATGACATCTTTTTGGCGTGAAGGAGAGGGAAACCGTGGCATTCCTAACATTCTTTAACTTAAGGCAAAGGTGGGGAGGCATGACATTGACCAGAGATGGAAAAAGTGTAGCTCTCGCTTTGAACGTCAGAGATGGGGAGAGACAGAGCAACTGTAGAGATGGGGAAGTAGTACATCTTACCTAATATGAGAGACAGGAAAATATACGAGGCCTTGAAAACACAAGTGTCTTGTTCTTTGTTCATTGGTCCTCCTATATGGCTTAGTCTGCCTCGTAGGCTCTCAGTGTTTGTCCAGAGTTTGTGTCTCATCCTTAACTGGAGCGTACATGAGGGGTAGTGTAAAATCCAGTGCTAATGACCACCCCCAGGTGTTTGGCCAGACAGCTCAGCTCTGGAGCAGAGGTGTAAAGAGTACTAAATTACTAAGTTACTATGGTGAAATTGTACTAAAGTAAAAGCAAAATTACTTGTGTAAAAATCCACTCAAATAAAAGTAAAATGTAACTTATTTAAAATTTACTTTGAGTAAAAGTTACTTAGTTACTTTTTTTTAACTGTGTGGTTGGTGAGGTGCAAATAGATTGTCCTCTAGGACTTTTCCCAGGCAATGCAGACAGGACAAGAGCATGTATATAACATGTTATTTTTACCTTCACCTTTATAAAATAAAGTAAATTAAAATAAATTAAATTAAAACATAAAATAAACATTGCATAAATATTTGCATAAATATTGTTAAATGGAATAAAATATAAAAATGATATAAAATAAAGTGCATTAATAAAAAGTTAAATAAAAAAACATGAAATAAATACAATTAAAAACTGAAATAAAAAATAAACATGATATAAAATAAAGTATACTAACAAATTAAAATCAATTGCCTCCTCAAGGACATTAATTCTTGTCATTGGATTTAAAACACATGTGGCGACAGACTTAATGAGACCAGTCACTGAAGTTTCTAAAAGCCTGAGCAGGTCTCCTTGCTCAGCTTCAAAAGTCTTCACAGCTGCTTGGACCTCTGATAGAATTGACCTTAAAAATGTTAGGTATAGTACACTCTGAGGGTCACTGTACATTACATAAAGTGTCTCCGCCATGTAGCAATGCTAAGAAGACTCTGTAAGGCCAAAGCGCAGCTTCAACTCATCCCACTGGTTTAGGATGCGGTCAACTGCGGGCTCAATGGACAGCCACCGTGTTGCACACACCTGAGTGATTTGCAGGGGCTTTTCTCCAATGTTTATTGTCTCATAAACTGCCCCGTAAGAATCCCTCCATTTAGAAGACACAGAAAACCAATTATATGTCTCCCTCACAAGGTACTCCACACTTCTTGGTATGGTGTCATGTGATGCATGGCTGACAGCTAGCTGGAGAGAATATGGCACGCACATCTAATGAGTACAAGACTGGACAGGCCGTACTCATTCCGAAGGACTTTGTAAACACCATTATTTATGCCAGTCATTACAGAGGCATTGTCTGTCCCAATGCCAATCAGATGCTCCTTTTTTAAACCACATTTGACCAGAAAATCCATTAGTGCAGTCGCAGTAGCCCTAGCATTACCACCCGTTAGCTCAACCAAACCAAGATATGTGGAGTTGACCTGATTTTTATTCTTATTTAAGTCATTAAATGCTGCTTTGCAGGCTTCTCCCAACTGAGATATGGTTAGCAACGAGCAGGGGCACCTGCAGGATTTCTTTTTGGGGTACGCACAGAAACCTGACCACGCACGTGCACGTGCACGTACATGCACACACACATCGAGAGAGAGAGCTGGGAGAGAGAAACGCCACTGACTGACTACTGAATAATGAAATCTGGTCTACCTATTTGAAGTTTACCCTCCTTCTCCCGGTCGTATCGAATTGTTTGCGCACTTCCTCACTGTCGATTTTCATTTCAGGATGAATGTTCATAAGGGCAAGTCCAGTGAGTCTGCCGTCTGTCATCGTGGTAGTGGTGACAACAGACCAGACATTGATCACATAGCCTAATTGAAGAGCGTTTAGCCGGAGGAGAATATATGAAGTGGACTTGCACATGATATGTGAATATCATGGCGGTCACCATGTCATGCCCGGTACTTAATAAAGTCGGTGTATCACAGTTTGTTGTTTGTTTTCCAGCTACTTTCCTCAGTGTGCCGAGAGCTAGCTGCAGGTGACTAGTAAGCTACTTTAGCTTACAAGCTAGCTTGCTAATTGATACACCTAGTTAGCAAGCTAATTTCTGCTTCGATAGAAATTGAATAAAGCACAATAAATTCCAAATGTTAATAAATGCTCACATTATTACGAAAAGTAAAATTACAGTTTTTAAAAAATACTCAAAAAAGTATAAGTACACAAAAAATCAACTTTGTTACAGTAACGAGAGTAATTGTTATTCGTTACTTCCATCCCTGCTCTGGAGTGAGAAGCCCAGCTGTCAGGGACAAGGCCTTTGAAGCTGCACCTTTTGGACAGTCTGTGACTTCTGCAATGCATTTCAGTCTCTTTTCAGCAACGGGAAGGTCCCAGAAATATCTTTACAATGAGTAGGGATGTTTCACATTTCTGTATAATCACACAAGAGAGATTAGTCTGCTCATAACCTTTGGTCACAGCCATAGCCTGGAGATTCTGAGTACATTAAGTAATACTGTATATTGCAATGAAACAAATCACATACTTGTAGTATATACATATTGTAGCGTTCACGCGGGGGTTCAGGAAGAATGATGCTAGGGTTGCATAAATTTGGCTAGCCAGCCATTTATTAGGAAAACAAACAGACTCACATACAAGGAAAAGAAAGGAAGGGACTAACTAAATCCGCTACAACACACAGTCACGGTGGGCAACTTTGTACATACATCAAATCACATATCGCAGAGCATGCTGGTCGGGCTCCGCCCACTTCCCCAACCATCACACTGCCCCTGCCCCTGGCTGCTGTCCCCAGTGCCCGACAACAAAGTCCCGTCGTTGGGGAAGACGCCGCTGTTGTGGCGCCGTGGAAGTTCCCCGGTGCCCTCTGGCGTCGCAACGGGAGTCATCGGCTGGCGTGGAGACCGCGGCAGAAGTCCTCCAGCAACCCTGGGCGGCATGGCAGACCTCGAAATGGTAATCCTGCAGCGCTTTGAGCCACCGAGCCAGCTGCCCTGCTGGCTCCTTGAAGTTGAGGATCCAGGTGAGGGAGGCGTGGTCGGTGCACAGGATGAGCTTGTGCCCGTAAAGGTACGGCCTGAATGGCGAAGCCCCAGGACAACGGCTAGCAGCTCCCTCCGGGTGACGCAGTAATTCCGGTCTGTTTGACTGAGGGAGCGGCTGAAGTACACGACTTGCTCCCCTTGCTCCGCCTCCTGGGAAAGCACCATGCCGAGTCCTGCGTTGTTGGCATCCGTGTCCATGATGAATGGACGCCGGGGGTCGGGGTAAGCCAGCACGGGGGCCCTGATGAGTGCCGACCGGAGCTGGGCAAAGGTGGGGGCACAGTCTTCACCCCACCGGAATGCCTGGCCCTTCTGGGTAAGACGATGCAGCTAGCAGGTTGGTCAGGGCACCCCCGAAGTCCGCAGCGTGGATGAGGAGGTCGTCCAGGTAGATGATGCAGCGGCTCCGGGGGATGTCAGCCAGGACCCTCTCCATCAGGCGCTCGAAGGTGGCTGGGGCATTGCAGAGACCGAAGGGCATGACCCAAAACTGCCACAGCCCTTGGTTGATGGAGAAGGCAGTCTTGGGGCGCGCATCCGGCGTCAATTCCACCTGCCAGTAGCCGCTGCGGGGATCGAGGGAGCTGAACCAGTGGGACCCGGTGATGTGGTTGACGGCGTCATTGATGCGCGGAAGGGGGTAGGAGTCTTTGCGGGTTACGCTGTTGAGGAGGCGGTAGTCCACGCAGAAGCGCCAGGTGCTGTCTTTCGTCTGGACCAGGACGGTAGGGGCGGCTCAGGGACTACTGGAGGGCTTGATGACGCCCACCTCCGCCATCTCCTTCACCTTCTGCTCCGCTGCCGCTCGCTTGGCGGGGGGAAGGCGACGGGGGCGGAGGCAGATGTGGCGTGCATTCACCGGTGTCAATGTCGTGGCGCACCAGGCTGGTATGTGTGCAGTCTTCGTCCTGGGCGGGGAAGATGTTGATGAAATACTCCAGTAAGTCTCGTAGCTGGCGCTTCTGGTGCTCCTTGAGGCTGCTGCAACTCCGCTGGTATAAGTCATTGATCGCCTGGTTGGTCTCAGGCAAGACTTGGGGCGGCGGTGAGGATGTGGAGACCCCCTTGATCGCAGGCAGCGGCACGGTGGACCTCCGGGCTGGCACTGGTGACAGGGCGGTCCCTCTGGCTGGGGGCAGCGACAAGGTGGACCCTCGGGCTGATGGCGTTGGCACCGCCCACTTCCCCAGCCATCACAATATGTATATGAAGTAATACAATTTTGTAAGTACTCAGTGCAGTACAGATACAGATACAGTGCTTTTGGGGCCTCACTCCTAAAATAACACTTTAATCCTTTGATATAAGAACTACATATAATCCTGGCTACATTTATTCTTGTGTTTATATTGCTGTTATATATTGAAAATTGAAAATTATATTGAAAATTACCCAAGCCAATTGTTTACCTCTCCCAAGGAAGAACACAGGAACCACTCACAATAGCAGCAAAACTCCAAAAGGAAACATCCAAAATGTTGCGGGAGAAACTGAGCCACGGACTGGATGACTGAATGGATGACTGAGCGTCTATCTGAGCTGGCTGAACATCAAGGCTGAGTGTAGGCAAAAACTGAGCGATGAGGCCTGTTCTAGGCCTGATTTGAAAAGATGCTCTCTCCACTTCCCTGACCCACGCATAATTAATTTCAATTAAACAATCTCACGTTGTAGCTTTCGCAAGCACACAAACTACAGACAATCTGCGCTGTTTCGCAAGCATAAGCATTTACTCCATTTACGTGATTGGTGTCAATTATTCTGTGAATTAATTGTTTTATTGTTAATCAAGGAAGATAAAGGGGAACAGGCTGAAAGTAATGATAGATTTAAAGGTAATGTTTCAGTCTCCCCTGTTTCCAGCTCACCAGCCGCCACTGCCAATGCCAAAAAGCGGGCGTACCATGCCCCACTTCCGCTTTTATCTGGCAAAATCAAATGCGTATCCAAACAGTCAATCATTAGTCTGAGGTTTTAAGTATCTGGCTGGGTTTTAGGTGACTTCTTGCAATCTTAAAGCAATGACTGCTTATTTTAAGTAGGTATGTCACCTGAGGTCACTGATTTAGGGGTATTTATGGTGGTAGGCCAATCGCCCACTTGCCTGCTATGTGTGTGTATTTGTTGACTTATCTTTTCTGCCCTTGATCTGGTCCTGGGTAGGGCAAGGAACCATAAAATGCCTGGTACTCTCTCGACACAGTCTTACAATAGTTGCACCCCATTATGTGTATGTGCACCAAGTGTCTGTGAGGGTGTGTGTGTGTGTGCACGCATGCATGTTTTCTCTTTTTATGTGGGTGTGACAGTGTTTTTGAGCTGCAGCCCTAGCCCCCATGTCTTGATTTCAGGAGGGTGAAGTCACGGGATAGTTTTGCCAGGTATCGCTCCAGGTCCCTCAGGATCACGTAGCCCTGCAGCCGTCTGCACCAGGTCTCAGGAGGCAGGAACTGGGGAAGGAGGAGGAGCTTCTCTGGAGGACTGTGGGTGGGGCCGGAGAGGGGGCAGGGGAGGGGTCTGGTGGAAGCAACACTCCACAGGTACCTCAACTGCAAAGCGTGGGGAAATGAAAGAGCTGGATTTCAGCCTTTGTTTTGTCTTCCATTCCTCTTAGGGGCAAATACTGAAACCCTGCTGCCAAAATTGAAATAAGACTGCCATTATACTGTACAATACTAGAATCAGTGCATCAACCAAACACATGAATAAATAAGGGAATCATTCCAGTAAAGAGTTATTGGGGTAATTCACAGACATACAAGGGATGATCAGATGGACTGATCTAGAACAAGGATGGGGGGGTGGGGTGGGGGCAAGTATTTAATGAGAGCACTGAAAGAAGAGAGACCAATGTGAGAGTAGTGAGACCTTTCTGAACAGTGATTGTATGGGCCTAATTTTATTTCTTTACCCACAGAGGGTAATGTAATAACATATCGATAACATATGCAATAATATATATATATATGCAACAGCTATTTTTACTGAAACTGCTGATGTGCATTGTGTAATGAGTGCGTTCATGGTCTGCACTGTCTTCCTGTGCTGTTAAAATTGGGCTCTATGTGCTCAAATAATACCTTGACTGGCTAATTTTGAACACAAGAGTTAAAATCATGTGTGTACCTGTGAGTTAATTTGATGTGCAAGCTTTTGTAGGTCCACCTGGATGGCTAGGACAGCCTGAATTAGCCTGTTTCTCTGACCCTTCCTCTCTCCTCTCTCTTCCTCTATCTGCCGTCTCTGCAAGTCAAGGTGAACCCAGAAAGAACGCAGGTCTCGGGCAGCCAACCCCAGCCTCTCCACATCCTGCACCAACACAGACACACACATACACATACGCCGTGGCTTTACCGGGGGTAAGGTCATTGACCATGTCTGCTATCCTACGAAATGGTGCCACCTGGCGGACAGCCACATTATTAAGCTCATTTAGCTGGTAAGGAGCTAGTAAGGCTGGCTGCTAAATCCCCAATGACACTTACACTACATTCATGCTGCAGGCATAATGTTCAATTCCCAATTGTTGCTCAGATCTGATTTTTTGTCTGTTGTTGTTCAAATTCATTTTTGAATGAGTGGCCTGTCTGCAATATCAGCATGAACAGACCACTCCATCCTGAAATGTACTGCATGCTCATATAAACAACAAAAAAAGCATCCACATGCAGATTTGGCTAGATTTATTTATTTCCACATATTCAGGGCGAGTTGTGGCAACCAGCTGTCTTGTTCAGAACATACTGAGCGTCTTAGGTTTTCATCTCCATAACCTGTCACAGAGAGCATGCCTTGATTAACAAACACCATCTTTATTATTGTAGAGAGATGCCTAATTATGAAAGATAGCATCAATATGTGTTCAGAGATGTTTGTCCTTGTTGCAAAACATTGGATAACAATTAGGCTTTAATACTGATACTGTATACTTAGGATACAACAAATCTAATAAATATGATGTCATTACAGCTGTTTACATGACCAATCATTGTTTCTTCACAAATTGAAGAATTTGGTTTGGTGTGTTTACAAATATTCACGCATTTGTTCTGTTTTTTGTCTTCCAGTTCCCAGATTAACTGTTTTAAAATCACACAGAATATGTTTTAATGCTAAGAAGATAAGATGTCAAGTTTCCTCAAGTTCAGGGTTTTCAACATGCACATCATAATGAGCATAATTTAACACACCCACCTTTATAGAGCCTACTTTAAAACATTATTGGTAATCAATCACACTCTTGGTTGATGAGGTGACCAGAGTAAGTATGGATTTGTAGAAGGGAGTGAGCCTTCAGCATGTAGTGAGGTTTCAAGGAATTGAACTCTCAGATGAACTTGTCTGTATCATATAGGGTGGAAATGTAGCACAGTGGTAAGGAGCAGGGCTCATAACTGAAAGGTTGCTGGTTTGATTCCCTACTGGGGCACTGCTGCTGTACCCTTGGGCAAGGTACCTAACTAACTAATTGGCTCAGTAAATTTTCAGCTGTACAAATGGATAATATGAAAAAATTGTAACCAATGTAAGTCATTCTGGATAAGAGCATCTGCTAAATGCCAATAATCTAATATAATGAATTGACACAACCTCTGTTGTGTCACCACAGGGACGTTTGTAAACATGTGAACTTATGTCCGGTTCTCCAGTTGTCAATGAAACATCATGAGTTTGAGAGTTAATTCCTGTGTTGACACAAATGTTCCCACTGTAATGCCAATGAAACATCACCTTGGGCTGAGGAGTGAGGAAGTGTCAATACATGTTATCCTCCTGCATCATCTCTAGAATTAATGAGACACAGCATGGAAAATGTGGTTTGAAAGTGGGTTTGAATGTGTATGCTATAACACAACTGACTTTTGAGGATTCATTCTAATTAAATAAAGTCAGACGCACAAAGAACCTATGGAAATCATCAGAGAAATTACACAGAATGACTACCTTCAACAGGACACACTAAATTGGCCTGTGAAAGCTGTCATAATAAAATCATATTAATTTGATGAATTCAAATCAGGAAATGTACTAACTTTGTACTTTGTACTACTAATGTACTAACTTTATCTTGAGAAAAACATTGCACATCCAGTTGTTTGTTTTTCTAATTTGGAAAGTCCACAGTTTTTTTCAATGTTCATCCAATATGGAATGCCCAATTATGTCATGCCCAAGCAACTTCCACTGATAATCTGCAGGGTGGGTGGCCACAGGCAAATACCTGCTCTCCTCCAACACACGAGATATTACCACTACTTCACACACCGCAGTCCCCATATGAAGCTTGTGCAGACATTACCTGGAAGAAGACATTTCATGTAAAGCTTGAGGGCAGGCAGGCCACAGCGCCCAATTCACCAGCGGAGGTTTCTGATGTGCATTGAAACAGACAAACCCCTCGCCACCCTCACTTAGCGGGTGGAATGAAGCCAGTTCTTTTCTGTAGCATTTTCCGGAATAAAATGAATTTGTAAATAATATGACTTGCTGTGCGATATGCAATTAAAAAAAAAAAAAAGTTTAAAAACATAAAAATGGAAAAAGGAACAAATACTTATATTTTTCTGTTTCATCATATATTTATTTGTTCATATGTTTTACTTCCTATTTAATCAGGAGTATGAATAAATATGGAGGGCACTGTACATATCAGCAGAATTACACCTCCATTGCATGTAAATGTTCTTGTCTGAGTAGAGATAAAAACGGCACGCTTTAGAACTCAAAACTCCTGACGCCATATAAAATTATCCCACTGTGTAAAAGACCCTGATTCCTTCCACTGTGGTTTAAATAAACACGTTTCAAGGAAATCTTCAGAGGGGATAGACATAGAGTTTAAAGTGCTTTCCACTATAAAACCCCCCACTAACACCACTAAATGCACTGTTAAGCCTCATCTGCCCATACCTGCATGTGCAGCCATTTGGAGTAGTCCACACTAATGGAGGGCAAGGTATGTAGAACCAAGCGTCGGTCCTCAAACTGGGGGTCTCCCAATTCCTGTGCCTTCTGAAAAGAGGGATTCCACACCTCAGTTACAAATCATTTTTAGAGAAGTACTTGCATCAACATTTGAATGAATTCTGAAATGAGCATGTATATAAGGGTACAGGCTAGGTGTTCAGAAGCATGTACGTTGCCCATGTTAGGGAAAACATTTCAATGTTTTTTTTTCATTAAATGTAGCAGAGCAAGGTGATCTTTCTCTTAAATGTTGTAAAAGCTTTTCTACAGCTTACATTAAAATGACTGTACTTTGACCCCTCGTAACCATGCATTTAAGAGACTGCCTATGTATTCATGAGTGTCGTTGCTGTCATGGGATCCTCACAAATTTCAGAAAAAGTTCTTGGACACTGGTGCGAATCCTGATGGTGAAGCGGAGGGAGTAGGAGAATTTCAGCGCCCTCTGCTGGTAGGGCCTTACAGGACAGCATGGGAAAAAACACACAGGCAACAGCAGTAGCAAGAACACCACCTGCCGTGCAATGGACTTCCTGTGGGGAGGAAACATGGAAAAGAAATGTAAATTAGAGAATGTACAGTATGTAGAAAAACTGAGGGGGAGGTGAGCAGGAGGAGAATGACAAAAGAGCAACTGAATGGAGAGCAGTCATGAATAACTCAATGTAGAACCACAGTCATGAGTATGTGTATTTAGTAGGGATATGCCGTCACGGTCATTTTTGTTACTAGTGTCAGATATAGTAGTGGTTGGACTGAAAAGCACAAAAATCATTCCTTTCCAGCTGTTATTGTCCAGAGATGCCTTTTCATTTCTTTTTGCATATGAATATACCATTAATTGATCCATTATGCAATGGTTTGCCTGACCATAAATTGCTGTTAAGAGAATGCTCACCTGAATTTGTTTCAGCTGTCTTATTTTAATATAGTTATTTTTTTTTAACAATATGAGTGCATCCAAACTTTGGGTTCTTCTCCTTTTGGCAAAAAAACCAATAATAATAATATTCACTCATCTTGAGTTTGTTGTAGAGGACAGCTGGAGGCATGCAGATTTCTCTTCTCAAGTTCAAATCAATCAAAATCAAATCACAAAGTGGAAATTGCCTATAACCTGAGTAAAGTGATGCTGTATGCAGTGATGTAAATGCAGATAGGAGGACAGGTGTGGCTCATAGCTATCTGATGAGTTACAAGGTGCCTGAGAGTGATGCCATCAAACCCACCCCTATCCCCTGTGGAACAAAGCCAATTTATCTCACAACAGAGTTATTTTTATTTTCACATTTGTGTCACCTCATTTTTTTCAAATGTACTATATAAAGATAAAGTTTTCCCACATCTGCTGATAAGGGCCAATAAAAATATTCTTCATATGATGCTTCCCACATATCAGACATACTGACAGAGAGATCAACTGCATAAAGTTTTCAAAAAAAATCAAGAAATCTGATTAAAACACCATTTTCAGCTCAGAGACATGTAATATGATACTCATAATCAATGTCACGTGAGTAAATAAAAAGCTGTATAGAACCTGAGTACAATATATTCCCAATTTGTAATAAAATGTTAGAAAAAGCTTGTGCTGCTAAGTGCCGTGATGTCTTTAGTTGAGTGTTTGCATGCCAGCTGAGAAAGAGAAAGGCAAGAAAAAGGAAGATGCTCCCCACTTTCTCCCCCTGCTGCATGTTTTAATACTATACTAGAGTATTACCAAAGAGACGTAGCTTTGAAACTGTGCATTCCATAGTTCACACTGTCACACAATTCTAAAAGATCGTCATTTTGAAGAGGAAGGAAGACGAATGTCAACCGGAAAGACACCTTTTCTGCCTACACCTCACCAATCACAGAAACACACAAACATTAATGTAAGTGAAGCTATTGTTTTATTTCTACATTTGTTTGAGGATTGACTGTTCCCTGATTGTTGTATTCCATAGCTAAGGATATTTCTCAGTCAAATGTGAGAAAAACATTATATAAAACATAAAGACCAATTTGGTACTTTGTTTTTAAGTTAAGTATCAGCCACTGATGAGAATAAAATCATGCAGGACTCAAGTAATTCTTATTACTGGTCTGCACTGCCCTTGAAAAGTTCACTCACCAGTCAAAAATGTACATTTTCTTGTGCTTTTCAAAATGGACAATATTCCCCTGCCCCTCTGTTCTCATCTAACTCATCCATTCCTTGTCTGTCTACACATAAGGACATTTCACCAGGGTAAATATATGAAAAGCACTGTAAAACCACAGGTTTTCTCTGTTTCTCCACTGAGCACACTGTCTAATGAGAGAGAAACAATCATGATGAAGCCACCTGTACTAGAGTACCAAAACACTACATTCAATGGAAGCACTCAATATTGAGAAACCAATAGCAGTAATAACACAGTAAAAGCTGTTTTCACATCACTCCGTCTGACCTCTGTTGAATTTCTCTCTGTTAAATTCTCCCCAGTTTTGCGCAAAGCCACAACACTGCACAGTTTACAGTTCAACAAAAAAGACATGACCTCTAACAAAGCACTGGCTGGAAAAATATTCACATAGAGTTGACCACAGCACAGCAGAGCACATACTTATTTGTGTATATCAAGTTATTAAACAATAACCGAACAGTATAGTGTTTTCTACGAAGCATAACACTGAACAGTTCATCAAATCACAGGGAATGCAGTGATTGATTGGAATACAGTCCAATGCAGTTACGCTGCAAAGCTGGTGGCAACACAGAGGGCTTCAACCCAGCAAATCACAGTGCAGTGGACTGTGGATGAATGAGCTGTGGCACAGCAAACATGGTGCAAAACAACAAATTACAAACAAATAATCTCACCGCATAGCGATAGGGCAGAGAAAAATGATCCACCTTGTCCCTGGCATTCTCCCCACTCCAGGTCCAGAGCTGTGTACAACTTCCTACACAGTGTAAAGTGCATGTGCTTAGGTAATAGAAGTGAATGGCTGTAAATATCTGCTCCAGTTCATTTTAGTGTAGATGTCAAAGTGTGTGAGAGACTGGGGAGGAGGATAAACATGTTTTACTGTGACACAGGTTAAGCCAAATGACTCTCCTGAAGATTCCAGATTGCTTGGATAGCCCTGCACATTGGTAATGTATAATCGTTTTTGAGGGAGGCACAGTATGGTAGTTTGTACTCTGACCGAGATGAGGGTCCAGGCCCCCTCATTGCTGCTTGCAGCTATATTTTATGTTTAAGTTTTACGTAACGGTTTTCTCCTATGCAATTGAGGAATGTCTTTATATCGGGCTCCTTAATTGTGTGGAAACATACAAATATTCAGGGCTATGTAGGCCACCATGCCATGCACATTCAGTGTTTAATGATTTTGTTTTTTCCCCCCAAAACATAACATGGTAATTTGTCTTACATTCATTATTTTGAGCGTCTCTGTTTTAGTTGCCGTTGTGTAGTTGCATGTTCTTCTATATTAGGACTCATGGTCCCATTTTTCCATTACCAGAACACAGACATCTTTTTTTTTTAGCGCCTGGTACAATATACAATTTCTAAACTCCTTTTTTTGCTTATTAGGCACAATTACATTTGACTGAGTATAATATTATATGTAGGTAAGATGGAAATTATTATTATAAACAGCTTTTCTGATTCAAGCAGAGAAATTAAACATGGTCCCATTGCTTTTGATCACCATATGCAGGCGATTCTTATATCAGTAATTCTAATAAAAGGAGTACACTGTAACTGCATGTGTAAAATAGAAAAAAATACCACAACATATAAAACAACAAAAAGACCAATGTTTATTGATATATGTTACTGAAAAGGCACAAAATATTATTTATGTTACGTTATTTTATTTTTATTTTTATTTGAATGTTTATTTGATAGAGACAGACACACATATGCTCCTCCTTACCTGGGCTTTTAAGAACACATCTTGTAATTATCATAGGAGTGGTATGGTATTGCTGGTAATACATGAAGATAACCTACAAATATTGTTTCAATTGAAACTATAATTCTGTCTTGAACTGTGCAGGTAATGAATTCCAAATGTTAACTCCCTGTATAAAAAAGACTGTCTGGCCAAGAGAAGTTTTGTGATAAGGCACCTTATAATTTACTACAGTGGTGCCCCAAGTGGGCAAACAAAAATTCTTCAAATGCCCCCCAAAAGCAAACAGAGTCAAAGAACATGGTGGGATTGAGTATAATTACCATTTGAAATGTAACTTGTAGTTTAGAGAGACTTTATATTTTGGTGTGGATATATTCATTGAAGGCATCTGTGTCAGTACTTTAGCTTGAGATGTCTTGCTTGTGTCACCCATTTGATCTCCTGTGAATGACCTCTGCCTGCATTTTTGGATTTGTCTTTGCCTTGTGTTTTTGGATATTCTGCCTGTTTTTGTGGATCCTCTGTCTGACTACTGTTTTGCGGCTTGTGCTGTCTAATAAAATGCCTAAGTTTGGCATTCTGGTCTGCGCCTGGGTCCTTCCACCTGAAAGCCTGACAATCTGTCAATCTATCTGAGATGGTCTGTGGTGCAGTTAACTGTGGCTGCTTCTGTGGTTTACTGACCTGAGCACTGTTCAGCAGGAAATGAAGCTTTGTTGTTCCCTGCCCAAAGGAGTTTGCGAAACCAGTGGCTGGAAAGAAGGCAGCCATGTTCAGTGGTCAACAGCAGATCTGAGGGGCTTTGTGCATGGGAGTGTGACTGAATTGAAGTAGAGAGTATAAGTGATGGGAACGTTACATATTGAATAGGAACATCTTGGTTGACTTTGGTTTACTTGAAGTGGAATCAGGTAACCTCATGGTTTGTATTTCAGACCAGAGGAGGTGGAAAGAATGCCAAAACAGCCTGCGATACAAGAGGCCAGGTTGGCAGAGGAGAATTTTGCATCATCTAAACCAAGTCACATTAGGTTGGGATCCACTTGTGGCAAATGGTGCACCAAGTGACACAAACACCCTTGAAAACCTGTGTGTGTGTATATTGCAATAATTGTAACCCCACTAGACCTGTTGGTTCCACTGTAGTAGATGTACAGTGGTTTGAGGACAATTTGTGGTATGTGTAATACTGTGACCTCCCCCAAAATAAATTTATTCAACTGATCAGTTCCCAATGATGGTTTGGTATCAACAGAACAGATACCTACAGTGAAATAGGAAAAGGCCAGGGAAACCTAAGAATGACACTGATCAGAAGTCCTTGGACTGGTCTCATGTTTTAACCATGATTTCACAACAGGCAAGGCAAATGACATCTGTAAAAGTGTTGTAAGGGTAAGGGGTTAAACCTGAAGTGAGACTGAGGATGGAAAGAAAATAAAAGCTTGGAGGGACTCATCACAATGGGGCAACATAGCTATTGAAAAATACAATGATGGGCCTGCTGTGAGAGAAGTATGCCAAAACTCCTCTTTCCTCAACACGGTATCAAAGACATGCATGTGCAAAATCAAACACTACTGGGTCCCCATCCTACAGCTGACTATCTGCCAAGCTTAAGCTTGAACATTAGTTTAATAGCATTTGGCCTCTGGGTCATGATTATCAAGCATGTGTTTCAAACTGAAATGGGAAAAATGTCTAATTAGCTGCTTCCATAAAACTGCAGAATCACTTACCATCTTCAGTAGCAGACAAAAACACATACAGTATATTTAGTTTCCCTGTTTGCTTAGTGAGTACAGCCTCTAGGTGACACCATTTCAAAGTGATACAAAGTTTCTGAGCCATCTGTTTTACAAGAGATTCAAAACAACTGCAAAACACAGGAGATTTCCCTCCATATTTCACAGTAGGCAGGTTTTCTTTTTTCAACATAAGCTTAGACTTTGCTGTACCATTACCATTAGATAATGCTGATTAACATGCCCAAAAAGCTTAATTTTCCTTGCATATGACAATGCAACATGCTACTGATGGTCGTTCTGAAATTGTCCAACAAATCCTTACTTCCACTGGTACCACATCAATGCAACTGATGTTGGATGGTACTTTTTGACACTTTCTATCTTGATGAAGCTGGTTTGTTCTGAAGGTCTCAAAATGTTCATTTTGGATTACTTTCTCCTCCTGAAACATGTCTCACAGTCAGTGGTGGAAAGATACACTTGCATACTCTTTCGGTTACTGATGAACCAGTAGCCTTCAGTTTCTTAAAATAGACACTACAATGCAAAGTGATAAAGTGATATAGTCATCTCCCAACTTGTGGAGATCAGAGACCTCTCTGACCTTAACCATGATAATGCATGCTATCAATTTATTTCTTCTTTGTGTTACCTCCATTAATGATGGAAACTAGGAAAAATTAGTCTCTGTACAGCTCCAGAAGCTTCCATTGTACGTCCAAAAGGCAGAATGGTGGTGTTATTTTTGAGGGATTTTTTTTAAAAAAAGAGCTCTCTTAAAATTTGTGAATAAATGGGCCCTTCTTTTTTGGAATATATTTTATAAAGCAGTGGAGAGGCACACAGCACTGCAAATATTAGGGATTTGTTTAGCATGTCACTCTGTCTTGGTTTATCTTATCTGTTCGGTGTCTGCCTGGCCTGCCACCCTTATATCAATGTGAGAAAGGCATTACATAAGGGTATTTTATTTGATCCCACATCTGCTCTTCACCCTAGGTCTAGGTGGGAGGCTATGACATAGGCCAACAATCATTTTAAAATGCCCTGTTGGAACTTCTACCCATACACTCGAGATTTAATAGACTTTAATAGACTCTCCACTAATGCCGGTCTGCGAACATTGATTGAATTGTTACGTTACATGATGTTATTGGCATTTAGCAGACACTCTTATGCAGAGAGATTTACATTGATTACAGTGTTTTTACAATGTTATCCATTTATACAGCTGGATATTTACTGAGGCAATTATGGGTTAAGTTCAAGGGTCCAAGGGTAAAGCAGCAGTGCCCCAGAGCGGAATCGAACCAGCAACCTTTCAATTACGAGTCCGGCTCCTTAACCTTAAGTCACACTGCCACCCGAAAGATAACGTTAACATAAATACGAACATGCGGAAGTTAATGTCCCTGATAATATAAATACCATTATTTTCTACTTTGCAAATGATTCATCGCCTACTCTACGCTTAATTTATTCAGGTCACGTAATGCGTCCAATTGATTGACGAGGTTATTAATGTTTTCAATCGCACTTCTATACTTCTATACTTCAATCGTACTTCTATACTTCAATCGTACTTCTGTAATATTGTATTCTACTTACCTCAACCTTACCTAAATTTCTTCATATTTTGACAGATTTCATATGGACCCCCTTTTGCACGCTAGTATGGATTGGACTAAGCCAATAAAGTTTTAAGTTAAACAGAATGAAAATACTTGTTTTCACCGCGTGAGGGTGACTTGTGATGCTTGTGTGTGTGTGTGTTTGCAAACGCTCCTGTCAGACGATCCCAAGAATACGCTTACTCGTGGAGTCAACATTGGCATGCGCTGGTGTGTGCTCTTTGAGTCAGTTACTGCAAGACATTGGTCGTCTCCAAGGAGCCTGAAAATTGCCGACAATTACCCACGATTAACAGGTGAATCCCCATAGCACCAGAATGTAAAATCATAAAGGAGGCACATGTGATCCCACATTTCTACATGTTCTGCTAACCAGTTACACGTAGGTTTTCCATTATAGTCGCTTTAATAACGTTTTAAAGTCTGTTAAGACCACAAAAGCCATTTTCTTTATGTATGACGCAGGCAGCAGCCAAGAAAGTGGAAAACTGAAATCTGATCCTATTGGGTAAGGACAGCAGGAAAGTAGGGAACACCTAAGGAAAACAAACGTTTCCAAATATCATGTGATCTTTAAGTTAAAATAAGTGTTGTAAACACATTTTCATAGAAGGTGCGTCTTTGTTTGTTTCTTTGTTTTACGCATATGAAAATGTGTCCAGTCAACACAGTGACCATTAATTTGATTTACCGTCCAAGAACATTTATTTTCAGTCAGCGTTTTAAAAAGTATGACTACTCCCATTTCTTTGGTTGAAGCATCTTCGTCACCCTGTGAGACAAAGCAATCAGTTGGTTAAAGCAACACTTATCCTGCAGTGTAGTTCCCCGACCATTACCGAACGAAAACAAAACGTGACACTCCGACAAGTCGCTTCAAAGTTTCAGACAGTGCTAACAATCCGTGTGTTCATCCTTTCAAATGGCAGCATGCTAATAAACAGATCAATTCAAGACTGTGTTTATTCTCGTCGACAGCTACATAATTATGGCATCACCTCTATATTATCAACCCTCATTCCATTAGCGGATCTCTTCAAGTTACATTTTAACAATGTCCTCCGAAAAAATCCCTGAAGTGACAGTCGCTTCGTAATCTGCGAGGTTTGTTTTTGTCTATTGTGTGCAAGAGGAGTCTAAAATCTTGCTTCGGGACTTATTTATTTATTTACCAGCTCTATTCTCTGATTGGTTCCAGTCTGTCTCTAGCTGTTCAGCTGGCCAATGGTGGCACAAGCCTGTTTGTGCAACGTTCGGTGAAAATATAAAAACAGGAATCCGGCTTGAGGAGGGAAATATTGATGCAGCGTACGCCTACTGATAGTGGATTCAGTGAGAATCTGATTTTTAATGGTTTCAGTCTTTCTCAAGATAAAGTAACATCCGAATGAAAGTCACGCAAGAAGGAGAAGAAGCGTACGAATCTCTGTAGGATTTCGGTGCCATACAGGTATGACATGTCGTACAATAACACTAAGGGATGCTGTGATCTGATTTCAAGTGAAAGGGATATTAATACTTGATCTGCATAGCGGAAAAATAAGGACACTACATTGCAGAGGTTGTAATCTGAAAACTGAAAACCCTTCACACATAAAGCGATGTCAGACGGGGTAGAGTAGAACAGTTCAGTGATTTGCGCTCCAGGTGAGAAAAAAGTGTAGCTATATGGCCATTTAAAAATGGGATCCGCTATCATCACCTCCTAGTCCGCAATATTTTCAGGCACCGTTTATTGATATTACGACAATTTTGTAACTGACAGCTGCGATTAATAATGAAGAACTTATAAGTGTATATATGCAGTGATTGTATTAATAGTCCTTAATAGTCTAACTGCATTGCAGTAAACACTGATAGATGTGGATTACACAGGGTCTGATACCAGTTGATGCTTAATAAACACGTCTTGGGAGGGGTTGCCCAAACAACACAGTGTTTGTGTTCAGTATAACTGGAAATATTACATGCAGCAACATCCATAACATTTAACAGAGACGAACTGCGTGCCACTTTGTAAAGAACAATTCACCGCTGTGAAAAACACTCAGGCGTTGAGCTGAACAATGTTTACGAATTATTCGGCGTTTTGTGGGGATACACATTGATGTTCAGGGCAAAGGCAAACATTATTGTCAATGTATAGAAATTAAAAACAGCTGTACTGTGTCGAACATGTCATGTGTATGCCTTCATATGGGGAGAATTCAGATGCTTTGTTAAAGTGTTTGTTTTAAAACATAAGGCTTGTAAGCTAAATACTAGACTGCATCCTACAAAATAATGTTGCGATCATACATGCTACGGTGTGCGATGGACAACACATTGGACATTTCACCAGTATAATTCACTTATATACTTATACAGTTCATTTATTTTCAGTAATATAGAAATAGTGTCGTTCAACACAATGTTTTCACAGCACAGCGTTGCAATTGTTTTGTCGAGAACATACGGTCTATTTGTTATTTCGGTCTGACCTAGTAACGGGTGACAGAAAAACAGCATCAAAAAGTGACGACGGAGGCCGAAAACGAGGAAGTGTAGCCGAGGCGCTGTGCGTTTGTTGCATTACATACAACTGACATACGTGAATGATGGTGTAAAATACACGAACAATGAACGCACACAAACAACACAGGGCAACGCGCAGAGCCGCAGGACAGATGAGCTTCGTCAGTGTGTTATAGGGGGTGAGGGGGTGGCTGGGTGGGGGGTTCGGCGACAGGCGGAGGCGCACTGTAGGGGCTGGTGATTTCAGTCCAGTTCAGACCAGTTTCGGGAGCTGCTCGTTTCCCGCAGGATACAGGAGCCTGTTATTGTTTGAGGGCAGCATCGTCTTTCAGTCAGGGAACACACTGCGTGTGTTCATCATTGCGCCGCAAACTATACAGAGGATTGTCTTCACACAATGTTAGCACAAATTATCTTTAAAACAAGGAGCAGACTTAACTTTTAATCGCGAAAAAGGTTAAGGTTGTATGGCTTGGAATGTCATGAAATAGCAGCTAATATAAATACATTACGTCTGATATCCCTTATACACGATATACCTCTTCACACTACACATGTAAATATTTTTAAAACGTGTTTTTAGAACTCAATTTGAATTACATTTTCATGAAACTTCATCTGGAATACAGTACAAGTACCATTAAACCTTTACAAACATTCACCATACTAGATAGCACCAGTAGGTGAAGCGTGAAGGAAGGATGCTCTGCACTGTGTTTGCAGGGGGAAAAAAAAGAAAAAAATATTTTCATAAAATCTCGCGCCGCACCGGTTCGAACCGGCTGGAACTCGGCCTCACGTGGCTCAGTTCTTTGGTGCTGTTTAGTCGTAGCAAATAGGAGAGACGTATAAAACTCCCCCTCCAATCAGCGCGGCCCGGGGGTGTTGCTGTGAGACGGGAATGGGTGGAGTTTGTGACTCAGACACGCGCTTCACAGCTCTCAGCTGTTTTTTGTTTGTGAAATTCTCCCCCAAGATAAAGAACAAAGACCAAGAGAATTCCATTGATAAAGACCCGAATTAAGACACAATATTCCAACTGTCCAATTCTGAACAACTTGTAAACACTTTTAAACATAATATCCATTATTTTTTGAAAAACAACATCCATTCTTTACAATGTAATGTTGTGTATGTGAAAAAATAAAAACGTTGGAAAGATTTGTAGCCAGCGTTGTTGTTAAGAAAGAATTTAAAATATATCATAACATAACTGTCATTGTTAGAGCCTAAATTGAAATTAGTAAGGATGGAATGTCTACTAGTTATTGCAGATAATGTCAGAAGATATGTATCATTTTCCATTTCAAGTAATGGTCTCATTAACCTGTGGTAAATCTTGAGTTCCTGTGGATGCAATATAATCCAGGAAATTGTTAGACTTGGGGTCTAACATATTATATTGTACTGTATGCCACACTGTTAGAATAATTTTTTTTCTTTTACCAACAGTATCTGGGGCTTTTTCTCTAGCCTCACCCTCAGCTTTCTGGGACCCCCCTACTTTGTCATTGGCCCAGCCTCCCTTCAGCCATGGCTCCCTCTCTGGCAACAGCCTTCTCCCGGCGGTGGTGGATGGCGGTCACAGCAGTAATCGAGAATCTGCTGTTTTCCGCTGTGCTGCTGGGCTGGGGCTCCCTGCTCATCATGCTCAAGTCCGAAGGTTTCTACTCCTACCTCTGCCAGGAACACGGTAAGGATGGAGCACGAGCCTGGTGTTGGAAAGGAGTTCAGACAGCAGGAGGTCTGCCATTGTGGAGTGTTGTGAGGTTGCAGCAGACACCCTGCTGTGGCTGATAATCAATCACTGATAGAGAGCCTCTGTGTGGCTGTCCACATTACAAATAGGCTTTCTGATTTGCCTTACTTAAAAGAAGCAATGGTTTTTCTCTGCAGATTCATGTTACCAGTCTACATTGAGTGTACCTATTTAAAAAGTTTTAAATTCTAAGAAAGAATTAGTTCCTTCAAAAATATTTCAGACAGATTTAATGAATGAGGTACAAAAAATTCAATTTTTAGATGAATTCTCATCATGCACTGGGAAGCACTCATTTACCAAAAGGCAGCGGTTCTTCTAAAGGGACAGAAATGTAGTCATTGAAGTAAACAGACCTGATTTGGCACAAAAATCCCATTGCAGCAGTAGGATGGGGTCACTTGGTGCCCAGCAAGAGGAAATACAGGAAAGGAAAAGAACCTAACCTGTGGAAGGTCAGTTGGAATTAACAGGTGGCACTGAGTATGCAGCTTTTCCTTCACCGATATTCATTTTTAAGGGGAAGTGTTTGCTGAGGGTTTTTACCATGTTTTGTCCAGCCAATATCTACAAGACTGAGCTGTAGGCCTACTAGATGATGACTGCTTTGGGTTCATGTCTGATAAGAGCATCAATGCACCCATTTGGTCTACAGGGAGCCATGAACCAGTTCCCAGCTGGGGTCACTGAACCTGTGTTTCAGTTTGATCAAGTTCATGCCCAGTGTAAAGTGGTGTGTGCCGCAGAGCTCTTACTCACACAGTGGAGTCCTGAAAAATGGATTTCCGAGAAATCAGACTGTGGACCTCAGATCACATCATGGCTTTTCCTACAGCTGCCAAACACTTCAAGCCTGTTTGAGCGCCACTGATTAAGACACTAAAAGGAAGACCAGTCGATAATGATCAGCTCATTCAACGGGCAAGCAGGAGTGTGACGAAGCTGCTTGGGCCTGGAAAGGGATTTGGATTTGTTTTAAATCCTCAACATCAGAGTCAAGACAAAATCAGCGAGAAAGCAAACAGCTGTGTCAGGATTACTCATTTTAACAAGGGATTATATCCAAGTGACCTGTATGTGGATATGCTAAAAATACGTAAGTGAGTAAATAAATAAATAAAAGCTCAGAAAATCCACATACAGTCATTTTTTCCCCCCTATCAAAGCTCCGGTGTCTAGTCTCTGTTCATGCTCAGCCTTGTCAGTGCTGCCCCCTGCCCCTCCGTGCCCCTCCCATGTCTCTGTGCCCCTTCTCCTGCTCACTGTGTGTGATCTCATGAGAAAGTAGTCAGAATCTAACATTTGTCCGCACTCAGAAAACATTCATGGGCAACGTTTATTCCTGTTGTGCGGGAGCCCATAACTTGCACAGATAGACATGAAATGAGTCAATTAGTGCAGTAGAGGTATTACCAGTATTCAGCATGGTCTTTTAAAGTGTTAATATTAAACCTCACAAGAAATAAACTTGTTTTTTAACCAAACTACTTCACAGAGTTGTGATGGATTGGCATTCAGCATGCAGGCAACAGTGGCTGTACCTACACTAAAAATGACCTACCTAGCATGGTAACCAATTTGGTATAATGCAGTATAGCTAGCTGTAATACAAACACCGTATTTCCCTCCTAACCTCATGTATACCCATATTATAAACAGATTCATAGATACTAACATTTTATTCCTGCGCTCCTTTTGTGTTTTCTCATCTTTCCATGGGAAGGGAATGGGAGATACAGATGTGGCAAAGATTGAAAGTCCAGATTCTCTTCAGACGGCAAGATGAGTAAACACAGTGCAAAGTTGCACAAAAGAGTTTAGGAATCATCGATTAGTATTACTTTAGAATAGTGTTTGGTCAGTTTGTGTTCGGTAATGTGGGCCAAATTATGTGTTGGGTAATGTGAAATGTGTATTGGTTTCACTTTGATATCTAACTGGTTGTCTGTGATGTTTAACTGGCTTGCTATCTTTGCACTTTAGCAGGGAATGAGATAGTGTTGGGGTCAAAAGCAGGAGTATTGCATAAACTATAGAACAGCTAGCTAGCTGGCTGTGTGTTCTCACAGTTAGGACGTCTGTATGGCAGGCTATCTAGCTAACTAGCTCCAAAGTGTGCTCCTCTTGGTTTTAGCTGGTTAGATAAGTATATTTAGCCAGTTACCTGAGTATCTCATTTTTATATTGCTGAATATATTTTTACTATTCATTATTATTGAATGTATTGGGGGGATAGATCAGTATTTTATCTTAATGCAAGGTAGACTTGCCTGTGGTCTGAAGTACCTAAACAATTGACACAGAGCCTCCAAAAGCAATTCTCAGATCCTGAAAGCTGCTGGCTTTGACCATAACTCATGATGCCGTGTTTAAATCAAAAATCTGTTGCGAAGATTTTTTTGGTCTGAAAGACTGATATGGAAATGGTAAGAAAAATGGAAGTAAACTACTTAAATTCTCTTTCCTCCCCTTCCTCATTCCCTCTGTCTTCCTCTCGCCAACCTAGCTGTGTAAGAGCTCTATTCCATCAAGTTCTTACACAAGTTTATAACTGATCTTAGGCCAAAACAACTAGTTTAAAAAATGGCCAGCAAATGTTGAACTGTGTGTGCCCATTGATGATTAATGCGGGGGGCTATTTACAGTATGTACGCTTGGACCGCTCACCAGTCTGGGGGTACAGACATGGTCCCCAGCTATTTTTGCAGCCTGTTTATCTGTCCTGGGCTGTTTGTCTGACCTTTTGCTGGCCCCAGTGATCTTATTGCCCAGCAGCTGAGATGCATGTAGGAAAGAGCGTGCTCCACAGATTAGCATGACGTAAGATGTCAGATGTTTTCTGAGGACATTTGGCACCTTTCCACAGAAGGAATTCCACCGTTCAGAAGTCTGAGTTAAATTCTAAATGAAGCTTTGATGCAGTGGCTGGAAGGGTCACAGCCACACACAGTAGCCTGATATGAAACTACCCCACCCCTTCCTTTATCTGAGTTTCCCCTAGGGATGTCTGTTGTTACACTGTTGCTAAAACAGCAAATCTATATATCAGGTCTCCCTCAGATAGTGTTGTGGTCTTGTTCTTATTGCATGTTTGCTTCTAAGGGCACTTCTGCTGATATCTTTGAACTCTGTAGCATATTTGAACAACAGATGTTGTTTTCTTCAAAGAGGAGGCATGGCAGTTTGCAATAGATAGTTTACAATTCGATAGCAAACCCCCACACCTGCCTGTTACCATACAAAGAAATTGTGGGCCCATGTTCTTGTGCTAATTTAAGCAAGATTGTAAACTCTGGCTTTGTGTTGTGCAAGAAAAAAGAATGACAACTCACTAGAGAGATCCAAAATGTTGGAAAAAAAATCAGCTTCAGTCTGGAGTACTTTTTATTGTGTTGTACGGTAATTTATCATGTCTTAAATAAATGATAAACAGACAGTCACTCATTGTAGCTATTTTCTGTTGTCTCTAGCTAATCCTGGGGTTGTCTTTTCTCATCTGACTG